>NW_006408719.1:195008-212761 GCF_000296735.1 Chrysochloris asiatica
CTTTTCACTCTTCTTCCTGAGAAGTTTCAAGATACCACTGTTGGTTGTTTTGACGTAACTTAGATTTTAATTTTTGGCCTAGTTCCTCTTTTGTCTGCTTGTCCCGCTCCACAATCCCCATTCAGTCCTTTTTTCTAATTGAAACAGTTCAGGGCCAGCTGTGGCCATTTCGTTTTAATTGGAAACTGTCTCTTTAAATTTTGAGAAGATCTGTGCGCATGCATAGTAGAACCCTCCGAGGGTTTGAGTCCACTAGCTCAGGCACCCCTATAGTCACCCGAATGGAGGTGCGCAGACAGCAAGGGACCAATGAATAGATACCAAAAGAATGTCCACACCTTTATCTCAGAGGTTCTGCCAGGCGTCTTTGGCCGCTCCAATCCTTTCCCCATGTGGTCTCACCCAAGATGGTGGCTCCTGGAGCAGCCGAGTGTCCTGGACTAGAAAGCAATAGATTTCTTGCTTCTGCCACAAATTCCTTTAGCTGTGAGCCTTCCAACCTTCTAAGTATTCCTTTAAATGTGGTTCAGAGTTCTGGGACCATCCCCTGAACCTTCTTGGTGAGGTATTCTGTGTTGTTGTGGGCGGAGCTCTCTTCTATACGTCCACCCGATCTGCCATCTTGTTTGTTCCTCCTCTCCCATCATCTTTTGATGCCTCCTTTGTAATTCAATATTTTGTCCTTCCTTTGAATCTGTTAATATTTCAACTCAAGGTTTGAAACTTTTCTTCACTTCTTTCACCTTGAGATCTCATAGTTGATTTAATTCCTATGTATTCTACTTAATTCCTATTTAACTCTATTTAAATATTGTGTATTGATTTAATTCAATGTGTATATTCAGCATTTATGTTTTTGAAAAAAGTTATTTACAATGGTTAAGTAAGTCACTGGTCTTGCAAAATTCTATCATGTGATCTCTGGCATCATTTCTATCACCAAGATCCATGTTCATTTCTAATTTTTATATTCCAATCAACAGTAATTATCACTGCATCTTAATTACATATTTGATTAATTTCAAACTGCTGAAGTTGATATAAATCTTTAGTTTCTCCTAATTTGGCACTAGTGGTTGGCGCATACATTTGAATAATTGTCATAGTTTTAACTAATCTTTCTCATAAGCATATGAATATTAACTATTACTGACAGCATTGTACTTCAGTAAAAAGCTTGAAATGTTCTTTTTTATTATGAATGAGATGTTATTCATATTCAATTTGCAACCACAGCATAATAGACTATGCTGTTGCTGTTGTTAAGTGCTGTTGAGTCAGTTCTAACTCATACAGGGTTTCTGAGGATCAGTTGTTGAGTTTAAACTGTTGACCTTGTGGTTAAAACCGAACTTGCAGTCCAGTGCTTATCTTATAGCACCACAACAAGACCCCAATAATAGAATATATAATTGTCCAATTCAAAGTATCCAATAGCCATCTATTTCAGTTCACAGGATATTGATCTTTATAAGCCCTATTTAATTTTTGATGACTTCCCAGTTTTCTGGATTCATAATTCATACATTACACGTTCTGGTTATAAACATATATTTATAGCTGTCTGTCAGTTTGCTATACTGTGGGGCTTGAATATTGCTGTGATGCTGGAAGCTATGCCACTGGTATTTGATACCAGCAGGATCATCCTAGATGGACAGGTTTCATCAATGCTCCCATACTAAGACAGACATGAAATAAGGAAAGGCAGACCACTTCTGAATGATTAGCCTCTGAAAACCTTATGAAAAACAGTGGAACATTGTCAGATATAGTGCTGGAAGGTGAAACTATATGAATAGCAGCAGAACATAGTCGGATATTATGCTAGAACATGATCCCCTCATTTTGGAAGAGATTCAAAATATGACTGGGGAAGAATTACCTTCTCAAAGTAGAGTTGACTGTGATGACGTGAATGGAGTAAAGCTTTCTGGACCTTCATTTGCTGGTGGGGAACAACTCAAAATGAAGAGAAACAGCTGAAAGCATCCATTAATAATCAGAAAGGGATGTGTGTAAAGTATGAATCAAGAAAAATTGGAAATTGTAAAAAATGAAATGTAATGCATAAAGATCAATATCTTAGGCATTAGTGAACTGAAATGAATGGGTATTGGACATTTTGAATCAGATAGTCTTATGGTTTTCTATGCCAGGAAGTTGAAGAGGAATGATGTCACATTCATAATCAAAAGGAATATTTCAAGATCTATCTTGAAGTACAATGTTCTCTGTGATAGGATAATATCCACGCACCTACAAGGAAGACCAGTTAATACGTGTATTATTCTAATTTATGAACCAATCACTAAAGCCAGTGATGATAAAATTGAAGAAATCTACAAACTTCTTCAGTCTGAAATTGATGAAACATGCAATAAAAATGGATTGATAATTACTGGTGAATAGAATGCAAAAGTTGAAAACAAGAAGGATCAGTAGTAGAAAAGTATGGCCTTGGTGATAGAAACATAGGAATGACAGAAATAAACGCATGATAAAATTTTGGAAGACCATCAATTATTGATTGCAAATACTTATTTTAACAACATAAATGACAACTACACAAGTGAATCTCACCAGATGGAATACACAGGAATCAATTTGACTATAACTTTTGGAAGAGACGATGAAGAAGCTCAGTATCATCAGCTGAAACGAAGCCAGAGAAGACTGTAGAACAGACCATCAGTTGCTCGTATGTAAGTTCAGGCTGAAGCTGAAGAAAATTAAAACAAGTCCATGAGACCCAAAACATGACATTGAATACATCCAGCTGAATTTAGAGACCATCTCATAAGCAGTATTGGTGCATCTCAAGGACAGTTTTGATGCATTTAGGTGCAAATGACCAAAGATTAGAAGAGTTATGGGATGACATCAAGAACATCATATATGAAGAAAGAAAAAGGTCATTAAAACGACTGGAGAGAAAGAAAAGACAAAAATGAGTGTCAGATGAGACTCTGAAACTTGCTATTGTGTGTAGAGAAGATAATGCGAATTAAAGAAATGAGAAACTAAAAGAAATGAGCAGAAAATCTCAAAGTGCAGCTTGAGAAGATAAGGCAAAGAATTATAAACCTTGGATTAGAAAACGAAAAGGGAAGAACTCAGCATTTCTCAAGCTGAAAGAACTGAAGGAGAAATTCAAGCCTTGGGTTGCAATATTGGAGGAATCTATGGGCAAATACTGAATAGTGCAGAAAGCATCAAAAGAAGATGGAAGGAATACACAGTTACTGTACTTAAAATAAATGGTTTTTGGTTAAACTATTTCAAGAAGTATATATATGATCAAGGGAGTAATCCAAGTGTCACTGAAGGCATTGATGAAAAACAAGGCTCCAGGAATTGGCTGAATACCAGTAGAAATGTTTCAACAAACTGATGCATTGTTGAAGGTACTCACTTGTCTATGCCATGAAATATCTCTTCCAATTGATTGGAAGAGATCCATATTTGTGCCAATTACAAAGAAAGGTGACCCAATGGAATTCAGAAGTCATTGAACAATATCATTAATATCACATGCAAGTAAAAAGTTGCTGAAGATATTATAAAAGATGATGTTGGAATCTGGATTGAGATTGCAGTATATCTGAAGATTGCTTTGGGTAGTATTGACATTTTCACAATGTTAAATTTCACACACACACACACGAGCTTTGGTACCTTAGTGGTTATGAGTTGGGATGCTAACCTCAAGCTCAGCAGTTCGAAACTACCAGCTGTTCCACGGTAGAACGATGAGGCTTTCTGCTCCTGTAAAGATTTACAGCCTCAGAGACCCTATGCAGGGTTGCTATGAGTCGGAATTGACTCCACAGCACACCACCACCACTATATCTATATCTATATCTATATATATCTATATATATCTATATATATCTATATATCTATATATATCTATATATATATATATATATGACAATTAACATTCATTGAATAACTGATATGATACAATCTTGAATTTATAAATTCTAAATAAATTTCACTTTTTGAACATTTGATCTGTTACTTTTTAGCAACAAGAGAGTTGGCAATAGCCTGATGTTGACCTGGTAATGGAATGACATCCTTACCCCACTGGCGATTTAATCTAAATAACATGTCTTTTGCTTCTGTCATGTTCCCAGGAGATGGCCTACTTTCTTCCTTTCTGTACAATCTGGGCAAAGTGATTGGTGATCAGTGAAATGGTCCACACAGCTAGAGAGACAATTTTCAGTGTGAGAGCCTAGGCAATTGCCTGGCTTCTCCACACACTTAGCCCAACATAGCTCTATGAAATGATGCACCTATGCAGTGAACTGTGTCTTCTGCTATTCAGCAACCACAAGGCACTGCAACTCCACTTCACCCACTTCACGCAGATCCGTCATTGCTCACAATCCCTGGAATCTTTTTTTCTTTTATTAATATTTTGTTGAGTGCTTTTAATAAGTAAGGGAATTGGATTTTGTCAAATTCCTTTTCTGCATCAATAAATATGATCATGCTGTTCTTTTCCTTTTTAAAATTATGTGGTGGATTATGTTGATTTTTTTTTTAATGTCGAACCATTTGTTTGTATTTCTGGTCTCATAGTCGTGGAGACAGATGTTCACATGTTGAATCGGTATGTTGGACTAATTGATTCCAAGCCTCTTTGATTCTCATCACTATTCTTTCTTCTGAAAATGGAGTGACTAACAGCTGTACCTTAGATGGCCACTCATGAGCTTTTAAGACTCCAGACACTACACCAAACTAGAATGTGAATTATACTATGCCAATTGACCACATGTCCCCTGAGACAATGGTCCTGAGCTCCCAGGCTTTTTTTCCCCATGAATTTCCCATTTAATAAGAGAACTTTTTGAAACGAAAAAATTAGAATACATTTGAATTTCAAGTGCATATTTTACTATAACTCAGATAATAAAATGTTAATGTTTCAAGTGCTTGGAGTGACTGACTGAAAGGCCAGTGTTAAGAGTAGGGTGCTGAGAGCAAGGCAGGAAGCCGTGGGGCTGATGAGGAGAGTCTGCTCATGAGAATGAACAGAATTCACAGCAGGGCCAAGGGGCAGGAAAACTAGAGATGGCCAAGAGATGGCAGAAGCTCCTAGAAGCCCTTCATTGCGCATCTCTGGAGACCTTCCCCAGGGACTGCCCTGTTCTCCAGCACCCATCAGGCACTGGTGAACCACCATCTCATTTTTAGGTGAGAAGAAGCCAAGCAGGAGGGTGGAGTGTGGAATGCAGAACCCAAAGGTAAGAAGGAATAGAAGGTGTCAGGCCACAATCACACACTACTGGCTGGGACCCTCTACTGAGTCTCCCCTTGATCTCACATGCTTCTGTTCCCCGTCTGCCCCACACCCAAGTAGCAAAAGCAGATAAAAAAGTAAGAAGAAAAAAGAAGGCCTGCTTAAACTGTTCATAATGACAGAATTTATAAGCAGAAACTTAGTACTTGGTACTTAGTTAATTAGTTTTTCTTGGTTGCAGACTTTAAGTTTTCCACATAGGATAAGTACTCTGCAATAATAATTTCTTCATTTTCCAGAGTTGAGTCAAGATAATCTTCTTTGTGTTCTGGAATATTTTCCAATATTTCATTGACTGCCTCTGTCTCCATACCTTCATCAGTTGAGGCACTAGAAGTACCTGCAGAATCAGAAGGGGATATGGACAGTGTTGATGAAGAAGAATCTTCTGCTGAGAGCTGCCAGGTCAGGAGGAAGATTTCCGCCGTTGTGCGCAAGGGTCTGTGCTGCCAGCTGGACATTTCCGCTGACCAGTCTCATTGCCTTAAGATGTTTTATAATCTCTAAAAAGTTTCATCACTTTTGCCCACTGTATGATCTACCACATTCATAACTGTGTTTGCAGGAAAGGAAAATACTCATTTACCAATATTCTCTTTAAAACTCTTACATATTTGTGGGGTACATATATATATAATGTATATTATGTTAAATATATATTTAATATATGTACATTAAAACTTTTTATTGTGAATTGAGTGAAGGTTAACAGACAAGATTGTCAGCTTTACATTCAATAAATTATATGCTTTGCTTCATCTCAATGATTAAAATCCCCTCCAATAGTTATCATACTTCCTCCCTGTGGCTTCCTTTTTACAGCTTATATTTCACAAATGAACAAAGCAAAAATATTTGATGTACTCTTACAAAACAAAAAATATATATTCATTTAAATATCCTAAGGGCATATTCTATAAGCCAGCTTTCTGCCCATAGGCACAAAACCTTACTTAATCCATGGGCCTAGAGCCTACAGATGCTCTATCTCTGCATGCCATTACCTCTGCCACCATCTCTACTGTTGCCACACTTCTAGGTAGGATCTCACTCTCTACTGATGCTCTTCCTTCTTGATGGTACTGGGGTCATCTGTTCCTGAGACAAAAGATTAACTACTTTGCGGTTATCATGAAGATCATACACAACAAAAGGACAGATATTATGTGACTGTACTTATGTGAAAAACAAAAAAACAAACAAACAAAAAAAACACCAAACAGGTGCATGTATAGAAATGAAAGTTTATTAGTAGTTAGCAGAAGCAAGAGGGAGAGAGAAGGGGATGTTATTGCTTATAGAACTTTGAGTTTAGGTTTATGGTGATGGAAAAATCATTGATTAAGTGTAGTGTTGTGTAGTTAATCAATGTAATTGTTGTCATTAAGTTGTAAACCTGTAAAAATAATTGGCAAAAAATTTTTATATTTGCAACAATAACAAAAAGAGCAGCTGTTGAGGCTGCTTATGTACAACCAAATACCTCATGGGATTTGGTTTTTTGGTTTGGAGATTTTGGGTCATGCTCTTCTGGGACACCCCAATTAATTGGTCTAGTAATATGTTTAGTTCTTCTGTTCTTCCTTTTGGTTCATTATGTAGTGCCTGGGGTCTTAAAAGCTTATAAGTGACTGTCTCTGATACAACAATTGGTTTCCACTTGCCTGGAGCAATAATGGAAGGAGATTCAGGAATAGTAGAAAGAAATGAAATATGTGGCTAATTGAGTCTAAGAACAACTCTCTTCTTGGTCATGAGACCAGAAGAATTGGATGGTGCCAAGGCATCAACTGAATATTTTATTCAAATATGCTACAGAAAAATCCTTATCAAAAGGGAGGGAAATTCAGCACAGAGTTTAAAATTCTCATAGAATTAATAACTTCTGGAGTCATGGAAACTGAACGAATATCTGAAATTATTGCCCTGAGATGTCGTTGCTAGAGATATCGTTGCTGGTGTCAGATCTTGACTGAAAGTAGAGAATAGCAGAAAGATGTTTGCTTGTGATTTATTGACTCTGCAAAGGCTTTCAACTGTGTGGATCCTGATGAGCTCTATGGATAACATGGCAAAGATTGGGTATTCCAAAACATTTGACTGTGAGGAATCTGTACATAGACTAAGAGGAAGAACAGAACAAGGGTATACTGAATGTTTTAATATCAAGAAAAGTGTGCAGGCCCCCTTCCAAGACTGAGACTCGGTGGAAATGCACGCTCGGATTGGTGACCACACGCATCACCGATGGGGAGAAGTGTGGTAAAGGCAGCAATGAAGCGGCGAGCTAAGCCTTACAATACACAGTGGGCTTCTGTGGACCCGGTTGGGGACCTGGTTGGCAAGCAGTGTGAGGAGACCTGAGGAGTCCTGGGAGCAGAGTCAGTGGCGTGGCCACAGAGGACTCAAGTGGAGAATGGAGCTGCCGGCTGATGGGAAGAGAGGGCATGTGCACAAGAACACCCACACTTGCAAATGGTACCCATGTGACCGGGACCGGATGACTGGATGATCAGAGCTCAACCAGGAGAAGAAAGAAGAGGGAGGAAAAGAAAAAAAAAAAAAGAAAAAAGATTGAGCTGATTCAATCTGATGAACTTGACCTATACCTACGAATGCAGTGACTCAAAAGAGGCAACAAATCCTTACAGCAAGAAACATTCCCACCCCCTCCACACACAGAGTAGACAGAGATGGGCAACTTGGACATTGGATACCCAAATGGGGAGGGGGAGACTACAAAGGCAAGAAGTGACTGGTTTACAAGCTTTCAAGAGGGAACCTAGAGCTAGGGGGCATGGAGGAAGGCAGAATCACCAGGTGAGTACTACCCAATCTATCTAGGTGGAGCTGATGAAATGAAATACAGATGGGTTACTCACGATACTGTAGTGAATAATGGCTATCAAGACGGATTGTGAGGGTTGGAAATACAAAGGTAGACGTTTTGTAGAAAGGAAGGGAGTGATTATTTCTCCAGTCAAGGAGTGGAGGTCTCTGGGACCATCAACGGAGAAAAGCCGAGAGCGGGACCCTACCCAGAGAAGCAGGGATGCTTGAGATGGAGACAGAGACGATGACATGGAGGGATGAAGCAGCTGAGGACTTTGGATCCAGAGAGGGAGAGGGACTGTGGGCCAAAGACGGGTGGTTGGGGCGGGAGGATGTAATGTAGAGGGCAGGTTTCTAGGATATACCCTTTGGTCGGAAGATGATGCATGGAGGGGATTGGACCCATGGCAATGAAATGATATACGATGGAATGAATGTAAAACTAAAGTTCTCTCATGTAAACTATCATATAATTCATAATAAAACATTAAAAAATAAAGAAAAGAAAAGTGTGCACCAGGCTTGTATCCTTTTGCTGTATTTATTCAATTTGTATGCTGGACAAATGATCCAAGAAGCTGGATTATATGAAGAAGAGTGTGGAATCATGGTTGGAGGAAGACTCATTAACAAGCTGTGACATGCAGATGATACAATTTTGCTTGCTGAAAGCGAAGAGGGCTTAAAATATTTACTGTTGAAGATCACAGTATGGATTACACCTCAATGTAAAGAAAACAAAAATCCTCACAACTGGGCCAGTAAATAACATCACTAAAAATGGAGAAAAGTTTTAAGTTGTCAAGGACTTGGATCCACAATCAGCACTCATGGAAGCAGCAGCAGACAATTGAAATGATGTATTGTAACAGGCAAATCTGCTGCACAAGACATCTTTAAAGTGTTCAATATCAAAGATGTTAGTTTGAGGCCTAAGGTGTGCCTGACCTAGGCCATGGTATTTTCAATAGCCTCGTATGCATGTGAATGTTGGACAATAAATAAAGAATACCATAGAAGATTTGATGTATTTGAGTTATGGTGTCGGTGAAGAATTTTGTATGTACCATGGACTGTCAGAAGAGCAAACAAAACCTGTGTTGGAAAAAATACAGCTAGAACACTCCTTAGAAGCAAAGATGGTGAGATTTTGTCTCTCATACGTTGGACATTTTATAGGAAGGGCCAGTGGAGGGTCAGCAAAAAAGAGTAAGACCCTCAATGCGATGGATTGGCACAGTGGCAGTAGCAATAGGTTCAAGTGTAACAAAAATTGTGAGGATGGTGCAGGACCAGACAGTGTTTAGTTCTATTGTGCATAGAGTCACTATGAGCTGGAATTGACTTGGCAGTCCTGGGGTGTCACTGGATTAATGTGCAGGACTGCAAAGTTGATTTGAACCTCAAGATCGGGGGTTTAAGCTCACCAGCTGCTCCTCGGAAACCCTATACAGGGTCACCATGGGTTGGAACAGACTCAACAGCACTTAACAACAACAATAACAACAGCAACAGCACCCTCATATAATCTTTAAACTTTAAAGTTTAACCCCAAAATACCCCCTGAAATATTCTTAAAACAAAGCAATAGTAGAACTTAACTAGTAGAGAATGTCTATCCTGAATAATTTGGTCATTAAAAAACTATATTGAAAGCAGCTGCTCAAAGGATTAGGCAGGAAATTTAGGGGGTAGACAGTTTATGTTGATGGGTGAGGAGCAATTCAAAAAAACAAGGTGAGAATGATTATGAAACTTGAATTATGTAATTAGCATTGCTAAATTATTTGTGGAAATTGTTGATTTGGAATATGGTCTGTTGTGTACATTCTAAACAACAAAAACAAAATTAAAAAAAGTTATAAGAAATATTACATTTATCATCTTTCATTTACAACAACTTATTTTAACTTGATTACTGTTGTTGTGGTTAAGTGCTGTCGAATCAGTTCTGACTCATAGTCACCCTGTGTAAGGTTTCCAAAGAGCAGATGGTGAGTTTGAACTGTTGGCTTTGCAGTTAGGAGTCCAGTGCTTATCTTACATTGCCACTCCAAGGCTCCTAAATTCAGTAACATACAAAAACTCTTTTCCTCTGTTCCTCTTCTTCCTCCATGTCTGTTGTGGTCACATCGTTAAGTATCATGTGCCCATTATGTAAATTTATACTTATTTTTTGTGTTTTTACACACAATAAAGGTGTGGAATGTAACAATTAAAGTTATCAGACAAAATGCCATAGTAAAGGTGGTGTCACAGGCAAATTAAAAGGCATTTTAATTAAATAAATTTATTTATTTAAATTAATTAAATAATTAAAATGCCTTTTAATTTGCCTGTGATATCACCTTTACTGGAAATACCTTTTTCTTCTCTCTGTCTCTCTTTTTTATAAATATGATGCTAAGTAATTATCTAGTCTTCTTTATTTTCTATATGAAGAACTCTTTAGTATTTCTTATAAGCTAGTTCTGGGGGTAATGAATTCCTGTAGCTTTGATTTATCTGAGAACGTCTAAAGTTTACCCCTATTTTGTAGGGCAGCTTTGTTTTATGAACAGTACTTGGTTATCAGTTTTTTTTTTTCCTGATATTTTATATATGCCTTCCATTGCCTTCTGATCTCCAAAGTTTCTGAGGAGAAATTGGCAGTTACAGTCGTATTGAGGATTCCTTATACATAACACTTTCCTCTTGAGGCTTTTAGAATTCTTTATGATTTGTTTTTTAGAGTTTCAGTATTTTGTGTCTCTGTGTGGGTCTGTTGGAGTTTGTTCTACTAGGAGGGTGTTAAGCTTCCTGGATTTGTGGAATCAACTCTTGCATCAAATCTGGAAAGTACCCTACTGTTATGTTTTTGAATATTCTTTCTGTCTTTTTCTTTTTTTCTTCTTGTTCTGAGATTGTTATGATGAATATGATGATTTTCTCGATAGTGCTCATTTTTATTTATTTTTCTCCTATTTTTCTTCACTAAAAACCCACTGCCACTGAGTTGTAAAGGGTTTTGTTGTTGTTAAATGCCATTGAGTTGGTTCCAACTCATAATGATCCTGTATAGGGTTTCTGAGGAGCAGCTGGTGGGTTTGAACTGCCTACCTAATGGCTAGTTGTCCAGTGCTTATCCTGCAGTGGCACCAGGGTTCCTTGCCTCAAGATTCTATAATTTCAATAGACTTATCCTCTAACTCTGGTAGCATAGTGGTTATGAATCAGGCTGTGAACCACAAGGTCAGCAGTTTGAAACTACTAGCTGTTCCACGGGAGAAAGATGAGGCTTTTTGCTTCCGTAAAGATTTACAGCCTTTTACATACAACGCTGTACAGGGTCACGATGAGTCAGCACATAACAACAACAGCAACATCCTCTAACTCACTTATTCTTTCTTCTGCTAGGTCTAATCTATTGTCGAATCACGGATGTGGTGCCTTAGGATAAGGACTGGACTGAAAACTGAAAGGTTGGTGGTTCAAACCCACCAACTGCTTCTTGGAAACCCTATATAGGCTCCCTATGAGATGGAACCGACTAGAAGGCACTTAACAACAACAACAACTTTTTTTTTTTTTTAAATTACATTTATCTTCTTCTGCAGCCGCAATATTTGTTTATTTTTAATAATTTCTATCTCCTGGTATAGTGCTGTAGGATCAGTACTGGACTGTGAACCACAAGGTTGGCAGTTCAAACCCACCAGCTCCTCCTATACAGAGTCAATTTGAATCAGAACTGACTTGAAGGCACTTGTAACAACAACAGCAACAACAACAACAATCTCCTTATTGTGGAGCCTTGGTGGCCCAATGATTAAGTGCTTGGTTGCTAACAGAAGTGTCAGTGTCTCAAACACACCAGCCACTCTACAGGAGAAAGACGTAACAGTCTGCTTCCATAAATATTCACATCCCTGGAAATCCTATGGGGTAGTTCTTTCTTCTGTAGTGTCACTATTAGTTGGAATCAACCTGACAACAATGAAATTTCCTTATTGAAATTCTCACAATGTTGCCTGATTTTCGTAAGTTGCTGTCCATGTGTTCTTTAAGTTCTTTAAATATATTTAATTCTGTTTTTTTGAAGCCCTATATTATCCAGCCTTTCATTGAAGTGATTTCTGTTGCTTTGTATTGGTCTTCCAGTTGGGCATTCTTTTATGCTTCTTTGCATGCCTTTTTAAAAAATTTGAAACGGTGACATTTGCGTATTGTACTATGTTAACTCTGGAACTCAGAATCTTTTCCTTCCCAGGGATTGCAGTTGTATGTATTTTCCCCTATTATTGAATATGGTAATAGTTCATTTGATCAGCAACCTCCTCTAACTATTGTTGAAACTACTACCATCCAGAATGAATGTGGATATCAAGGATTCTGATACAGAGCTTTTGTTCTCCTAGTGTCTTACATGTAATTGTGGTGTGGCTTTGTGGGTTAATGCATTGGACTGCAAAGTCAGTTTGAACCACAAAGTTGGTGGTTCAAGTTCACCAGCTGCTCCTAGGAAACTCTATACAGGTCCACTATGGGTTGGAACTGACTTGATGGCACTTAACAACAAGTGTTTCAAAGAAGGTTTTCTTATATTTCAGGGAGAGAAAAAAACATCAAAATACCAAAAGTGTCTGATTCACTCCTCAGGAATTTCTGTTATTATATAATGCAGTTTGTTTAGTTCCTTTACTAAACTATTTTTAGTAAAGTGTGAGTCACAATTCTGTTCTTTGATGTCAGTCAGTGTCCTGGATGATTCCACTAGAGGGTGCTCTGGCCTTTTTATTCTGCTGGCCTGACTCTAGGAAATGGCTGCAATCTCTACACTTGGTTGACTCTGAGATGTCACCACTGTACTAAGTCTTCTCTGTAAACCCATAACCTTGGAGCTGATGGTCCCCACTGCCTGACTTCGAACCAGCCATTTGATTTTGGAACATAGGCCTCTGTCCCCACTTCCATAAAGAGACTGAGGAATGGGGGATGGTAGCTCATTGGTACCATCAGCAGCTTATTTACTCAATAAGCACTCCCTTGATCAATTTAAATTTTGCATTTGCTTTCAGAGTCCCAAAATATTTCCAATAACTCTTTCTCTGGCAATAGATGCTTTGGTGGAAAAGGGGAATCTTTACAACTTCTTAATCTGCCATTTCACTTTTAAAATTCTAACTTTTACAGTAAACCCTCCCTGTTGAGACCTTTCTCAAATTTCAACCATTAAGATAAATTGTTCCAAGTTGTTTTATAGTACCTACAGGCATTAAAAACTCTTTCTTTAAAGTCCCACTAGGAGTGTGGGGTGGCTTTCCATGAGGATCATGTATCTCTACAGTTTTTCTGAATGCAATCAGTTATGAAAACTCTGACACCAGTTCACCAGCAAAAAATCAGGTCTTTTACTCATGCTCTTGGACCAAAGGCGATTGCAGTGTGAGGTTCACACTTCATAATCCATTATTTGCAGGTAACATCCAGGTACATGGGCATCCCTCACTATAGTGGAGACTGGGGGTGGGAGGGTGGAATATGTATATAATACAGAGACAAATTTTCCTACCTTGTCAGCTCTTTCTTAAGCTTTCAGTTAAATGCTATATCCCTTTGACTGGTTTCCAGAGTTCTGAGTGCATTAATTTTGCCACATTGTTCACTTTATGTTATTTTTTGTAATTATTGTAGGAGGAGGAGAACAGTCAGTTTCTTATGTTGTGGTACTGCCTGTATGAGTTCCTCTTTGTCAAAGTTTTCGAGAGAAGAATCTGCTTTTTTTTATAGGATGTAGGGCATTATTTATTACTCCATAATCTTCATTGTTGTCCACGTCTCCAAGACACCATTCATTTCTTAATTTAGTAAGGGGAAAAAGCAAACAAATTACCTAACCAAAAGCAGTTGTGGGTATTCTAGAACAAAAATAGTTACTTTTATTTTACCTAAAGTGTAACGAAACTGGGCACTAGTAAACCTTTATTTTTCCCATGTAACTTTCTGTGTCAAAAGGAGAGTGTCTAAGTTTCCTAGTACTACTATAACAAAAATATCACAAGTTGGTAGTTTTAAAGGACAAACATTTATTTTCTCACAGTTCAAGGGACTAGAATTCCAAAATAAGGGAACTGTCTGTAGAGGAAGGCACTTTTTCTTTCTGTAATTTTGGGGGAAGATCATTGTCTTAGCTTCTATAGCCCCAGGTTCTTCAGTTCCTTGGTGTCCTTACATGTGCTTCTGTCTCTCCCAGTTTGTTCTTATTTTCTCTGTGTCTTTACTTCTACTAGGAGCCCTGGTGGTATAGTGGGTTATGCGTTGTGCTACTAACTGTAAGGGCAGCAGTTCGAGTCTATTAGCTTGTCTATGGAAGAAAGATGAGACTTTCTGCTCCTTTAAAGATTTACAGCCTCAGAAACCCTACACAGACAGGGCCACTATGAGTCAGAACTGACTCAGTGAAACAAACCCACCAACCACCATATTGCTACTTATAATTCAGAAGTGATTAGGTATAGGCCACAATTTACACTGAAATGATCTCATTAACATAGCAAATAAACCTTATTTTAAAATGGGATTAATTCAGGTACAGGGTGATTATTCCAACACATATTTTGAGGGGACAGAATTCAATTTGTAGCAGAGAATTTACCTTAAGAATAACTTACTTGCATTGAATTTCCAAGTTAGCACTACTCACTCAGGGCCATCGAGCTGATTTCAACTTATAGTGACCCTTTATAGGGTTTCTGAGGCTATAAATCTTTATTGGAGCTAAAAACCTCATCTTTTTCCTGTGGAATGGCTGGTGAGTTTGTAGTTAGTAGTCCAGTGCTTATCCTACAATGCCATCAGGACTCCTTAAGATAGCACTGATGGTGGTGTTGGTTGTGTGCCACTGAGTCTGTTCTGACTCATAGGGACCCTATATAAGGTTTCAAAGGCTGTACATCTTTACAGGAGCAGAAAGCCTCATCTTTCTTCCATGGAGCAATTGGTATCTTTGAGCTGCTGACCTGTGGTTAGTAGTCCCGCTCATAATCCACTACGCAACCAGGGCTCTATTAAAACAGCACTAGTGACTCTGGTAGTGTAGTGGTTACAAATCGGGCTGCAAACCACAAGGTCAACAGTTTGAAACTACCAGCTGCTCTGTGGGAGAAAGATGAGGCATTCTGCTCCTGTAAAGATTTACAACCTTGGAAACCCTGTTCAGGGTCACTATGGGTCGGAACCGACTCGACGCCACTTAACAAAAACAAGTGACATGTAAAACACTTTCTAGATCAAGTAACTAGCTATCAAGAGAAACTATAAAGGTCAAATTCTTGGGAATGAAAATTACAATGTCACTTGAGTTAGCGTTCCAAGTAAATCTGCTGGATAAAATTTAAACTATGCTTTGTACTTTGGTGATTTAGTAGAATTATCATGAAGGGATTATTATAGTGGAGAGAAAAGAGAAGTAATGAGAAGATGAATGAAGCATTAGAAATTGTCTTTTGGTCTATCTAGGGGTAAGCAAACTCTAGAATGAGTCAAAGACAATATTTTGGGTTTGTTCTCTCAGAAACACTTTTATATTTTATTATTAGGCAACCCCTATCCAAGTTAGGTTGTATATGTGACGTAGAGTAGAACAAGTGAACTTCTATTTTTTTCCTCCAGTGCAGTGGTGCTGACTAAGAAGAACCCACAAATATGCATTGTTCTAAGACATAATTTTAAAGGTTTTTTATTGTGGATTGAGTGAAAGCTTACAGTGTAGATCATCAGTTTTACATTCAACAAAACATACACCTTGTTTCATTACAATGATTGTAATACCCTCCATGTACCATCAGTTAACAGTATTTCTCTCTATTCACTTTAGTTTTTTTTTTTTTAAACAAACAAACAAAAAAAACCCCACTCAGGCATATATAATAATTTACACCTCTTAAGGGCACATTCTACCAGTCTGCCTTCTGGCTGCCAGCTCTTAGTCCCTCTCTTCTTCCCATGAATCTGGAGTTCTCAGCCTCTCCCCGTCTCCATGACCCCATCTCTGCCTCTGTCTCTGGTGTCGCTGCTTCTCTGAATAAGGTCCACATTCTGCTTATGCTCTTCTCCCTTGATGGTCCTAAGGTCCTCTGTTTCTGGACTGTAAGATTAACCATTCCCCTGTTTTTGTTACAAAACTTCCACCTTTATAATTGTGACAGACGCAATTAGTCATAATAACAATTATTCACTATTGAATCATAAGAATCTTATCCCCCATCTCTTTTCACCAGACCCATCTAGATAAGATGAAACTATTCAGTGGGGACTCTTTTGTCCCCCCCCCACTCTTAAACTAAACTCCCTCTTGAAACCTTGTAAGCCAGTCACTTCGTGCCTTTATTGCCCCCTCATAGGTAGCCAATGTCTAGGTTGCCCATCCCTATCTACCCTGTATACAGAGGGGATAGCATTGATACTTGATGTGAAGTCTCCTTTCCTCTCTGTTGGTATTTAGAGTAACTGATATTGAAAGTGCCATGGGCTGCCAAAAGAACCAATAGATCTGTTTTGGAAGAAGTGTAGCCAGAGTGCTCCTTAGAGGCCAAGATGGCCAAATTTCATCTCTCATACTTTGGACATATTGTCAGGAGGTACCAGTAGATATCATGTTTGGTAAGGTGGAGGGTCAGAGAAAAAGAGGAAGACCCCCAACAAGATGGATTGGCCAAGTGGCAGCATCGATGGACTCAAGGATGGCAACAGTAATGAGGTTGGCCCAGGATCGGTCAGTGTTTCATTCTGCTGTGCATAAGGTCACTATGGGTCCATACCGACTCAATGGTACCCAACAACAACAACAACAACACCTCCTTGAGTATAGGTCAGGTTCATCAAATTGTAGCAATTTACCCTTGTTTCCTTTATCCAAAAAAATTTTTTTTTGTAATCTTCCTCTAGTTGAGTTCTGATTATCAAGCCATCGAGGTTAGGTCAAATGGGTACTGTCTGCAAGTTTGGGTGTTCTTGTGCATCTCCCCTCACTTCATATCAGTTGGATACTTCAGTCTCAGCTCTAGCCCTCTGTAGCTATGTTCTTGTCCATGGGCTCAAGTGTCCTCAGGTTTCACCACACTTTGGACCAACCAGCCCTTCCTCTTCTCTCTCTTATCTCCACATCGGTGGGAATCAATGGACTGTGGTTGAACTCAGCCCATTTCTTCATTATTGCCTTCCCCCCTTCTTCCATTCACCAGTAGACCAATGTGGTCGCCAGCAAGCTTACATGCCTGTTCATGTGTTCCATTTGAGTTTCATCTAAGACATAATTTTACCTTTCAAGCTTTTGAGCTTTCCATTGTTGGAGTCACTGAAGAGTTAGTGGGAGGCAGGTATTGAGAGATATATTTAATTTTCTAAAAAAGGCCAATTAAAGGAAACCATCGAACAATCTCTTTGATATCCCATGTGAGTAAAATTTTACTAAAGGTAATACAGAAATGGCTGCAAACATACATTAACAGAGAACTTCTAGATGTTCAAGCCGGATTCAGAAGGGATACCATTGCTGATGTCTGATGGATCTTGGCTGAAAGCAGAGAATATCAGAAAGATATTTACCTGTGCTTTATTGACTATG
>NW_006408719.1:213867-215707 GCF_000296735.1 Chrysochloris asiatica
TTCAAGGTAGCATAATATTCCATTGTGTGTATGTACCAAAGTTTGTTTATCCATTCTTCCATTGATGGACACTTAGGCTGTCTCCATATTTTTGCTATTGTGAATAGTGCTGTGACAAACATTGGCATGCATATATCTACTTATGTACTGGCTCATATTTCTTGTCTATATATACCAAGTAGAGGAATTGCTAGATCATAATGTATTTCAATTTTTAACTTTCTGAGGTAGTGCCATACCATTTTCCAGAATGGTTGAACCATTTTATATTCCCACCAGCAATGTAGGAGGGTCCCAATCTCGCCACATCTTCACCAGCATTTATTTTCCTCTGGTTTTTTGAACATCGCTATTATTGTTGGTGTGAGATGATATCTCATTGTTGTTTTCATTTGCATCTCTCTAATGGCTAATGAGAAGTATGAGTATTCAGGACCACTTAATTATGCTCGTGAGGAATCTGTACGTGGATCAAGAGGCAGTTGTTCGAACAAAACATGGGAACACTGAATGGTTTAAAATTAAGAAAGGTGTGCGACAGGGTTGTATTCTTTCACTATACTTATTCAACCTGTATGCTGAGCAAATCATCCAAGAAGCTGGGTTATATGAAGAAAAACGTGGCATCAGGATTGGAGGAAGACTCATTAACAACTTGCTTGCTGAAAGTGAAGAGGACATAAACTGATGAAGATCAAAGAGCACAGCCTTCGGTATAGATTGCATCTCAATATAAAGAAAAAAAAAACCTCACCACTGGACCAATAAACAACATTCTTATCAATGGAGAAAAGATTGACGTTGTCAAGGACTTCATTCTTCTTGGATCAACACTCACAGAAGCAGCAGTTAAGAAATCAAATGACGTATTGCATTAGGCATATCTGTTGAACAAGACCTTTTTAAAGTGTTGAAGAGCAAAGATGTCAGCTTGAGGACTAAGGTATGCCTGACCCAAGCCATGGTATTTTCAATAACGTCATATACATGTGAAAGCTGGACAGTGAATAAGGAAGACCATAGAAGAATTGATGCTTTTGAGTTATGGTGTTGAAGGAGCATGTTGAAAGTGCCATGAGATGCCAAAAGAACAAACAGATCTGTGTTGGAAAAAGTGCAGCCAGAGTGCTCCTTGGAGGCCAGGATGGCCAAACTTCATCTCTCATACTTCGGACATATTGACAGGAGGGACCAGTAGCTGGACAAGGATATCATGTTTGGTAAGGTCAGAGAAAAAGAGGAAGACCCCAAATGAGACGGATTGGCAAAGTGGCAGCATCAATTGGCTCAAGTGTGGCAACAATAGTGAGGTTGGCTCAGAATAAGGCAGTGTTTTGTTCTGTTGTGCATAGGGTTGCTATGAGTTGGTACCAACTCGATGGCACCTAACAGCAGCAACAACAACAATGGCTAATGATTGAATATTTCTACATATGTTTGTTGGTTACCTGAATGTCTTCCTTGGGGAAGTGTCTGTTCATGTACTGTGTCCATTAAAAAAAAAAATTTTTTTTTTAGTGTGAATTATGTGATAGTTTACATGGGAGAACATTAACTTTACATGCATCCTATAGTATATCATTTCATTGCCATGATTACAATCCCTTCACGCATCATCAAACAACCAAAGGGTATACCCCACAAGCCTGCCCCTCAGTCGTCAGCACACAGCCCCTCTCACTCTCTGGGTCTAGAGTCCCCAGTTGCTCCATCTCTCCATGTCATCGTCTCTGCCTCCATCTCTGGCATCACTGTTTCTCTGGGTAGGGCCCCGCACTCTACTCTTCTCCCTTGATGGTCCCAGGGACCTCTGCTCCTGGACTGCAAAGTCAACCACTCC
>NW_006408719.1:216057-222742 GCF_000296735.1 Chrysochloris asiatica
CAGAGGGGGTGGGAATAATCCTTGCTGTAAAGATTTGTTCCTTCTTTTTGAGCTACTGCATCCATAGTTGTAGTAGGTCAAGTTCATCAAATTGTATCAGAATACTCTTTTTTCCCCCTCTTCTTTCTTCTTCTAGTTGAGTTCTGATCATCCAGCCATTGAAGCCAGGTCAAGTGGGTGTTATCTGCAAATGTGGATGTTCTTATGCATATCCCCTCACTTCTTACCAGCTGGATGTTTCACTTACCACTCTAGTCCTCTGTGGCTATTTCACTGACTCTGGGTCCAGCAGTCCCCAGGTCTTGCCATACTGCTGGCTAACCAGGTCTCCACCTGTGTTCACAGGAGTTTATTGAACGTGGTAGGACCTAGCTCACAGCTTCATTGCTGTTTTCCCCTCACTTCCCCTTATTGGTAACCAATGTGGTCACCAGACAGCATGTCTGCTTGTGCATTCCCTTTGAGTCTTAGTCTTGAAAGGGGGTGTGCCCGTTTTTAAATTGGGCTATTTCTTTCTCTTGTCTAGGTATTGTAGGTTACTACAGATATTAGATACTACAGATTTAGCCATTGTCTAAAATGTCGTTGCAAAAGTGTTTTTCCTATTCTGTGAGCTCTCTTTTTACTCTTTTGATGAAGTCTTTTTTTTTTTTTTTAATTTTAACTTTTTATTTTGAATTGAGTGATAGTTTACATGGGGAACATCAGCTTTATATTCATGCTATCGTATTTAGTTTCATTGCAATGATTACAATCCCCTCCATGCATCATGATTCAACAGCATTTGCTTCTATTCCCTCTGCTTTTTTTTTCTTTTTTCTGATGTACACTGAAGTACTCAGGAATATATAACCATTCAAACAACCAAATGGTATACCCTGTAAGCCAGTTCCCTGGCTGCCATCACACAGCCCCTCTCCCTCCTTGAGTCTAGAGTTCCCAGCTGCTCCATCTCTCCACGTGATCGTTTCTGTCTCCATCTCTGGTGTTGCTGTTTCTCTGGATAGGGTCCCCCACTCCATTTTTCTCCCTTGATGGTCCCAGGGTCCTCTTCTCCTGTACTGCCAGATCAACCACTCCCCTCCTTTTGTTACAAAATGTCTACCTTTACATTTGCAACCCTCACAGTTAGTCCTGATATCAATTATTCACTATTGAACTACAAGAGTCTTATCCCCATCTCCATTCACCAGCCTGTCTAGACATATTGGAAACCACTCAGTGGAGATTCTATCTTCTCCCACACCCTCTGAAACTAGGCTACCTCTTGAAAGCTTGTAAGCCAGTCACTTTGTGCCTTTTAAGTCCCCTTATTTTGGGTAGCCAATGTCAAAGATACCTATCCCTGTCAGCCCTGTGTACTGAGAGGGTGGGAATGATCCTTGCTGTAAAGATTTGTTCCCTCTTTTAAGCTACTACATCCATAAGTATAATTGAAGTTCATCAAATTGTAGTGGATTACACTTTTTCCCTCTCTTTCTTCCTCTAGTCTTGTTCTGATCATCCAGTCATAGAAGCTAGGTCCAGTGGGTACTATCTGCAAGTATGGGTGCTCTTGTGCATCTCCCCTCATTTCATATCAGCTGGACACTTCAATCTCCAATCTAGTCCTCTGTGGTTATGTCCATGTCCCTGGGCTCAGGAGTCCCCAAGTCTCGTTATACTGCTGGCCAACCAGGTCTCAATCCAGGTTGACGGGAGTTTATTGAACGTGGTCGGACTTAGCTCACAGCTTCATTGCTGTTTACCCTCTACTTCCCCTTATTGGTAGACCATGTGGTCACCAGCAAGATTACATGCTTGCTTATGTATTCTCTTTGAGTTTCAGTCTTAGAAGGGGTTAGCCTTGAGGGGACTTGACTGCTTGTTTGGCGAACAACTTGCTTGTTCTTCCAGCAGTCAATCAGACTGCTGCTATGGTTTTTGATTTTGCTATGCTAGGTCTTTTTTTCAAGCAATATCTTCTGTTCTTCTAGCCACTCCAGGCTGGTCCACTTCTCTTTTCAAGTGGAAATTTCCCACCTCAGAAAATTCTGGATGGAGTTTAGGGTAACACCTTTATAGTCTTATGCAATGTAAAGGCTCTTCAGGAAGCCTCTTTCACTGGGCAAGTTCTAGCCCCATTTTAGGTATTCCAATCAGTTACAGGCTGAACACAGACTTATAAGCTTTCTACGGTGATGTTTCTGGCTATTCCTTTCTTTCCCCCTCAAGTGTCTATTTTACAATTATAGGCAAGGGAAACCAAGCATCAAAAGACAGCCAAGCATCTTAACATTATTTTCCCTCTTTACCCAATCAAACGATGCCTCAATCCCTGTATCCCAGAGCCCTGTTGTTCCAAGGTTGTGCATACATCATTATTCACCTCTGTCCAACTTAGCCCATGCAAACCTGACTAACTGTTCTCTCATCTGCCTTGTTTTCCCATTCACCTCTCCCTTCTTGTGTATTGCCACCTCCCCCAACACCCAAGCTATCCTATGTCTATTTCCTACCCTGTGCTCCACCTTCGCTTCCTTCCCATCAACCCTCCCCCACCCCATACATCCCGGTAACCAGTAAAGATTTTTTCCCCCCTTTTAGTGTGGGTTCTTTTAAAAAAATCTTTTACAATAATGGTTCTATGAAGTATTTCTCCTTTTGTGACTGACTAATTTCACTCAGCATAATGTCCTTAAGGTTCATCCATGTTTTGCAGTGGCCTGTAGCTTCTTTGTTATTCTACAAGGTAACGTAATATTCCATTGTGTGTATGTACTACAGTTTGTTAATCCATTCTTCCATTAATAGGCACTTAGGCTGTCTCCATCTTTTTTCTATTTTAAATAGTGCTGCTATGAACATGGGTGTTTATGTATCTACTCATGTTATGGATCATAGTTCCTGTGGATAAATACCAAGTAGAAGAATTGCTGGATCATAAGGTATTTCTATTTCTAACCTTCTGAGGAAGAGTCATTGCTTTCCAGAGTGGTTGGAACATTTTGCAGTCCCACCAGCAATGTAGGAGGGTCCCAGTCTCGCCACATCCTCACCAGCATTTATTGTCCTTTACTTTTTTGATATTTGCTGTTATTGTTGGTGTGAGATGATATCTCATTGTTGTTTTAATTTTTCTCTCTCTAATGGCTAGTGATCATGAACATTTCTTCATATGTTTGTTGGCTGCCTGTATCTCCTCCTTGGTGAAGTGTCTGTTCATGTCTTGTGCCCAGTTTTTTTTTTAATTAAATGTTTTTATTTTGCATTGAGTGAAACTTTACAGGGCAGATCATCAGCTTCACATTCAACCATTCATATAGCTTGTTTCATTACATTGATTATTATCCCCGCCATATATCATCAGTTTACAGTGTTTCTCTCTATCCTCTTTAGCTTTTTTTTTTTTTTGGATGGGGGGGGGTGCCCAGTTTTTTAATTGGGTTATTTGTCTTTTTCTTGTAGAGGTATTGTAGTTTCCTATATATTTTAGAAATGAGTCCCTTGTCTGATGTGTCATTGCAAAAGATTTTTTTTTTCCCATTTGGTGGATTCCCTTTTAACTCTTTTTGGTGAAGTCTTTTGATGCACATACATTTTTAATTTTTAGTATGCCCCAATCATCTATTTTGTCTACTTTTTTCTGTGTCATTTTCAAAATGTTTGGTAGTCTGTGTATACCCTGTATTAGAGCCCTCACATTTGTCACTATTTTTTCATTGATGGCCTTTATAATTCTGGGATACACATTTAGGTCTTTAATCCATGCTGAGTGTTTTTTTTTTTTTTTGTATAAGGCATGAGGTAAACGTCTTGTTTCAGGCTTTTGCACATTGCTTTCCAGTTCTGCCAGCACCATCTGTTGAAGAGACTATCTCCTCCCCTTACAATATACTTAGGCACTTTGTTGAAAATCCATTGGCTGTATGTTGCTGGGTTAGTTTCTGGATTCTCGATTCTATTCCATTGATCACTGTTTCATTGTACCAGTTCCAGGCTGTTTTGACCACTGTAGGTGTGTAGTAAATTTTGAAATCAGGGAGTGAGAGGTTTCCAACCTTATTCTTCTTCTTAAGCAGTGCCTTGTTAATGTAGGGTCTCTTTTCTTTCCATATAAAGTTTTTAATAGTTTTTTCCATCTCTTTGAAGAATGTCGTTGGAATCTGGATTGGGATTGCATTATATGTATAAATTGCTTTGGACAGTATTGACATTTTCACAATGTTAAGTCTTCCTATCCAAGAGCATGGTATATTCTTCCACTTTTTTTTTTTCCTTTAAGTTTTTATTGTGGATTGAGTGAAAGTTTACAGGGCAGATCATCAGTTTTACATTCAAACAAATCATACAACTTGTTTCATCACAATGATTACATTCTACTCCATGTACCATCAGTTAACAGTATTTGTCTCTATTCACTATCACTCTTAAAAAAACCACCACCAACAAAAAGCACTCAGGTATATATAATAATTTATACCACCAAAGGGCACATTCTGCAAGTCTGTATCATAGCCACCATCTCTTAGTCCCTCTCTTCCCATGAATCTAGAGTCTTCAGCCGCTCCCCCTCTCTATGTCCCCATCCCTGCTTCTATCTCTGGTGTTGCTACTTCTCTGGATAAGGTCCCACATTCCACTTGTGGTCTTCTCCCTTGATGGTCCTAGGATCCTTTGTTTCTGGACTGTAAGATTAACTACTCCATTTTTGTTACAAAACTTCTACCTTTATAGTTGTGACAGTTGCAATTAGTCATGATAACAATTATTCACTATTGAATCATAAGACTCTTATCCCCATCTCTTTTAACCAGACCTATTTAGATGAGATGACAACTATTCAGTGGGGACTCCTTCTTCCCCCCCCCCACTCTTAAATTAAACTCCCTCTTGAAACCTTGTAAGCCAGTCAATTCATGCCTTTATTGCCTCCTCATTTAGGTAGCCAATGTCTAAGTTGCCCATCCCTCTATACCCTCTGTACAAGGGGGATAGCATTGATAGTTGATGTGAAGACTCCTTACCTTTCTGTTAGTATTTAGAGTTACTATCTGCATGAGTATAGGTCAAGTTCATCAAATTGCAACAATTTACCCTTTTTTCGTTTATAAAAAAAATTGTCTTCCTTTAATTGAGTTCTGATTATCAAGCCATTGAGGCTAGGTCAAATGGGTACTATCTGCAAATTTGGGTGTTCTTGTGCCTCTCCCCTCATTTCATATCAGCTGGATGCTTCACCACATATTGGACCAGCAGCCCTTCCTCTTCTCTCTCTCATCTCCAGGTCAACAGGAGTCAATGGACTGTGGGTGAATTCAGCCTATTTCTTCATTGCTGCCTTTCACCCTCTTCCACTCACCAGTAGACCAACGTGCTCACCAGCAAGCTTACATGCCTGCTCATGTGTTCCCTTAGAGTTTGTCCTAGAAGGGGGTTCGTCCTGACGGAAATAGATTGCTTGCCTTGATGGCTTCTCAGCAAATTCTTGCATTCTTATACTGCCATTTTTGTTTTGGGTTTTTCCTGATGTTCTTTCTTTGAAGATACATCTTCTGTCGCTCTAGCTGTTCTTGGCTGGTCTGCTTGCCCTTTCTAGTGGGAACCTCAGAAGGTTCTAGATGGGACTCAGGATTTCACCTAATACTCTGCAAAGGCTCCACAAGAGGCCTGTTTCACTGGGAAAGTTCTAGAACCCCTTTTAGGTATTGCAATCAGTTATAGGCTGAAGACGGGCTTACAAATTTTCTGTAATCATGTTTCCTGACATTCCTTTCTATCCCATTCAAGTGTCTATTTTACAATAATAGGTAAGGGAAACCAATATTCTTAAGACAGTCAAACATCTTAGTATTATTTCCCCTCTTCAAACTATGCCTTGATCCCTGTATCACAGAGCTCTGTTGTTCCAAGGTTAAGCATGCATCACTATTTACCTCTGTCCCACTTAGTCCATGTAAACCTGTCTCAGTGTTTCCCTACCTATCTTGTTCTTTCACATCCTCGCCCTTCTTGTATTGCTTTCCTCAACACCCAAATTATGATGTGTCTGCCCTTACTCTGTGCTCCGCCATTGATTCCCTCCACCTTCCCATAATCCCCCCACCCCAGCCCTACCATTGTGGTTACCTTATATTCCTTTAACTTTTCCCTCCATTTAAGACAGTTTATTTTACCCTGTAATTTACTAGACCTTCCTATCACTTAGATCTCTGTTCCTTTGTGTTTACCTTCTTTCACAATTGTAATTGTTTTGATCATAGACTGACCTTCCAAATCCTCTGAATTAGTTCTTATAGTATTATTCTGTTCTCGACTCTTCCATTTGTTGATTGACTTCTGAGTGATGCTGCCACGTATGTCAATTTCTGGTTGTTGTCTGTTCTTGTTGGTTCTCTGTCCATAGAACTCCCTTTAGGATATTTTTTATTGCAGGGTTGGCTTTGGCAAAATCCCTTACCTCCTGTTTATCCTGGAATGTTTTGATTACACCATCGTATTTGATTGACAGTTTTGCATGGTAGAGGATTCTGGGTCGGCAGTTTTTTTTCTTTCAGGGTTTTATGCATGTCTCCTCATTGCCTTCTTGCCTGCATGGTTTCTGTTGAGAAATCCAAGCTTAGTCTGATCTGCTTGCCTTTGTATTTTATGCTTCTCTTTTCCCTAACTGCCTTCAGGATTCTGTCTTTATCTTTGATTTTGGAGA
>NW_006408719.1:223111-223992 GCF_000296735.1 Chrysochloris asiatica
TTTGAATTGTTTCCAATGCTGTATCTATCTTATTTGATTGTTCCTGTAGTGCTTTCATGACTTCTTCCTTATTTTTCTCATCTTCATTGTAAAGTGTTTGAAACATTTTGTAATCATTTTTCTGAATTCATTCACAGGCATTTCCAAGGCCTGCCCCCTTCCAGTATGGAGTGTAAGTCTACCTTCAGCTAATTTGTCTCAGTCACTTTATCTTGTTTCTGGACATGTGCTGATATGGTCATCTGTTTCTGTTTTTTGGGCATATTCAGTGGTTAACTGTGGCCTTAAAACTTAGATGGGTGTGTGTTTTGTTACTTTTTATGTTTTTTGATTGCCTCCAGGTAGATGGAGATGGGCTTCCCTTTTCACTCTTCTTACTGAAAAATTTCAAGATGCCACTGTTGGTTGTTATGATATAACTCAGGATTTAATTTTCAACCTGTTTCCTTTTTTGTCTGCCTGTCCTGCTCCACAAGCCCCACTCAGGCCTTTTCCCTAGTGATAAACAATTTAGGGCTGGCTGTGGCAGTTTTGCACTGCTGTTTGGTTTTACGTTGAAACTGTCACTTTAAATTTTGAGGAGATCTATGTGCATGTGTAATAGAACCCTCCAGTGGTGGCGGTGGAGTGTCCACTCGCTCAGGCACCCACTCTAGTCACCAGAATGGAGGTGTACAGACAGTGAGAGGCCAATAAACATATATAAAAAAAGAATGTCCGCATCTTTATCTTCATGGTTCTGTCAGGGATCCGTGGCTGTTCTGATCCTTCTCTGGTTTGGTCTTGCCTTGGATTAGAAAGCACTGGATTTCTTGCTTCTGCTACAAATTCCACTGGCTGTAAGCCTTCCAACTTTCTAAATATTCCTTTATAAGTGGTTC
>NW_006408719.1:224422-226203 GCF_000296735.1 Chrysochloris asiatica
TTTTACTTCCTTTTTGCCAATTTGGATGCCTTTAATTTCCCTGCCATAGAGCTCTTGCTAAGACTTCCAGCACAACATTGAATAGGAACAAAGTGCATCCTTGTCTGGTTCCTGTTTGCAGAGGGAAGGCTTTCAATTTCTCTCTATTGAGATTAATGTTGGTTTTGTATATATGCTCTTAATTATGTTGAGGAATTTCCCTTCAATTCTTACTTTGTTGAGTGTTTTTATCAGCAATGGATTTTATATTTTGTCAAATGCCTTTTTTGTACCAATTGATATGATCATGTGGTTCTTTTCTGTTTTCTTATTTATTTCTTATTTATATGGTGGATTACGTTGAACCATCCTTGCATCCCTTTTATGAAACCCACTTCATCATGATGTATTATTTTTTAATGTGATGCTGGATTCTGTTGGCTAGGATTTTGTTGAGAATTTTTGCATCTATGTTCATGAGGGATATTTGTCTATAGTTTCCTTTCTCAGTGATGTCCTACCCTGGTTCTGGTATGACGGTTATGTTTGCTTTATAAAATGTATTAGGAAGTTTTCCATCCTCTTCTATATTCTGGAATAATTTGAGTAGAATTAGTGACAGCTCTTTCATGAATGTTTGGTAGAACTCACTAGTGAAACGATCTGGGCCTGGACTTTTTTTGGTTGGTAGTTTTTTGATGACCTGATCAATTTCTTATTTTGTTATGGTTCTGTTCAGGTTTTCTACTTCACTCTGTGTAAGTTTAGGTAGGTCGTGTTTTTTAAAAAAAATGTATACATCTCTTCTAGATTTTCTAATTTGTTGGAGTACAACTCTTAATAGTTTTCTGTTAGTATCCTTTTGATTATCTTTGGTCCTGTTGTGACATTACCCATGTGGTTGCAAATGCGTGTTATTTGTGTCTTCTCCCTCTTTTCTTTTGTTAGGTTTGCCAATGGTTTCTCAATTTTATTAATCCTTTCAAAGAACCAGCTTCTTGTCCTGTTGATTCTTTCTACAGTTTTTCAGTTTTGTATCTCATTTATTTCTGCTCTAATCTTAATTATTTCTTTTCTTTTGGTGACTGCATGTTCCCTTTGTTGGTCTTTTCCTAATTGTTGGAGATACTTTGTTTATGTGTTAATTTTGTTTCTTTCTTCTTTTTGGATGTGGGCATTTATTGCAATAAATTTTCCTCTCAGCACAACTTTCGTGTCTCAAAGATTTTGGTTTGTTGTGTTTTCATTCTCATTTGTTTCTAGGAACTTTGTGAATTCGCATTTTATTTCTTCTACTACCCAGTCGCTTCTCAGTAGGGTATTATTCAGTTTCCATGCATTCGACTTTATTTCCTTGGTCTTGCTATTATTGATTTCTAGTTTGGTAGCATTGTGGTCTGAGAAGATGCTTTGTAGTATTTTGATATTTGTAAATTTGTGGAGGCTTGTTTTGTGGCTTAAGACATGGTCTATTCTGGAGAATGTTCCATGTGCAATGGAAAAGAATGTGTTTTGTGCTGTTGTTGAGTTGGATGCTCTGTACACTTCTATGAAGTCCAGTTGGCTGAAACTGTGTCTTTGTCAAGTTTCTTTATAGTTGTTCTATCCTTTTTTGAAAGAAGTGTATTAAAATCACCCATTATTACTGTAGATTCATCTATTTCTTTCTTTTTTTAAAAAATGTTTTATTGTGAATTATATGGTAGTTTACATGAGAGAACTTTAGTTTTACATTCATTCCATCGTATATCATCTCATTGCCATGGTTCCAATCCCCTCCACCCAAAGGGTATATCCTAGAA
>NW_006408719.1:237277-248144 GCF_000296735.1 Chrysochloris asiatica
TATAGTCACCAGAATGGAGGTGCACAGACAGCAAGGGACCAATGAACAGATACCAAAAGAAAAGAATGTCCACACCTTTATCTCAGCGGTTCTGCCAGGTGTCTGTGGCCGCTCTGATCCTTTCCCCATTTGGTATCACCCAGGATGGCAGCTCCTGGAGTAGCTGAGTGTCCCGGACTAGAAAGCAATAGATTCCTTGCTTCTGCCACAAAATCCCCCAGCTGTGAGCCTTCTAACCTTCCAAATATTCCTTTATATATGGTTCAGAGTTCTGGGATCATCCCCTGAGCCTGTTTGGTCGGGTATTCTGTGTTGTTGTTGGCAGAGGTCTTTACTACACGTCCACCTGATCTGCCATCTTGTTTGTTCTGTCCAACTCTTATTTTTGTATGTTGATCTTATACCCTGCTACTCTGCTGAATCCTCCAATGAGGTCTAGTAGCTTTTTTACTGAGCCTTTGGGCGTTTCTATGTATAGGATCATGTCATCTGCAAATAGAGTTTTATTTCCTCTTTGCCAGTTTGGACACCTTTAATTTCCCTATCTTGCCATATAGCTCTGGCTAAGACTTCCAAAACAATATTGAATAGGAGTGGTGACAAAGGGTATCCTTGTCTGGTTCCTGTTCGCAGAGGGCAGGCTTTCAATTTCTTTCCATTGAGAGTAATGCAGGTTGTTGGTTTTGTATATATGCTCTTAATTATGTTGAGGAATTTCCCTTCAGTTCCTACTTTGTTGAGTGTTTTTATCATGAATGTGTGTTGGATTTTGTCAAATGCCTATTTTGCATCAATTGATATGATCATGTGGTTCTTTTCTTTTTTTCTTATTTATATGGTGGATTACATGGATCGTTTTTCTAATGTTGAACCATCCTTGCATCCCTTTTATTTATCCCACTTGGTCACGATGTATTTTATTTATTTATTTGATCTGTTGTTGAATTCTGTTGAGTAGGATTTTGTTGAGAATTTTTGCATCAATGTTCATCAGGGATATTGGTCTATAATTTTCTTTTTTAATGATGTCCTTCCTTGGTTTTGGCATGAAGGTTATGCTTGCTTTATAAAATGGATTAGTAGGTTTTCCATCCTTGTCTACATTCTGCAATAATTTGAGTAGAATTGGTGACATGTCTTTCTTGAATGTTTGCTAAATCCTACCAGTGAAGTCATCCGGACCTAGACTTTTTTTGGTTAGGAGTTCTTTGATGACCTGATCAATTTCTTTCTTTATTATATGTTTGTTCAAGTTTTCCACTTCACTTTGTGTAATTTTAGGAAGGTTATGTTTCTGTAAAAATGTATCCATTTCTTCTAAATTTTTAGATTTGTTGGAGTACATGTCTTCATAATATTCTGTTATTATCCTTTTTTAGTTCCTTTGTTTCTGTTGTGACATCACCCATGTGACATTTTATGCATGTTATTTATGTGTTCTCTCTCTTTTCTTTTATTACTTTTACCAGTGGTTTGTCAATTTCATTAATGCTTTTGAAGAGCCAGTTTCTTGTCCTATTGATTCTTTCTATAGTTTTTCTGTTTTCCGTCTCACTTATTTTTGCTCTAATCTTCATTTTTTTCTCTTCTTCTGGTGACTGTAGGTTTAATTTGCTCGTCTGTTACTTATTGTTTGAGATATTGTATTAATGTGTTGATATTGGTTCTTTCTTCTTTTTGAATGTGTGCATTTATGGTAATAAATTTTTCAGTAAGAACTGCTTTTGCTATGTCCTAAAGATTTTGCTTTGTTTTGTTTTCAATCTCATTTGTGTCTAGGTATTTTTTGAATTCACCTTTTATCTTTTAAGTGGGGTGTTATTCAATTTCCATTTCCTTGGTCTTCCTAGTGTTTATTTCTATATTTGTAGCATTATGATCAGAGAAGATGCTTTGTATTATTTTGATATTTGTAAATCTATGAAGCCTGGTTTTATGGCCTAACATATGGTCTATTCTGGAGAATATTCCATGTGCACTGGAAAAGAATTTGTATTGTGCTGTTGTTTTGTTGAATGCTCTGTTGACTTGTTTGATTGCTTTATTTAGTTCCTCTCTGTTTTTTCAAGTTTCTTTCTGGTCGTTCTATCTTTTTTTGAAAGTGGTGTATTACAATCTCCCACTATTATTGTAGAATTGTCTATTTCTTTCTTCAACTATATTAGTGTTTGCATTATTTATTTTGGGGTTGTTCACTGGAAGCATAGATATTTATTGTGGCTATGCCATCCAGTTCAATTGACCCTTTAATGTCCTTTATTTCTTATGCTGGTTTTCCCCTTTACGTTTATTTTATCAGAGATTAGTATTGCCATTCCTGCTTTTTAAAATTTTTTTTATTGCGATTAGCTTGGTATAGTTTTTCCATCCTTTAACTTTTAATCTGTTTTTGTCTTTGTGTGTATGTGTCTTGCAGTCATCATATTGAATGATCTTATTTTCTTATCCCTTCTGCCACTCTCCGTTTCTTAACTGGTGCATTTAATCCATTGTCATTCTGTGTAATTATGGTTAGGTATGAATTAATTACTATCGTTATTATTATTTTTTGTGGCGCTATTTGTTTCTTTGTTCTGCATGTTTTCCTGTGCTGACTTCATGTTTTTTTGTGTGTGTTCTTTTTGTCAGTTTCTTCATAGTTTTAATGTTTCCACGTTCTTCATGGATTTTCATTTTCTCGGTGTGTTGTGAAGTACTCATTTTCTTTGAGGTTACCCTATATTTTATTAACTTTTTCCTCATTTAAAGCAATCTACTTTTTCCTCTACCTGACTTCCTCATTGCCTGGATCTCCATTTCTATATGTTCCCCTTCCTCTCGTTGTAATTGTTTTGATCATAGACTGATCTTTACAATCCTCTGAATTTATTCTTGTAGTTTTGTTCTGTTCTGGAATCTCTCATCTGTTAATTTAGTTCCAGATGGCCCTGCCACATATGTGAATTTCTGGTTGTTTTCTGCTTTTATTGATTCTTAGTCCAAAGATCTCCCTTTAGGATGTTCTGAAGTGTTGGATTGGCTTTGACAAATCCCTTAACTTCTGTTTATCCTGGAATGTTTTTATTATACTGTCATATTTGATTGATAGCTTTGCTGGGTAGATGATTCTTGGCTGGCACTTTTTTTCTTTCAGGGGTTCATACATATCCCCATTGCCTTCTTGCCTGCATAGTTTCTGCTGACAGATTACAGCTTAAGCTTATTTGTTTGTCATGTAAGTAATACTTCTCTTTTCCCTAGTATTTTTCAGGATTCTCTCCTTGTCTTTGATTTTGAAGAGCTTGACTATGATATGTCTTGGTGATTTTCCTTTGGGGTCTATGCTTCCTGGGGTTCATTCAGCTACTTGAATGCTTATCTTTTCATTTTTCAGGATGTTAGGGAAATTTTCTTCAGGCAGCTACTCAACTATTTCCTTTGTGGACTTGTGTGACACTTCCCTTTCTGTAATGCCAATAATTCTCAAGGTATTCTTATTCATGTTGTTACACATGAATCTTAGACTTTCTTCAGACTTTTTAAATCCTCTTTTCTATGCTTGCTCTTCTATCTTAGCAGTACTAAGAGTTTACAATTGGTGGGCCAGTTTCAGCAGCATTTCCAGTCTAAGACACTCTATGAAGAAGAGGTGGAGCACTTCTGAATGATTAGCCACTGGAAAACCTTTGAATTGCAGCAGAACTTTGTCTGATATAGTGCTGGAAGATGAGCCTCCAAACAGGAAGGGACTCAAAGTACAACTGGGGGAGAGCTTCCTTCTCAATGTTGAGTTGACCTTAATGATGTGGATGAAGCAAAGCTTTTGTGACCTTTATTTGCAAATGGGACACAATTCAAAATGCGAAGCTATAAATATTCTTTAATAATCAGAACATGAAATGTACAAGAATGGATCTAGGAAATCTGGAAGTCATGAAAAAAATACCTTTTTTCAATAACATAAACCACAATTATACATGTTGACTTCACAGGTACAAAACACAGGAATGAAACTGACTGCATTTGTGGGCAGAAATGATGGAAAAGCTCAATGTCATCTGCCAAAACAAGTTCAGGAGCTGAGTGTCCAATCATCAGTCATTCACATGCAAATTCAGATTGAAGCTAAAGAATATTAAAGTCCATAAGAGTAAAAATATGACCTTGCATATATCCTACCTTAATTTAGAGACTATCTCAAGTATAGATTTGATTCATTATATGGATGACATCAAGGATATCATTCATGAAGGAAACAAAAGGTCATTAAAAAGACAGGAAAGAAATTAAAGACCAAAATGGATGCTAAAAGAGACTCTGAAACTTACTCTTGAATGCAGTGAAGCTAAAATGACTAAAAGCAATGATGAAGTAAAAAAAAACTGAAGAGACATTTTGAAGGTCAGATCAAGAAGACAAAGTAAAATATTAAATGAAATATGCAAAGACCTGGTGTTAGAAAACCAAAAGGGAAGAACATGCTCAACATTTCTCAAGCTGAAAGAACTGAAGAAAAAGTTCAAAATCTTGGACTACAATACTGATGGAAGGAATACACAGAGTCACTCTACCCAAAAGAGTAAGTCAATGTTCAACTATTTCAAGAGGTCACATATTATCAAGAGCTGACGATATTGAATGAAGTAGTCCAAGTTGCACTGAAGTCATTGGCAGAAATCAAGGCTGTATGGATTGATGGAAAACAAATTGAAATGTTTCAACAAATTGATGCAGTTGTCTATGTCAAGAAATTTGGAAGACAACTACCTGGTCAACTAATTGGAAGACATCATTATTTGCACCCATTCCAAAGAAAGGTGACCCAAGCACAAAGCACAAAACAAAATCTATAAAATGTTGCCGGTAGAATTAAAGTATATATGAATGGTTAGTGTACAATTCTTTCAACTTTGCTGTATGTTTAAACATTTAAAAAAAAAAAAACTTTTAATTCTGAATTCAGTGAAGATTACAGACAAGATCATCAGTATTGCATTCAACAAATCACGCACTTTGTTTCATCTCAGTGTTTACAATCCCCTGCTGCAACAACAGTCATCCTACTTCCTTCATATAATTCCTCATTTACATTTTATGTTTCACAAATGAACAAAGCAAAAATATTTGATGTACACATACAAAACAAAAAAATATATACTCGTTTAAATGTCTAAAGGGCACATTCTGCAAGTCAAACTCCTGCCCACAGGCATACATGCTTAATCCATGGGCCTAGAATCCACAGATGCTCTGTCTCTCCATGCCACCACCTCTGCCACCATCTCTGCAATTTTCGCTTTTCTAGGTAGGAATCTCATGTTCCACTCAAGCTCTTCTTTCTTGATGGTCCTGGATGATCTGTTTCTGAAGTGAAAGATAACTACTCCCTTCTTTTAGTTTACACATCTTCTACAATTTCTGTTTTGACAATCGCAGTTAGTTCTGCTAACTATTATTTGCAATTAAATTATAAAATCTTACCAGCATTTTCTCCCCATCTCCTTTCACCAGACCCATCTGGAAAAAAGGAAAACTATTTAGTGGGAATTCTACCTTACCACACTCATTCCCAAACTAAGCACACCCATGAATGCTTATAAGCCAGCCACTGTATGTCTTTATCCCATTTTGATAGCTAATGTCTAAATTGTCAGTTCCCATCAACCAAGTACACTGAAGAGGCAAACATGTACTTACCTTGATATGAAGAATCTTCCATTCTGGTTGGAAGTGTGAGGCAGTTGCATCCTAAACATACAGCTGACTTAGCTTGGATTGCGAGGAATGAACTGACCAGAACCCAACTAGATGAAGATAAAGATACTGTGAGCAAGTGTAGGTCAGATGGGTACCACAGCTCTATGTTTAAGAGTTCATGCATACATCCCCAAACTTCAGACTAGCTGTCCCCTTAACTCTCAGCTCTAGCCCCCAGGGACTACATCAGTGCCCATGAGCTCAGGAGTTCACACACTTCCCTAAGTTTCAGATCAGTCAACGCTTCCTCTTCTCTTTCTCATCTCAAGGTCAACAGGTGCCAATGGAACATATCCAAACTCAACCTGTGTCTTCATTGCTGCATTTCCCCCACTTCCACTCACAAGTAGACCCAGGTGGTCAGCAGTGAGCATACTAGACTGCTCATGGATTCTCTTTAGCTTTCAGCAGGATATGATTCTTAGGGGTTTGGCAGACCACTGGACTTCCTTAATATTATGTAATGTAATCACTTTCTATTTGGTGATCTGATGTGAACCGCCAATCAGTTGAAAGATAGAACCTACCTCCAGTATATAAATTAATGTTCTGGCAAAGCTTTCTCTCTTACTTTACCTTGCATTCTTTTCATCACTTGACCCTTGTTTCTTTTTTTCTTTTCTTTTAGTTTTCAGTGTGAATTATGTGATAATTTACATGGGAGAACATTATCTTTACATTCATCCTATTGTATTTTGTTTAATTGCAATGATTATAATCCCCTGCATGCATCATCAAACAACCAAAAGGTACACCCCACATGCCTGCCCCCCAGCCTTCAGCATACAGCCTCTCTCCCTTCATGAGTCTAGAGTCCCCAGCCACTCCTTCTCTCCATGTCATTGTCTCTGCTTCCATCCCTGGTGTCTCTGGATAGGGTCCTGCACTTCACTTTTCTCCCTTGATGGTTCCAGGGATCTCTGGTACTGGAATGCAAAATCAACCACTCCCCTCCTTTTGTTACAAAATGTCTACCTTTACCTTTCCAACACTCACTGTCAGTCCTGATAGCAATCATTCCCTAATGAACCACAGGAATCTTATCCCCACCACTTTTTATCAACCCCATCCAGACAGGTTGGAAACAACTCAGTAAAGATTCTACCTTTCCCCATACCCTCTGGAACTAGGCTCCCTATTGAAAGCTTGTAAGCCAGTCACTTCTTGCCTTTGTACCCCCACCCCCATTTTGGGTACCCAATGTCAATATTCCCAATGCTTGTCAACCCTGTGTACCAAGGGGGTGGGAATGATCCTCACTGTAAAGATTTATTTGCTCGTTTGCCAGACTGCATCCACAAACATAGGTCAAGTTCATCTATTAGTACTGGATTGCTCTTTTTTTCCTCTTCTTTCTTCCTGTAGTCGTGTTCTGATCATCCAGCCATTGAAGCTAGGTCAAATGGGTACTATCTGCAATTATGGGTGTTCTTGTGTATCTCCCCTCACTTCATATCAGCTGGACACTTCACACTCCGCTCTAGTCCTCTGGGGCCATGTCTCTACCCCTGGGCCCAGGAGTCCACAGGTCTCATCATACTGCTGGCCAACCATGTCTCAATTCAGGTTAACAGGAGTCTATTGAATGTGGTCAGACTTAGCTTACAATTTCATTGCTGTTTTTTCCCCACTTCCCCTTATCAGTGACCAACATGGTCAGCATCAAGACCACATGCCTGCTCGTGTATTCACCTTGAGTTTTAGACTTGGAAGAGGGTTTACCTTGAGGGGACCTGACCACTTACCTTGGTGGTTCCTGGGGGAACAACTTGCTTGTTCCTGTAGTAGTCAATTGGATTGTTGTTATTGTTTTTGATTTTTCCTGCTGGCCTTTCTTTCAAGAAGCATCTTCTGTTCTTCTAGCTGCTCCAGACTGGTCTGCTTGTCCTTTCAAGTGGAAATTTCTCACTTCAGAAGATTCTGGATGGGGATCAGGATTCCACCTATGGTCTTATGCAATGCAAAGGCTCCACAGGAAGCCTCTTTCACTGGGCAAGTTGTAGCCCCATTTTAGGTATTCCAATCAGTTATAGGCTGAAGATGGACTTACAAGCTTTCTGTGGTGATGTTTCTGGCTATTCCTTTCTCTCACCTTCAAGTGTCTATTTTACAATAGGAGGTAAGGATAACCAAGATTCAAAAGACAGCCAAGCATCTTTACATCATTTCCCTACTTTTACCAATTCAAACCATGCTTCAATCCTTGTATCCCCGAACCCTGTTTTTCCACGGTTGTGCTTACATTGCTATTTATCTCTGTCCTATTTATCCCATGTAACCCTGCCTAACTGTTCTCCCATCTGCCTTGTTTTCCCTTTCCCCTTCTCCTGTTAGTGTATGCCCCGCCAACACCCAAACTATCCTGTGTCTATTCTCTAACTTGTGCTCCACCTTTCCCTTCCATCCCCTCAGCCCACCCCATACATCCTGGTAACCAACAAAAAAAAATTTCCCCTCTTTTAATGTGGGTACGTTTTCTTAACCTTTTACAGTAATGGTCCTATGCAGTATTTGTTGTTTTGTGACTGATTAATTTCACTCAGCATAATGTCCGCAAGGTTCATCCACGTTATGTTGTGGCTTGCAGCTTCCTTGTTATTCTTCAAGGTAGCATAATATTCCAATGTGTGTATGTACTAAAGTTTGTTTATCCATTCTTCAATTGAGGGGAATTTATGCTGTCTCCATCATTTTGCTATTGTAAATAGTGCTGCTATGAACATTGGTGTGCATATATCTACTTGTGTAATGGATCGTATTTTTTGTGGGTAAATACCAAATAGAGGAATTGCTGGATCATAAGGTACTCTTATTTCCAACCTTCTGAGGCAGCACTATATTGCTTTCCAGAGTGGGTGGACCATTTTGCAATCCCACCAGCAATGTAGGAGGGTCTCATTCTCTCCATATCCTCACCAGCATTTACTGTCCTCTACTTTTTTATCTTTGCTATTATTACTGGTGTGAGATGATTTCTCATTGTTGTTTTGATTTCCATCTCTCTAATGGCTAGTGATCTTGAACATTTCTTCATATGTTTGTTGGCTGCCCAGATCTCCTCCTTGGTGAAGTGTCTGTTCATGTAATGTGTCCATTTTTTAATTGAGCTATTTGTCCTTTTCTTGTAGAGGTGTTGTAGGTTCTTATATATTTTGGAAATTAGTCCCTTGTCTGATGTGTCATTGCAAAAGATTTTTTCCCATTCTGTGGGTTCCCTTTTTAATCTTTTTTTTTTTTAATGTTTTATTGTGTATTGTGTGATAGTCTACATGGGGGAACATTAGTTTTACATTCATTCCATCATACATCGTCTCATTGCCATAGTTACCATCTCGTCCATGCATCATCACCCAACCAAAGGGTACACCCTGCAATCCTGTCCGCCCTCCCCTCATGGTCCTCAGCACACAGCCCCTCTACCTCTCCGGATCCCTACTTCCTAGCCACTCCATCTCTTCATGTCATCCTCTCTCTTCACGTCATCCTCTCTGTCTCAGTCTCAGGCCTCACTGCTCCTCTGGGTGGGGTCCCGCTCTCCACTCTTCTCCATTGATGGTCCCAGGGCCTTCCACTCCTAGACTGAAAGGTTAATCACTCCCCTCCTTGCTATAAAATGCCCACCTTTACATTTCCAGTCCTCACAATCAGTCCTGGTAACAGTTATTCACCCTGGCTTCCCAAGGGACCCATCTGCGTTTCTTTTCATCTGCCCTTCCTAGACAGGTCGGATACTACTCACTGGACACTCTACCATCCTCCCTGCCCTGTGGATCTAGGTTCCCTCTTGAAAGCTTGTAAGCCAGTCACTTCTTGCCTTTGTATCCCTTCTCCCACTTTGGTTAGTCAATGTTCAAGATGGCCATCCCTATCTACACTTTGTGTGGAGGGGTGGGAATAGTTCTTGGAGGAGGGATTTGTTTCCTCTTTTGAGCTACTGCATTTATAGGTGGATGTACAGTTTATCAAATTGTATCGGATGATGCTTTTTTACCTCTTCTGTCTTCTTCGGGTTGAGCTCTGTTTGTCCCACCATTGGAGCCATGGCAAGTGGGTATCATCTGCAGGTGTGGGTGTTCCTGCATCTGTCCGCCCTCTTCTTATCAGTTGGTCGCTTCGGTCTCCATTCTAGTTCTCTGTGGATGTGTCACTGACTCTGAGCCAATGAATCCCCAGGTCTTGCCTCACTGCTGGCCAACCAGGTCTCCACCCAGGCTCACCATAGTTTCCTGAAGGATGCAGGGCTTAGCTCGCTGCTTCTTTGGTGTTCTTCGGTCACTTCTTTTTATGGGTGATGTGCGTGGTCACCAATCAGAACGTGTTTTCCCATCTTGGAGGAGGATTTGCACTGAGAGGACCCAACCACCTGCCTTGGTGTCTCCTGGGCAGATAGCCTGTTTGTTCTTGTGGTTACAGTCGGACTGCTCTTGTTGCTTTGTATTTTTCCTGTAGGTCCTTATTTCAAGAAGTGTGTTCTGGTTTTCTGGCTGCTCCAGGCTGGTCTGCTTGTCCTTTCAAGAGGAAAGTTTCCCTTCTCTGATGGTCTGGATGTGGTTCAGGCTTTCTTCTATAAGTCTTATGTAATGCAGAGGCTCCTCATGAGGTCTCCTACACTAGATACATTATAGCCCCATTTTAGGTATTCCAATTGGTTATAGGCAGAAGTTGGACTTACAAGCTTTCTATGGTGATATTTCTGGCTATTCCTTTTCCTCTCCCTAAAGTGACTGTTTTATATATAATGCTTGGAAACCCAAGGTTCAAAAGTCAGCCAAGTATCTCAACATTATTCCTCCCTTTCCCCCATTCCAACCCTGTCCCAGTTTCTGGATCCCAGAGCCCTGTTGTTCCAAGGCTGTGCCTACATTCGTTTTAACCTTTGTCCCATTTAGCTCATTCATACCTGCCCAATTGTTCTCCCGTCTGCCCTGTTTTTCTGTTCCCCTCTGTCTACTTGTATATTGTCCCCCTCCCCAATACCCAAATTATCCTGTGTCTATTCCATGCCCTGTGCTCCGCCTTTCCCTCGTATCCTTATTCCCACCCCTACGTCCTAGCAACCTGCTAAGAATCCACTTTAGTGGATTAGTATGGGTTCTTTTTCTTAGTCTTTTACATTAGTGGTCCTATGCAG
>NW_006408719.1:268184-311072 GCF_000296735.1 Chrysochloris asiatica
TCCCCCAGCTGTGAGCCTTCCAACCTTCTAAGTATTCCTTTGTATGTGGTTCAGAGTTCTGGGACCAGCCCCTGAGCCTTCGTGTTCGGGTATTCTGTGTTGTTGTTGGCGGAGCTCTCTGCTATACGTCCACCCGATCCGCCATCTTGTTTTCTCTCTCCTCATTTCATTTTTGACAACTTCCAGTTTCCCAAGATTCATACTTTGTACATTCCATGTTCCGATTTTTAATGTATGTTTACAGCTGTTTCTCTTTATTTTGAGTTGTGCCCCATTAGCGAATGAAGGTTCTGTGGGCTTTTCTCCCATGAGCTTAACTCCATTCACGTCATTATTGTCAACTTTACTTTGAGGAGGCATCTCAAAGTACAATTAGCAGTGAGAGAACAGGTAATTTAGACTTCTAAAACCTCTGCAGACTGCATGTGCTTTTCATTTACTGAACTAAAAGGGAACAATTTAGTATTTTGGTATAGCATCTTTCTACATCAAAACATGTGAGGTCTTAAAACTCTGGGGTTTTATATCTATGATATAAATTTTGATTTATACTCATGTGGACCAGAAGATAATGCCAAAATTCAAAACATTCCAAGAAGTAGTAATTATGAGTTCATTTTTATCCAAATGATATGTCAAGCTTAACTAAATGCAGTTACAAATCTTTTCAAAATCCCACACAAATCTCTTCGTGTCTAAAATGGACCCCTAAAGCCAATATTACATTCATAACCCTTAATGAGTCTCAGGGTTTTTAATTACAAGATCAATACATGAAAACTCACTTTCACATTAAGAGATTTATGTTCATGGGGCATCTAGGATATGTAAGCTCCATAGAATATGAGATGGCTCTTGTTTTATGTAACAATGTAATCCCATTCCTAAACCCAAATACTGGAGTAACCGAAGTGTGTAAAATATTTCTCATGACTACAGGAATTACCATCACAATAAAAGTTCTCATTCTTTCCCACTGAGGCCAAGTCTCTATAGGTTTCCATCCTAACACCTTTGCAGAATTCCATCTGTGCAAAATCCAGGAAAGCCTACTCTTCTGGTGCTCACCCTGGACCACATCATCGATGTCTGCTCTGACCTTGTTGTTGAAACCGACCTTGCACTCCTTTATCCTTGCAGGTCTTTATCCTGCAGCACAGCACCAGGACTCTGTTGCTTTTATAGAGACAGCCTCAAATGTCTCCCCTGGTTGTCAAGGTGATCCTTCCAGCCATGTGATTCTGTGATTTCAGCAAATGAAGCCAGGTTTCTCGAGTTTTCCATCATCATGTCTCTGTAGACTTTCCTCTGAGCAGGATTCAGCAAATCCATCCCACTCTTCATGAAGACCTTGGCCACATCGTCAATGATCGCCGTACCCATTCCTGTGCTCCACTTTCGGGAACTCTAAGAGCAGGTCCCCGACAGGACCCAGAGCTCTGCAGAGTCAGGCAGAGGGACAGGAGTGGACATGGAGCTCGGACCACGTTGGTAACAGATGCACAACAGCCATCGGTGCTTCAAATCCTGATCGTATATGGACCAGAGTGGCTGACTGGGCTCCTCTCCTGGCTCCATGTTTGAGACAGGAAATGGGAGATGGGTGGAGTCAGCGGTCATGTCACTAAGGGGAACGCCCAAGTTACAAAAAGAAAATAAAACCAAACCAGAGCCGGGTTTATATGGGAGGACGGTAACTGGGTAACCCGGATTCCCTACTTACCGACCCCGCCACCCCTGACATTGAGAGGATGAGAAGCGCACTTTGCCCCTTGGTGAAATCTTTTGGTGCATGTAAGTTTCTAATTTTTAGTATGTCCTAGTCATCTATTCTGACCTCTATTATTTGTGTGTGTGTGTGTTTTTTTTTTTTTTTCTCTTTTGCCATGGTAGATAATCTATGTATGCCATTTATTAGAGCCCTTAAATTTGGCCCTATTTTTTCATCGATGGTCTTTATAGTTCTAAGATTTACATTTAGGTCTTTAATCCATGTTGAGTTAATTTTTGCATATGGTGAGAGATGTGGGTCTTGTTTAGTTGTTTTGCATATTGATTTCGAATTTTGCCAGCAACATTTGTTGAAGAGACTATCTCTTCCCCATTTAATGTCTTTTGGCCCATTGTCAAAGATCAGCTGACTGTATGTGGGTGGATTTACTCCGGGGCTCTCAATTCTGTTCCATTGATCTATGTATCAGTTATTATACCAATACCAGGTTTAAAAAAAAAAAAGTTTTATTGTGAATTATGTGATAGTTTACATGGGAGAACATTAGTTTTACATTCATTCTGTCATATGTCGTTTCATTGCCATGGTTACAATCCCTTCTATGCATCATCAACCAACCAAAGGGTATATCCTACAAGTCATCAGCACACAACCCCTCTCCCTCTCTGTGTCTAAAGTACTCAGCTGCTCCATCTCTCCACATCATCATCTCTGTCTCCATTTTGGTGTAACTGCTTCTCTGGGTAGGGTCCCACTCTCCACTCTTCTCCCTTGATGGTCCCCAGGACTTCTGCTCCTAGACTGCAAAGTTAATCACTCCCCTCCTTGCTACAAAACGTCTACCTTTACATTTCCAACCCTCACAATCAGTCCTGATAACAATTATTCACTATTGTATCACAAGAAACCTATCTGCATTTCCTTTCATCAGCCCCGCCTAGACAGATTGGATACTACTCAGTGGAGATTCTACCCTCCTCCATGCCCTCTGGATCTAGGTTCCCTCTTGAAAGCTTGTAAGCCAGTCACTTCTTGCCTTTGTAGCCCCCCACTTTGGGTAGCTAATGTCCAAGTTGCCCATCCCTGTCTACTCTGTGTATGGAGGAGATGGGTGTGAGAACAAGGAGAAGAATCCATTTTGTATATAGGCTTAAGCACGTCCTCTAGTTCCAGAAAAAAACCACAAAAATGTGCCATGTTTATATTATATATATATAAATAGCCCTCCAGTCTCAGCAATAGTCAAAATAGCCGTTAGTTTAATGCTAGATGTTTCCTCTTATCTTAACCTAGCAACTTAGACCACCAGTAATAACCAATTAGATTGTAACATTTCATACCTTGCTAAATATCAGCCAATCCAAAAATTGTAACGCTGAAAAAACCCTGAGCTTGCATAAAAACTCTATAAAAACCCTGCAAACTGGGTGTTTGGGGCTTCATCCTAAATCCGCTGCGTCGGATGTGGATGGAGTCCGGGTTTGAGCTTGAATAAAAACAACCCTTGTGCACTTGCATCGGCCTCGGCTCCTTGATGGTCTTTGGGAACCCCCAAATCTGGGCATAACAGTGGGAATGATCCTTGCTGTAAAGATATGTTCCCTCTTTTGAGCTACTGCATCCATAGGTGTAAGTCAAGTTCATCAGATTGTATCAGATTACTCTTTTTTCCCTCTTCTTTCTTCTATTTGAGCTCTGATCATCCAGTAATTGAAGCCAGGTCAAGTGGGTATTATCTGCAAGTGTGGGCATTCTTGTGCATATGCCCTCTCTTCTTATCAGCTGGATGCTTCACTCTCCACTCTAGTCCTCTGTGGCTATGTCACTGACTCTGGGCCGAACAGTCCCCATGTCTTGCCACACTGCTGGCCAACCAGGTCTCCATCTGGGTTCACAGGGGCTATTGAACATTGTAGGGCTTAGCTTGCAGCTTCATTACTGTTTTCCCCTCACTTCCCCTTATCGATGACAAACGTGGTCACCAATCAGAGAGTGTATTCCCATTGATTCTTAGTCTCGAGAGGGGGTTTGCTCTGAGGGGACCTGACCAGTTGCTTTGATATCTCTTGGGTGAGCAACTTGCTTGTTCTTTTAGTAATCAGTCAGTCTGCCAATATTGTTTTGTATTTTTCCTGTCAGTCTTTCTTTCAAGAAATATCTTCTGTTCTTCTAGTCACTCCAGGCTGGTCTGCCCATCCTTTCAAGTGGAAATTTCCCACCTCTGAAGATTCTGGATGCTGGTCAGGATTCAACCTATAGTCTTATGCAATGCAGAGGCTTCTCAGGAAGCCTCCTTCACAGGGCACGTTGTAGCCCCATTTTATGTATTCAAATCAGTTATAAGCAGAAGACAGAGTTACAAGCTTTCTATGGTGCTATTTCTGGCTATTCCTTTCTCTCCCCTTCCAGTGTCTAATTTTTAATGGTATGCAAGGGAAACCAATATTCAAAAGACAGCCAAACATGTTAACATTATTTCCCCCTTTTCCCCATTCCAATCATGTCTCAATCCCTGTATCCCAGAGCCCTGTTTTCCAAGGTTGTGCATACATAATTCTTTACCTCTGTCCCACTTAGCCCATACAAACCTGCCTAATTGTTCTCCCATACCGCTTTGTTCTTCCATTCCCCTCCCCCTTCTTGTGTATTGACCCCCCCATCACCCAAATTATTCTGTGTCTATTCCCTACCCTGTGCTCCACCGTCCCCCCAACCCTCACCCCACTCCCCACATCCCTGTAACCAGCAAAGACTCCCCCGTCCCTTTAGTATGGGTTCTTTTTCTTCGTCTTTTACAATAGTGGTCTTATGCAGTATTTCTCCTTTTGTGACTGACTAATTTCACTCAACATAATGTCCTCAAGGTTCATCCATGTTATGCGGTGGCTTGCAGCTTTCTTGTTGTTTTTCAAGGTAGCATATTCCATTGTGTGTATGTACCACAGTTTGTTTATCCATTCTTCAGTTGATGGGCACTAGAGGCTGTCTCCATCTTTTCGTTATCGAATAGTACTTCTATGAACATTGGAATGCATATATCTACTCGTGTTATGGCTCGTGTTTATTGTGGATAAATACCAAATAGATGAATTACTGTATCAAAAGGTATTTCTATTTTCAACCTTCTGAGGAAGCACCATATTGCTTTCCAGAGAGATTAGACCATTTTGCAGCACCACCAGAAATGCAGGAGTGTCCTAGTCTTTCCACATCCTTGCCAGCATTTATTGTCCTCCACTTTTTTGATCTTTGCTGTTATTGCTGGTGTGACATCTCACACCAGCAATAACAACACTATTGCTGCCTCAATGTTGTTTTGATTTGAATCTCTCTAAAGTCTAGTGATCGTGGACATTTCTTCATATGTTTGTAGGGTACCTGGGGCTCCTTCTTGGAGACATGTCTATTCATGCCCTGTGCCCATTTTTTAATTTGGTTATTAGTTTTCGTTTTTTTTTTTTGTAGAGGAGTTGTAGTTTCCTATAAATTTTAGAAATAAGTCTCTTGTCTGATGTGTCACTGCAAAAGATTTTTTTCCCATTCTGTGGGTTCCTCTTTACTCTTCTGGTGAAGCCTTTTGATGCACAAAGGTTTTTAATTTTTAGTATGTCCCACTCATCTATTTTGTCTACTTTTGTTTGTGTAATTTTCAAAATATTTGGTAGTCTGTGTATTTCCTGAATTAGTGCCTTCACATTTGTCCCCATTTTTTCATTGATGGCCTTCATAATTCTGGGATTCACATTTAGGTATTTAATCCATGTTGAGTTGGTTTTTGTATAAGGCGTGAGGTGAAGGTCTTGTTTCAATCTTTTGCATATCATTTTCCAGTTCTGCCAGCACCATCTGTTGAATAAACTATCACTTCCCCATGCAATATATTTAGGTACTTTGTCATTTGTTTCTAGAAACTTTGTGAGTTCACGTTTAATTTCTTCTACTACCCAGTTGCTTTTCAGCAGGGTGCTATTCAGTTTCCATGTATTTCAGTTTAGTTCCTTAGTCTTCCTATTGTTAATTTCTAATTTGATAGCATTGTGGTCTGAGAAGATGCTTTGTAGTATTTTGATGTTTTCAAATTTATTGAGATTTATTTTGTGGCCTAAGACATGGTCTATTCTGGAGAATGTTCCATGTGCCCTGGAATAGAATGTGTATTGTGCAGTTGTTATGTTGCATGCTCTGTACACATCTATGAGGTCCAGTTGGGTGATTGTGTTGTTTAGTTCTTCTGTGTCTTTGTTAAGTTTCTTTCTGGTTGTTCTATCCATTTTTGAAAGCGCTGTATTAAAATTGCCCACTATTATTGTAGATTCATCTATTTCTTTCTTCAAATCGATTAGAGTTTGCTTTATATATTTTGGAGATCTTTCATTGGGAGCATAGATATTTATTATGCTTATGTCATCTTGTTCAATTGTCCTTTTAATCATCAGATAATGTTCATCTTTATCTATTATGCTGATTTTTGCCTTGAAGTTTATTTTATCAGAAATTAGTACTGCCACTCCTGTTTTTTGATTGCAATTAACTTGGTGTAATTTCCCCCATCCTTTGACTTTTAATCTGTTTTTGCCTCTGTGTGTAAGATGTGTCTCTTGCAGACAGCATATTGAAGGATTTTGCTTTCTTATCCATTCTGCCACGCTCCATCTCTTAACAGGTGCATTTAACCTATTTACATTCAGTGTAATTATCGATAGGTATAGATTAATTGCTGCCATTATGTTTGTTTTTTGTGGTGTAGCTGATTTCTTTGTTCTGTGTGTCTTACTTTGCTCAGTTCTTGCTTTTTTGTCTTCTTTTTTGTGAATTTCCTCATAGTTTTAATGTTTCCATGTTCTTCTTGGATTTCCATTTTCTTGGTATGTTGTGAAGTGTTAATTTTCTTTGAGGTTGTCTTATAGTCCATTAACTTGTCTCTCCATTTGCGGCAGTCTATTTTATCCTGTAATCTACCTGACCTTCTCACCATCTGGATCTCTGTTCCTACAGGTTTACCTTCTTTTGCATTGTAATTGTTTTGATTGTAGACTGACCTTCCAGATTCTCTGAGTTTGTTCTTATAGTTTTGTTCTTTTCTTGTCTCTACCTTGTTTCCATTTAATTCTGGGTGGTGTTGCCACATATGTCAATCTCTGGTTGTTGTCTGTTCTTGTTGGTTCTCAGTCCACAGAACTCCCATTAGGATATTTTGTAGCACAGGGTTGGCTTTGGCAAAATCCCTTAGCCTCTATTTATCCTAGAATGTTTTGATTACACTGTCTTATTTCATTGATAGCTTTGCTGGATAAAGTATTCTTGGTGGGCAGTTTTTTCTATCAGGGTTTGTATATGTCTCCCCATTGCCTTCTTGCTTGCATGGTTTATGCTGAGATATTCGAACTTAATCTGACTTGCTTACCTTTGTATGTAACACTTCTGTTTTCCCTAGCTGCTTTCAGGAGTGTCGCCTTATCTTTTATTTTGGAGAGCTTGATTATGATATGTCTTGGTAATTTTCCTTTGGGGTCTATCCTTCCTGGGGTTCATTGAGCATCTTGAACTTTTATCTTTTCACTTTTTCAGGATGTTAGAGAAATTTTCTTCCAGAAGTTCTTCAACTATTTCCTCTGTGAACTTGTGTGATTATTCTTATTCTGGAATGCTGATAATTCTTAAGTTATTCTTCTTCATGTTGCCCATCATGAATCTTAGACCTTCCTCAGATTTTTAAATCATTTTTTCTGTTTGTTCTTCTATCTTAGTGGTATTGAGAGATTTGTCTTTCAGCTCACTGGTTCTGCCTTCCATCTCTTCTATTCTACCCCTTTGCCCTTTCAGAGTAGTATCTATTTCTGATATTCTATTATTGATCATTTGGACCTCTTTTCTGTAGATTTTGAATTGTTTCCAATGCTGTATCCATCTTATTTGATTGTTACTGTAGTGTTTTCCTGACTTCTTCCTTATTTTTCTCAACTCCATTGTAACGTATTTTGAAACATTTTATAATCATTTTTCTGAATTCCTTCTCAGGTATTTCCAAGGCCTGTCCTCCTTCCATTATGGAGTCCAGGACTACCTCTAGGTCATTTGTCTCAGACATTTTATCTTGTTTCTGGACATGTGCTGATATGGTCATCTGCTTTTGCTTCTTGGACATTTTTAGTGTTTATCTGTGGCCTTAATACTTAATTGAGTATGTGTTTTGGTATTTTTTTATGCTTTCTGATTGCTTCCAAGTAGATGTGATCAGGATGTGGGCTTCCCTTTTCAGTCTTCTTATTGCTTAACTCAGAGTAACTTTCACAGTCATTGTATGCCTCCCTGGTATATGGCAGTTTATATTGTTTCTTGCCTGGGTTTTGGTGTTTTACAGAGTGTGATTGTAGCTTGACTGTATGGCAGCAGTTGCTGCCTCTTCTTGGGTAATATAGGGATAGAAATAGTCCTCCAAATGTAGAAAGGTGAACATAAAACAGCAAAACAGCCCCAGCAAAAAAACAAAAACAAAAAACCAAACAACTACAACAACAAAACAAAACTAGACTGAATGCTGCAATCTATAATCTCAGAAAGGGGAGAGGAGGGAGAGAAGAAAAAAAAAAAAATCTGTATCCTAATATGCATATGACTTTAATGTCCTCTCTTCAACTTCTTGCTTTCAAAGCTACCTGAGACATTTCAATATGCGACTGCTGGTTATTATACTATACCTCAGGTTTTAATTTAATTTTTGGCCTGTTTTGTTTTTAGACTCTCTTTCCCTCTCTAAAGCCCTGTCCTGGCCTTTCCCACATTTAAAAAAACAAACTTTCAGGGCTTGCTTTTGGGCTGAGTATCCTGTGCACATGCGTGGCAGAAGAACCCACCAGTGGTGAGGAGTGGGTGTGTCCACTTGCTCAGGCACCCCCTCTAGTTACCAGAATGGAGGTGTGCAAACAGTGGGGGGCCAATGATCAGATACCAAAAAAAAAAAAAAAAAAAAAAAAAAAATCAGAACAAAGCAAAACCAACAAAGTGTTTTGTCCACCTTTGCTCCAAGGTTCCCACATTGTTTTTCTGTGCTTTTTCTGTTCCCTTGCTTGGTCTTGCTGTTTGGTCACACCTAAGATGTCGGCTCTGGTCCTCTGAGCCCAGCTGAATCAAAAGTAAGCAATTTCTTACTTCAGCTTCAATATTCCTAGCTATGTGGTTCCGAGTTTTGGAGCTCTGCCCTGGATCTGCTTTGTCTGGTATTCTGTGGTATGGCTGATGGAAAACTTCTCTGCACCTTAATCCTAGCCACCATCAAACCCCACCTCTCACCAGGTTGTTTTTACTACTGTAGCTATGTAGTAAATTTTGAAATCAGGAAGTGTGAGAACTCCAACTTTGTTCTTCTTAAGCAGTGTTTTGCTTATCAGAGGCCTCTTTCCCTTCCATGTATAGTTTGTGATAGTTTTTCCATTTCTTTAAAGAATGTTGTTGGCATCTGGATTGGGATGGCAGTATATTGTTTTCAGAATCTGTTGATTGCTTTGGGTGGTATTGACATTTTTGCAATGTTAAGTCTTCCTATCCATGAGCACAGTATATTCTTCCATTTCTGTAAATCTCTTGTGGTTTCTTGTAGTAGTGGTTTGTAGTTTTCTTAGTACAGGTTTTTTGTTTCTCTGGTTAGATTTGTTCCTAAATATTTCATAATTTGGGTGACTAATGTAACTGTTACTCTTTTCCTAATTTCATTTTCAGAACTATCTTTGTTAGTATAGAGGTATCCAACTGATTTTTGCATGTTGATCTTGTTCCCTCCACTTTGCTAAATCTTCTAATGAGTTCCAGTAATTTTTTTTTTTTTTGCTAAATCTTTGGGATTTTCTATGTATATGACCATATCATCAGCAAATAGAGTTTTGCTTCTGGTTTGCCAACTTTTATGCCTTTAATTTCCCTTTCTTGCCTTATAGGTCTGACTAAGACTTCTAATGCAATATTGAAAGGAGTGCTGATAAAGGACATCCTTATCTGGTTCTTGTTCTCAAAGGAAATGTTATCAGTTGCTCTCCTTTAAGAGTGATATTGGCTGTTGGATTTGTATATATACTCTTAATTATGTTGAGAAATTTCCCTTCAATTCCTGTTCTGTTGAGTGCTTTTATCAGGAATGGGTGTTGGATTTTGTCAAATGCCTTTTTTGCATTAATCGCTATTGTCATGTGGTTCTTTTCTTTTTAAAATTTATGTTGTGGATTATATTGATTGTTTTTCTAATACGGAACCATCCTTGCATCCCTGGTATGAATCCCACTTGATCAAGATGTATTATTTTCTTGATATATTATTGAATTCTACTGGCCAAGAATTTATTGAGAATTTTTGCATCTATGTTCATAAGGGATGTTGGTCTATAATTTTCTTTCTTAGTTATGTTGCACAATGAGGATTATGTCTTTTTCATAAAATGTATTAGGACGTTTTCCATCCTTTTCTATATTCTGGAATAGTTTGAGTAGAATTGGTGGCAGCTTTTCTCTGTATGTTTGGTAAAATTTCCCAAATAAAGCCATTTGGGCCTGGACTTTTTTTGGTTGGGAGTGTTTTGATGACCTGATAAATTTATTCTTTTGTTGTAGGTCTGTTCTAGTTTTCTACTTCACTCTGTAAAAGTATAGGTAAGGCTTGTTTTAAAAAATGTATCCATTTCCTCTAGATTTTAATTTTGTTGGAGTACAAATCTCAATACTATTCTGTTATTATCCTTTTAATTTCTATTTGTTCTTTTGTGAGGTCACCCATGTGGTTTTTTATGTATGTTATTTGTGTCTTCTCCCTCTTTTGTTTTGTGAGATTTGTCAATTTTATGAATCCTTTCAAAGAACCATCTTCTTGTCTTGTTGATTCTTTCTGTTTTTTATCTCATTTTTTCTCCTACTCTAATCTTTATCATTTCCTGTCTTCTGGTGATTCCAGGTCACTAAAAAACCTCTGTGTACATGCTACAAAACCCTCCATACACCACAGAACATTTTCAGGGGTTGTCTACTCATAGTGTTTTCACCTCTGATCACCAGAGAGAAAATGAGTTGAAAGAGAAAAAGAACAGAAGGAATGAGAAGGAAAAATAAGAAAAACTGAAAAAACAAACAAACAAACAAAAAACCCCAAACAGAACTCACACCGATGTCTCTGCAACTTTCTGGCAGGTGTCTGTAATGGGAGTGGTCTCTGTCCTTCTCACTGCTCACTCTCATTAAAAATGGCTGCAGTGGAACATGTCAGCCTACCCAAATCAGAAGACACCTGTTTTCTTGCTTTTGTTTCAAATTTTCTCCCAGAAAGCACTTGATGCACTTAATAATCTCTCTATCTGAAGTTCAGAGTTCTGGACCACCCTCTGAATCTGTTTCATCTGATTTTACATGTTTTTGCTGAAGAGATTCTGCACAGCTTTTCTGTCTAGTCCTCCATCTGAGGTTCTTCCTTTTTATGTCTCGTGATTTTTATTTTTCAAGGCCTGCAACATCAGAATCACAATAGAAGTAACATACATGTGGCAAGTTTAGATAGCGTTTCTTTCACAGCTTCCCTTTTACTTCAGCATTATCATTTAACTTCTCTGAGGTAATATGTCTTTTGAAATATAAAATTAAGGGACAAATAACACTTCAATAAAAGCTTCCCCATGGACATTATATTTCAGTTAGAATCAAGTTGTTGCTGTTTCAAGTATAAAGATCCCACTGTAATATAAAAATCACTGTAAACATATTCTTGACTTTTCTATGAACATGCCAATATAAGTTAAAATGAACTTTCACCCAAAAATGCATATCATAGAGCAAAGCCTCTTCCATATTGCTACATATGTATACATAGATACATGCATGTCTTAAATTGGAACATGAATATTCATTTTTTTCTTTGGAAATCCATTATAGTTAATTTTGTTCCTAGTAATAGCCATGTGGAAAAGTAAACACATTTTCTTTCTTTCTTTTTTTTAACTTTTTATTTTGAATTAAGTGAAGGTTTACAGACAAGATCATCAGCTTTACATTCAGCAAATTAACACTTTGTTTCATTTCAATGATTACAATCTTCCTGCCAACAACAGTTATCCTACTTTGTACCTGTGGAAGGAAAGCAAAGCAATAATATTTGATGTTTACATACAAAACAAAAAAATATATATCCATTTAAATGTCCACAGGGCACATTCTACAAGCCAGCCTCCTACCAGCAGACACATGGCCTTATTCAGTCCACTTGCCTAGAATACACAGAGGTTCTGTCTATCCATGCCACCACCTCTGCCACCATCTCTGCTATTGCTGTTTTTCTAGGTAGGAATCTAACGCTCCACTCATGCTCTTCCTTCTTGATGGTCCTGGGATCATCTGTTCCTGAAATGAAAGATTAATTACTCCCCCTTTAAGTTACACACCTTTTACAATTACAGTTGTGACAATCACAATTAATTCTGCTAACAATTACTCACAATTGAATTATAAAATCCTGATAGAATTATCACCCATCTCCATTCACCAGATCCATCTGGAAAAGAGATAAAACATTTGGTGGGGTTTCTGCTTTACCTCCCTTATTCTGAAACTAAATACACTTATGAAAGCCAGCAATCCAGCCATTTCATGCCTTTATAGCCCCCTATTTCTGATAACCAATGTCTAAATTGCCCATCCCTATCAATTCAGTGTACTGAGGAGGCAAGCTTATTACTTGAGATGAAGAATCCTCCTATTCTGGTTGGAATTTTGAGCAACTGCATCCATAAGCAAAAGTCTAGTTCATAAAATTGTAGTAATTTGTACTTGTGCACAGTATCAAACATCTCTGTTTTCATCTGGTTGAGTTTTGATTAGGTAACCATCCAAGCTAGGTCAAATGAGTACTCACTGCAAGTTTGGGAGTTCATGCATATTTCCTTGTACTTTGGACCAACTGGTTGCTTCACTCTTAGCCCTAGCCCCCAGGAGCCAGGTCACTGCCATAGACTCAGGACTTTGCACAGCTTCGTAAACTTCAGACTAGACACCCTGTCCTGTCCTGTTCTCTCTCTCATCTCAAGGTCAATGGATGTCAATGGAATATGGTCAAACTCAGCTGATGTCTTCATTGCTACATTTTGCCCGTTTCTACTCACAAGTAGACCCAGTTAGCATATTAGACTGTTTGCAAATGCCCTTTAAAAATCAGTCCTAAGAGCAGGGAGTGAAGTGTCCAGCTGATATGAAGTGAGGGGAGATGCACAAGAACACCTATACTTGCAGATAGTACCCATTTGATGTAACTTCAATGGCTAGATGATCAGAACTTGCCTAGAGGAAGAAAGAAGAGAGAAAAAAGTGTAATCTGTTACAATTTGATGAACTTGACCTACACCTATGGATGCAGTAGCTCAAAGGAGGAAACAAATCTTCACAACAAGGATCATTCCCACTCCCTCTGTACACAGGGTTGACAGGGATGGGCGACTTAGACATTAGCTACCCAAAATGGGGCGGGGGGGGGGGGGGCTACAAAGGCACAAAGTGACCAGCTTACAAGTTTTCAAGAGGGAGCTTAGTTTCAGAGGGTGGGGAAGGTAGAATCTCCACTGGTGTGGGGGAAGGTAGAATCTCCACTGAGTGGGTGTCTAGATGGAACTGGTGAAAGGAGATGGGGATAAGACTCTTGTGCAGTTCAATAGTGAATAATTGGTATCAGGACTGAATGTGAGGGTTGCAAATGTAAAGGTAGACATTTTGTAACAAAAGGAGGGGAGTGGTTGATCTTGCAGTTCAGGAGTGGAGGACCCTGGGACCATCAAAGGAGAAGAGCAGAGTGGGGGACCCTATCCAGAGAAACAGCGATGCCAGAGCTGGAGGCAGAGACAATGATGTGGAGAGATGGAGTGGTTGGGGACTCTAGACTCAAGGAGGGAGAGGGACTGTGTTCTAGTGGCCGGGGGACAGGCTTGCAGGTATGCCCTTTGGTTGTTTGAAATATATATTTCTGAGTGCTTTGGTGTACATCAAAAAACAAAACAAAAAAACAGAGGGAATGGAAGCAAATGCTGTTGAATTATGATGCATAGAGGGGATTGTAGTCATTGCAATGAAACAAAATACGATAGGATGAATGTAGAGCTGATGTTCTCCCATGTGAACTATCACTCAATTCACAATAAAAACTTAAATAATAAACAAATCAGTCCTAGAAACGGGTTTTCTCTGATTGACTGAGTTTTCTTGCACTGATACCTCCAAAGCAAATGGCATGCTTGAAATTCAAACACCCAAGCCATCCCCTCTTTTTTTCTGCAGGTCTGTATTTCAGTAAGAATCTTCTGTTCTCTCAGCAGTTCTGGGTTGGTCTGCGTGTCTTTTCAAGTGGGAATGTCCGAATTCAGAAGGCTCTGGGTAAATCTCAGAATTTGACCTAAGATCCCATACTTTGCAAAGTCTTAACAGGAAGCCTATTTCCCTAGCAAATTCTAACTCCTCTTTTAGCAAATCCAATCAATTATTGGCTGAAGACAGGCTTACAAGCTTTCTGTCATCATAATTCTCAATATTTATTCCTATCAAACATAAATGTCTATTTTGCAATAGTAGGCAGGGGAAACCAATATTCACAAGACAATTAAACACAAACATTTCTTCCCTCTCCTTTACCTCTTCAGCCTATGCCTCAATCCATGTGTCTGCTCACAGAACAGAACACTGTTGGTCTAAGGTTGTGTATAAATCACTGTTCACCTTTATCCCATTTATCCCATACATACCTCCTTAAATCTTCTCTTATCTTCATTGTTTCTCTGTCTTCCTACCTCTTGTGTATTGCCCTCCCCATCACCTGAGCTAACATGTGTCTACACTTTAGCCAGAGAATATTCTCCCCTTCCTTCCAGCACCTTTTAACCATCAAAGAATGTTTCTTTTAATATGGAAACATTTTCTTAAGCTTTTACAACAACGGTCTCATGCAATATTTGTCTTTTTGTGATTGACTAATTTCACTCAGTGTGATGGCCTCCAGGTTCATCTATTATGTTATGAGATGTTTTGCAGCTTCATCAGTATTATTCAAGGTTTTATAGTATTTCATTGTGTGTATGTATCAAAGTTTGTTTGTTCAGTCTTCCATTGGTGCACATTTAGGCTATCTCCATCTATTTGTTATTGTGAATAGACCTGTGATGAACTTTCTTGCACATATATCTACTCAAGTCCTGGCTTGTATTTCTTGTGGAGAGATACCAAGTAGAGGGATTGCTGAGTCATAAGGTTTTTATATTTCCATGTTTTTGAGAAAGTGCCATATCATTTTCCAGAGTGGTTGAGCCATTATACAGTACCATCAGCAAGGTAGGAGCGTCCCAGTTTCTCCACATTCTTGCCAGCATTTGTTGTTTTCCTTTTTTTAACTTCACTGTTAATGCTGTTGTGAGATGATAGCTCACTGTTGATTTGATTTGCTTCTCTATCATGTAGTCCAAGTGTGGTGCTTCAGATTTATGCGCTGGACAGCGAAGTCTGTTTGAATAGCAAAATTGCTATTCAAGCTCTCCAGGTGCTCCTGGGAAACCCTATACAGGGTTGTTATGAGTTGGAACCTACTCAATGGTACTTATCAACAACAACAAAAATGGTTAATGGTGGTGAACATTTGTTCATATATTAATGGGCTGCCTGAATGTCTTCCTTAGTGAAGTATCTGTTCATGTCCTGTGCCCATCTTTTAATTGGGTTATTTGTCTCTTTATTGTAGAGGTGTTAGAGTTTCCTATAAATTTTAGATATTAGTCCCTTGTCATCATTGCAAATTTCCCTCTCCTGTATGTAGGTTCCCTTTTTTCTCTTTTGATGAAATATTTTGCTGCCCATACATTTCTAATTCTTAAGAAGTCTCACTCATCTATTTTGCCTTCTACTGTTTTTGTGTCTTTTGCAATGTTTGATAGTATATGTATGTCATGTATTGGAGTCACTAAGATTGTCCCCATTTTTCATTGATTATCTTTAAAGTTCAAGGGTTTATAATTAGGTCTTTAATCCATGTTGAATTTGTTTTTGTATATGGTGTGGGATATGGATATTGCTTCATACTTTTGCAAATCAGTTTCTAGTTTTGCCGGTACCATTTGTTAAAGATTCTCTCTCTTCTTTATTTAATGTGTTCTGGCCCTTTTTCAAAGATCAGTTGACTGAATGTGGGTGGATTTACTTCTGTGTTCTCAATTATGTTCCTTTGATGTATGTATCTTTTATTGTACCAGAACAAGGATGTTTTGACCACTCTGGTTGTAAATTTTGAGATCAGGGAACCAACTTTGTTCTTCTTCTCAAGCAGTGCTTTGCTTGTCCGAGGCCTCTTTCCTTTCCATAAATGTTCACAATCATTTATTCCATCTAGTTAAAGAATGTTGCTAGAATCTGGATTGGGATTATGTTATGTAGATTGCTTTGGGTAGTATTGCCATTTTCACAATGTTAAGTCTTTCTATCTATGAGCATGGTATATTCTTCCATTTTTATAAATTCCTTTGGTTTCTTGTAGTGGTGTTTTGTAGTTTTCTTTGTATAGGTTTTTGTTTCTTTGGTTATACTTATTTCTAAGTATTTCATCCTTTGGGTGGCTATTGTAAATAATATTGTTTTCCTAATTTCCTTTTCAGAACTGTCTTTATTAATATAGAGGAATCCATCTGACTTATACGTTTAGATCTTGTATCTTGTCATTTTTCTGAATCTTCCAGTGATAAACTCTTTTTCTTATTTCCCAGATACTTTTAAATTACCCCTGATCATGAAGGGTAGTGCCAGTTGTCTGACTTCTTACAGAAGGATTGTATGCTGTATTGGAAGAAATTTCCATATATATGTTCCTCAGTGACTAACAGAAAATTTAACCATTCTCTTTTGGGTACTCAAGGCTACAGAAGTAGAAAATTGACAAACTAGTCTTTACCCAGGCGTCTCTATCTTATTTTCCACATTGTGCATTGCACAGATCCTTTAAGGCATTTGGCTGAACACTAATCTAGCACTTGCACATTCTTTTCTGTAATAAATGGCCCTTCTTTGCCCAGGTAGTCAGTACTACAAAGGAAAAGGATGCTCATATACTTTGTGTCATTCCTAGGGCATCTCCAATTCTCATCTGATGGCATGCATACAAAGGGATATGTTGAGATGATTGAGAAATATTTGCTAATTAAATTTTGTATAAGTCTAGTTTTTAATTATGTTAAGCTTTTATTCGAGGAGAAAACCTTGATTTCAGACCTTTTTTTTTTTTTTTTTTTTTACAGTGCAAATACAGAAACATTCTCCACTTGTGAATGGTAAAAACAAAACAATACAAAATAAAACAAATGAAAACGGCACCATTTATTTCATGTAGAATTCAGTTCAGAGTTGTAGACTGAGGTTGTAACACTTAAAATATCTATATGGTCTCTAATAATGTGAATGCATAAGTGAAATAGATTTATAGACATACATCTTCAGTATGTATATTTTAAAATTATTAATGAAACTTTTAATTTTCTTTGGAAATCATTTGAGAAAATACTTGTTTGGGAGAATTCTTCTGATTGGTTTATGCTGGAGATGGGTTTAAACTATTCATCACATATTTCTTCTCCTTTTTCTGGCAAGGAGGGCTTCTTTTTGGGTACATAAGTCATGCTGGATAAAGAATTTTTTCTAAATGTAGACAACCTTCTTCTAAAGTTCCCCCCTGAAAAGAAATACAGGAGAGGGTCAAAACAACAATTTGATGCAGCCAAAGACAAGGTTATGACCACTGATTTCTGCATTCTAAGTACAGAATCACAAGGTTGAGTTTCATTGTGTAAAAAATGAAGGTGGATGGTGCGTTGAATATGATAAGGCATGAAGCTGATCAAAAAGGCAGCTGTTACAACTATGATCATTCCAATAGCTTTTTTACGACTTGACAGATTCTTCTTCATTGAGTTTTTCAGTAAGGTCAAAATGATCATTGTGTAACAGACCATTATAATAACAAAAGGAATGATGAAGCCAAAAAAAAATGACACATAATGCAAGACTAAAATATCATTTCTAGCTTGACTGTCTTTTGGAGGCTCAAAACACTTGGTATTGTTTTTGTCATCTTTGTAAGAGTGGCTCTTTAAAAATGGAGAACTGGCCAAAATTACAAAAATCCAAATGCCAACACACACAAACCTGGCTTTTTTCTGTGTAACCAAATTAATGTTCTGGACAGGGAATACAATTGCAACACACCGGAAAAAACTCATGGCTGTCATAAAGAAGATGCTACAGTAGAGGTTAACGTACAAGGCATAAGTGCTAAGGCGGCACAAAAAGTCACCAAAGAACCAAATGCCTTTATGAGCATAATAGACCACACGGAGAGGCAGTGTACACACACACAGTAGATCAGCCACTGCTAAATTAATCATGTACACTTGGAAGGCTGACTTATCATGGTATGTTTTTATGAGAACATAGAGCACAAAGCCATTGCCAAAGAAGCCCACAATGGAGATCATAGAATACACGGTAGAATATACTTGATTGCGGAAGTCATCAATATTGTCATGGCATGTGTTATTATTAGCAGAAAGCACTGTCATATTTGTGGTACCATCCATGCTTCCCTAAGAATCTCTGCTTGATGCTGTACCTACAATATATAAAAAAAAGAATCTTGTTAATTTTTACCAGACCATAAATAATGGGAATCCCTAATATTTAACTTCATAGTGCCATTATGCATACTTTCAAAACACAACAGAAAATACTATTCCCAGTTTCTGCATTGTTTCTTAGTTCACTTCCAGTTATATGCCTCTTCCACCATTGGTTCTCTGAATCCAAGTACAATTGTGGTGAAAATGGACCCCCCCCCGAAAAAAAAATGCCTATAATTAATCCATTATTTTTGGTTAGTCACATATTAGGTGCTTGCTCCAAACTGGACATTAGTATGCTGTGATGCACTAGATGATGCTGTTGAGATTTTTGACATCACCTTTGCTTGAAGAACCACACTTGAAAAATATTTAATCATTCTCTGAATCTATCCTATTACAAACTATCTCCAGAATAATTTTCATACATTACAGCTTTCTATTATGCAATGTCCCTGTTCTAAAACTTTTAATGTTTCCCTATTGCCTTGAGAATAAAATACAGACTTCTCTGTTTTTGTTGTTAAGTGTCATCGAGTCAATTCCAATTTATAGCAACCTTGTATAGGGGTTCTAAGGAGCAGTTTATGGGTTTAAACTGGCAGCTTGCAGTTATCAGTCCAGTGCTATACTACAGCACCACGCAGGGACTCCCAACTTCTCTACAAAACCTTAAATATCATGCTCCTAGTATGGTGTGGCACTGTAAGTTAATGTGCTGGACTGCAAAGTCAATTTGAACCACATGGTTGGCAGTTCAAGCTCACCAACTACTCCTTGGAAACCCTATACGGGTTTACTATGGGTCAGAACTGACTCAGCGGCAGGTAACAACAATAACAACAACAATATGGGGCTGGAGTCCAGCTGTGGTACTGTGGGATAATTCACTGTAACACAAAGTTGGTGTGAACTGCAATGTTGGTGGTTCAAATTCACCAGCCACTCCTCAGAAACCCTATACAGGGTCGTTTTGAGTCAGAACCAGCTTGAAGGCACTTAACAACAACAGTATGGGACTGCAAGGTTGGTGGTTCAAACCCACCAGCCACTCCTTGGAAATCAGATACAGGGTCACTATGAGTTGGAACTGAATTCACAGCACACCACCACCACCACCACCACCACCATGAGTTGGAACTGACTCTATGGCACTTAACAACAGCAACAATACAGGACTATAAAAAAAAATTGATTGATTGTGTAGGGTAAGCACTGGACTGCTAACGGCAAGTTTGGAAGGGTCAAACCCATCAACCACTCCTTGAGACCCTATACAAGATCGCTATGAATGAGAAGTGACTCAAGAGCACTTAACAGCAGCAACAACAATTTTCATCTTACCTTTTCTAGCTTCTCTCACTTCTCCCATTTGCACATTAAAAAAAAAATGTTTTATTGTGAATTACATGATAGTTTTTACATGGGGGAACTTTAGTTTTACATTCATTCCATCGCATATCATCTCATTGCCATGGCTCCAATCCCCTCCATGCATCATCAACCACCCAAAGGGTATATTCCAGAAACCTGCCCCCTACACTTCCCCCTCCTCCCCCCCAGTTTTTGGCCCACAGTCCCTTTCCCTCTCTAGGTCCAAAGTCCCCAGTCGCTTCATCATTCCGCGTCATCATCTCTGCCTCCATTTGCACATTTTATAGTTTAATGAAGCAAATATTTTACTATTCAAGGGACATGCCACTGAAAACCTTATGATGGGCAGTGGAACACTGCCAGATAGCACCAGAATATTGATTATTGAAACATGATATAGGGCTGGAAGATGAGATCCTCAGGTTGGAAGGAACTCAAAATATGACTGGGCAAGCTGCTGCCTCAAAGTGGATTTGACTATGATAATGCAAATGGAGTAAAGCTTTCTGGACCTTCATTTGTTGATGAAGCACAACTCAAAATGAAGAAAACCATCTGTAAAACATCCATTAATGGAAAGCATGAAGTATGAATCGAGGAAAATTGGAAGTTTTCAAAAATGAAATGAAACGCATAAAGATCGATATCCTAGTCACTAGTGAACTGAAAAGAACTGGTTCTGGCCATTTTGAATCAGACTATGATATGGTTTACTATGCTGAGAATGACAAGTTGAAGAGGAATGACTTCCCATTCATAATCACAAAGAACATTTCAGAATCTATCTTTTTTTATTTTATTAAGCTTTTATTGTGAATTGAGTGAAAGTTTATAGACAAGTAAATATCTATCTTGAAGTACAATGCTTTCTGTGACAGGATACTATCCATATGCCTACAAGGAAGACTAATAAATGCCATTATCATTCAAATTCCTACCAAATTCTTCAGTATGAATTTGATCAAACGTACAATCAAGATATATTTTTAATTTCTGGTGGTTGGATTGCAAAAGTTGGAAGCAAAGAGAAAGGATCAGAAGTTAGAAAATATGCCTTTGGTGATAGAAAGTGCCAGGGATCACATAATAGAATTATGTAAGACAAATGAATTATTCATTGCAAATACCTGTTTTAAATAATATAAAAGAAGACTATACTCATGGATCTCACCAGATGGAATACACAGAAATCAAATAGATGTTTCTGTGGAAAAGACGGTGGAACGCTCCATATCACCAGCCAAAATCAGGTCAGGGGCATACTGTGGCATAGACCACCAATTGCTCATATACAACTTTAGACTGAAGCTGAAGAAAATTAAAATAAGTCCATGAGAGGGAAAACATGACCTTGAACATATTCCACCTGAATTTAGAGATCATCTTAAGAACAGGTTTGATGCATTAGACACTAATGACTGAAGATCAGAAGGGTTGTGGGATGGCATCAAGCACACCATACAGGAAGAAAGCAGAACGCCATTATGAAGATAAGAAAGAAGAAAAACACTGAAAAAGATGTCAAAAGAGACTCTGAAACAACGTAGAGATACTAAAGCAAATGGAAGCTATAAGGAGGTAAAAGAGCTGAACAGAAAATTTCTAAGGGCAGCTCAAGAAGACTAAGTCAAGTATTATAATGAAATGTGCAAAAACCTGGAGTTAGAAAACTAAAAGGAAAGAACATACTCAAAATTTCTCAAGTTGAAAGAACTGAAGAAAACATTCAAGCCTCAACTTGAAATACTAAAGGGTTCTGTGGGTAAAATATTGACTGATGCAGAAAACATCAAAAGAAGATGGAAGCAATATACAGTGTTGCTGTACCAAAAAGAAATGGTTGATGTTCAACCATTTCAGAAGATAGCATATGATCAAAAGCCAATAGTATTGAAGGAAGAAGTCCAAGGTGCACTGAAGGTACTGGCAAAGAACAAGGCTCTGGAATTGATGGAATACAAACAGAAATATTTAAACATTGATGCAACACTGAAGACACTCATACTTCTATGGCAAGAAACTTGCCCCACTGATCAGAAGAGATCCATATTTGTGCCCATTCCTAAGAGAGGTAACCGAATGGAATGTGGAAATAATTGGACCATATCATTAATATCACATGTAAGTGAAGTTTTGCTAAATAAACTTAAAAGATGGCTGCAACAGTGCATTGACAGGGAACTGCTGATGTTCAATCCAGATTTAGTCAAGGACATGGAATGACGGATATCACTGATGGAGTAAAATGGATCTTGGTTGAAAGCAGAGAATACCAGAACGATGTTTACTTGTGCTTTATTTACTATGCAAAGCCTTTTGACTGTATGGATCATGACAAACTATGGATAACATTGTGGAGAATGAGTATTCTGGAACACTTAATTGTGTTCATGAGGAACCTGTACATAGACTAAGAGGCAGTCATTTGAACAGAACCAGGGAACACTGAATAGTTTAAAATTAGGAAAGGTGTGCGACAAGGTTGTATTCTTTCACCATACTTATTCAATCTGTATGCTGAGCAAATAACCCCCAGAAGCTGGATTATATGAAGAAAAACATGGCATCAGGATTGGAGGAAGACTCATTAACAACCTGTGATGTGCAGATGATATAACCTTGCTTGATGAATGTGAAGAGGACTTAAAACAATTACTGATGAAGATCAAAGACCACAGCCTTCATTATGGGTTCCATCTCAATGTAAAGAAAACAAAAATCCTCACCACTGGACCAACAAACAATATCTGTATAAATGGAGAAAAGATTGAAGTTGTCAAAGACTTCATTTTGCTCAGCTCAACCATCAACACTCATGGGAGCAGCAGTCAAGAAATCAAACGACATATTGCATTAGGCAAATCTGCTGCACAAGTGTTGAAGAGCAAAGATGTCAGTTTGAAGTCTAAGGTGTGCCTGACCCAAGCCATGGTATTTCCAATAGCCTCATATGCATGCGAAAGTTGAACAGTGAATAATGAAGACAGTAAGTAGAAGAATTGATGCATTTAACTTATTATATTGGGGGAGAATATTAAAAGTACTGCCAAAAGAACAAACAGATCTGTGTTGGAAGAAGTACAGCCAGAGTGCTCCTTGGAGACCAGGATGACCAAACTTTGTCTCTCATACTTCAGACATATTGTTAGAAGGGACCAGTCCTTGGAGAAGGATATCATGTTTGGTAAAGTGGAACATCAGAGAAAAAGAGGAAGGCCCCCCAACGAGATGGATTGGTACAGTTGGGGCTGTGATGGGCTCAGGCGTAGCAATGATTGTGAGGGTGGCTCAGGACTGGGCAGTGTTTTGTTCTGTTGTGCATAGGGTTGCTATGAGTTGATACTGACTCAATGGCACCTAACAACAACAACATGCCTGCAATATCGATTTTTAAAAAAGTTTTTATTGTGAATTTTGTGAAAGTTCACAGGGTAGATTATAAATTTTAGATTCAATAAATCATATTTTGTTTCATTGCAATGATTACAATTTCCTCCAGGTACCATCAGTTAATAGTATTTACCTATATTCCTTCCCCTCCTTTTTTGGGTTGTACACATACAAAAAAGAATATATATATTCTTTTAAAGGGCACACTTTGCAAGTCAGCCTTATGCCTGCAGGAACACAGCTTTTCTCAGTCCATGGGCTTAGAGCTGTTAGCTGCTCTATTTTCTCTATGCCATCACCTCTGCCACTGTCTCTGCTGTTGCCACTTTTCTGGTTAAGATTCTATGTTCCACTCATGTTCTTCCCTCTTGCTGTTCCTAGGGTTCTCTCTTATTGAAATGAAAGCTTAAATACTCCCTCCTTTTAGTAACACATCTTCTATATTTACAGATGTGACAATCGCAATTAGTCCTAATAACAATTACAATTGAATCCTAAAATAAGATAACGATCATTATGCATTCCATTTCATTTTTGACAGCTTCCAATTTTCCTAGATTTATACTTTATACATTCCATGTTCTGATTATTAATGGATATTTTCAGCTGTTTCTCTTCAATTGAATTGTGCCCCATCAGCAAATAAAGATCCTGAAAGCTTTACTCTAATTGCATCATCACGGTTAACTCTACTTTGAGGAGGCAGCTCTTTCCCAGTCATATTTTGAGTGTTTTCCAACCTGAAGGTCTTATCTTATGGCACTATATCTGACAATATTCTGGTGCTATTTCTCATGTTTCAATAATCAATATTTTGGTGCTTTCTGAAAGTGTTACTCTGCTATTCATAGGGTTTTCAGTGGCTAAACTGAGAATTCATTTTAAGCAATCCACCTCTTTGTCCACCATGGGTGTTTCCTGCTGATATTTAAAATACTGGTAGCACAGTTTCCAGCATCACAGCAACACAGAAGACACCACAGTACGACAAAGTGATAGATGAATGGTGGTGTTAAGATAATTAGCATGTTGAAAAAGCAGGATTCCTTTTGAAAATGGAGTCTTACCTCTTGCTGATACTGCAATCGCCTTCACTATTGCCCTTGGTTAGTTAGTGGCCAGTGGTTCTTGTGGTACAATACCAGGGAAATCCAAACTGAAATGATAAGATCGAAAAGGAAGTTAGAGAGCTTCTTAAAAGTAGCCCAGAATGGCCATGGGAGCTTAAAGGCCTTTAGTACAGACCCAGTGTGTAAGATATGAGGTAAAAATTTACTCACAGATCCAGTTTTAATGGATTGCATGCCACTGTTTCCATCAATTTTTATATCCCCAAGGGAAAATCTTGAAATACAGATGGGAGATGATCGCAGATATTTGAGATTATGTCCATATAACTTCTAACTGAAAGATCAGCACTTCAAATGCACAGATGTTCCTTGGAAACTCCATATGGGTCACTGTGAGTTGGAACTGCTTTAATGGCACTTAAAAATAATAACAGCATGTAAATTCTGTACCTCACGATGAATTTGTTGTTGTTAAGTTCCTTTGCATTAGGTCAGTTCTGACTCTTAGTGACCTTGTATAGGGTTTCCAAGGAGCTACTGGTGAGTATGAACAGCCAGCTTTGTAGTTAGTGTTCAGTTCTTATTGTACAGTGCTACATGTCATAAAATTTCTCTGTCTCTATGAAATCATGATATTTCCCTGATTTTCTCTTCTTGACAGTTTGTTATTAAGTGGAAATAACTTGGAAGTTCATATCCAAGAATCTAGTTTGCTAGGGAAATAGTTAAAACGTTAAAAAAATCAAGCATAGTCTTCTGTGATGGCTTAAGGACAATTTTCCTTGAAGGAAGAATGACTTAAAGGACCTTGGGACTCTTCTTATAAACTCATAATAAAACTTAAGACCCACAGCTGTTGCATTGATTGCAACTCATAGTGACCCTAGATAGTTGTTAAGTGCTGTAGAGTCAGTTCCTACCCTTAGTGACCCTGTATAAGGTTTCTGAGGAGCAGCTGGTGAACTTGAACCACCGACCTTGCAGTTCAAACTGACTTTACAGTCTTGCACATTAATCCACAGCACCACATCAGGACTCCATATAGAGAATTGTTGTTTTTGTTAGGTGCCATAGGGTCGGTATTGCCTCATAGCAACCCTATGCACAGCAGAGTGAAACACTGCCTGGTCCTGGGGCAACCTCACACTTGTTGCTACGCTTGAGCCTATTGATGCTGCCACTTTGCCAATCCATCTCACTGGAGGTCTTCCTTTTTTTCTCTGATCTTTCATATTAACAAACATGATATCCTTCTCCATATAGAGGATAGCATTTATTATTTATATCACTGATTTGGTATATGTTATGTATCTTTGAAGAGGCTCTGATTGCATGGTGGGTTATGAATTGGGCTGCTAACTGCAAGGTCAGCAGTTCAAATCTACCAGCCAGTTTGCAGGAGAAAGATGAGGCTTTCAGTTCCCATAAAGATTGACGGCCTCAGAAACCCTATACAGGATTGCTATGATTCAGAATCAGTTCCACGGTACATAGCCACCGCCACCACCACCATGTATCTTTGAGCCCTAGTGTGGTGTTATAGGATAAACACTGGACTGCTAACTGCAAGTTCAGAAGTTCAAACTCATTGGCCATTCTTGGAAACCTTATACAATCACTATGAGTTGGAATCGACTGGACGGCATATAATGAAAACATCAGCATGTTTTTTTTCAGATATTAACTGATTTGTTGTCTTTATAGTTAGCTTTTCATGAGTTTGTGGACCTTCAATTACACTATATCAGAGAATATGACAAAGTATTAAAAATGTGGTGTTGTAGGTTAAACATCGAACTGCAAGGTCGACAGCTTAGACTCTTTTCCTCTAGATTTTTGTTGCTTTGTGACAACTTTCATCCTTGTTTTCAAGTCCCCCAGGGGCTGGCAACTTTTCCTTTATCTGTGGCCCAAGTGTCAACAAAATAAACACTCTCCTCTAGTTTAGTTTTACCAAATAGAAACAGACCAAACATATTTTATTGAAAACATCATGGAAATCTAAGAAATGGAAAAATACAAAACACAGTCAAGCTTTGAAAGTAGCTATAGTATTGTTTTTTGAATCCACCTTGTATTTTTGCAATCTGCTATAGTTTCTCTTCCCTTTCTGTATTTTCACCCCTTATCCAGGTAAGAAGCTGGCATAGGCAGTTCAGGGGAAGTGTAGGTTGCAGGATATTAGTCAAGCAGAGTTGAAATTATATATATATAAAGATAAGTTTATTATCAAGGAAATGACTTAGAAATGTAGAGTCACAGGTCCACAATGGAAGAGAGTTGACTTTTATACAGGCAGTTCTCAGAGTACAATGAACGAGATCTGTTCCTGTGTCTTTAAGAATTTGTACATACGTGGGTAAATATGGTTTCTATTTAGCCTTACTTTAGCGCAAGGAAGGAGCCCAGGTGGCATAGTGAGTTTAGTGTTGGGTTACTAAATGCAAGGTGGGTGATTCAGACCCACCAGCCACTCCATGGGAGAAACATGAGGCTTTCTGCTTCCATAAAAATTTAGTTTCTGAAACCCTAAGGAGCAGTTCTACTCTGTTCTATAGGGTTGCTGTGAGTCAGAATCTACTAGACTGGCAGTGGGTTTTGGGTTTTAGTGCACAAAAAGGCTCAAAACCTTTTCAATGATTTAAAAGCTGTACATGCAACAAGTGAGGGTAATTGTGATGAAGAATTTGTTGCAAGTAGAGATTAGCTCAATCATTTCAAAATGTGTGCAAATTTGCATAGTATTAAAGCTCAAGTAGGAGTTATCCAAGATGTTCTTAAGTTGGACATTTGCATTTTGTTACACAAGTGGTAAACTTTTAATTTTATTTATGATACCTTTTTTGCTTGTCTTAGGTCTCTGTATGGGAGCACTAGTGGTGCTGTAGGATAAGAACTGGACTGACTATAAGGTTGGCAGTTTGAACCCACTATCCTTTCTGCAGGAGAAAGATGAGGCTTTCTGCTCCTGTGAAGGTTAACTGTTTCAGAAACCCATATAGAGTTGCTATGAGTTGGTACAGACTGGATGGCACACAACAACAGCAACAGGGATCTGTACATTAATTGCTGTTGTTAAGTGTTGTGGCGTTCAACTGAATGTTGGGGAGTGAGGTGGCTCTAGAGGATAAGCCATGGACTGTGAATGATGAGGTCAGTGGTTTGAGTCCACCAATGACTCAGCAGGAGAAAGAAGAGGCTTTCTGTCCCTCCAAAGATTTACAGTCTTGGAAGCCCTATACAGAGGGCTGCTGTGAGTCAGAATCAACTAGATGGCACTTAACTGAATGTTGAGTGTATAAAAAATCCTTTCTGACACTGAAATTATATGATCTAATGAATCTTGTTGTTGTTTAATGCTGTTGAATTGATTCTGACTCATAGTGACCCTGTATAAGGTTTCCGAGGAGCAGCTGGTGGGTTTGAATGGCTACCTTGTGATTTAAATCTACCTTGCAGACTAGTGTTTATCCTATAGCTCCATACCAGGACTCCCCCATTCATCTTATCTATGGATAAAATAAGCACTGTACCGAAAGGTTAGTTTGAAACACAAGGATGGTGGTTCAAACCCACTAGCCTCTCCTCAGAAACCATATACAGGGTTACTATGCATCGGAACCCACTTAATGACACTTAACAACAACATATAGCAATTAAATTTGTTTCTGTTACAGTTTTGGTTTAGAAGCTCAGGGAGGTTGTAGCATTGAACAAGAAAGTAAGTGCATGAATTTCTAAGGATGCTGTAGGATCAACACTGGACTGTGAACCACAAGGTCAGCAGTTCAAACCCACCAGCTGCTCCTTGAAAACAATATACAGGGTCACTATGAGTCAAAACTGATTCAATGGCACTTAACAACAATAATTTATGAGAAATACTATTGGACTAATGTACTATTTATGCATTTATATGGAGACTTTGCAATTAGAATTTAGCTCAGTTTTTACATGAACAGGAGTCACTGGCTGGTCCAAATGGTTAACATGCTTGACTGCTAATTGAAAGGTTGGAGGTTTGAATACACCTAGAAGTTCATAAAGAAGACTGTAGAAGAATTGATGCATTTGAGTTATGGTATTGGAGAAGAATATTAAAAGTAATATGGACTGCTAGAAGAACAAGGAAATCTCTAAATGCTCCTTAGAACAGTTAGAATGCTCCTTAGAAGCCAGGATTGCAAGATTTCGTCTCTCATACTTCTGACATATTATTGGGAGGGACCAATCCATGGAGAAGGACATCATGCTTGGTAAAATGGAGGGACAGTGAAAAAGAGGAAGACCCCAATGAGATAGATTGGCACAGTGACAGCTGAAATGGCCTCAGGTGTAACAATGATTGTGAGGATAGTGCAGGACCAGGCAGTGTTTTGTTCTGTTATGCATAGGGTAGCTATGAGTCAGAATCGTCTTGATGGCACCTAACTACAACAACAACAACAGTAAATGCTTGTGAAGAAAGGCCTGAAATTTTACTGCTGAAAAACAAGTAATTTAAAATCCTATTGAGCACACTTCTATTCTGATAGCAATTGGTTTGATTTTGGTTTTGTTATATGCACAAGTAAGTAAATGTCATGTTGTCTGGGCAATGATGTAATGTTTTCTCAAGTTTGGGATTCTAAGGGGCCTTCTATTACTTCTTTAGAAATTTTGAGCTTTTCACATTAGCAGGCCCTCGATACTTTCAGTCTTGCCTTTCCAGTTTTTTTGAGGACTTGCATCTGATAAGGCACTCTGCCAAAGGACTCCACCATTCTTTTCTGGGTGACTTGGTGGGTGATGGAGAGGTAATAAAGTAAACATATAGCTATAAGATTTCTGACTTCATTTAAGTCATGAGTTACTCAGATTTTTTATTTGTTTTACGTTCAATTCAGTTCAGATCAACAAATATTTATGGAGTCAATCTTCTGAAGGAGAGAATACTCTCTTTCAACCAGTTCTCTGCCTCTGTTGAATCTATAACCTGGTCAATTTCAAGTGAATGAGGTAAATAAGAGAACCAAAGCTACTATAAGCAGATTAGGTCACAATTCATATACCATGCAACTTTATTGTTACTGCAGTATAATTACATCTGTGCTAAGTGTGATCCAGATAGAGCGATGATTCACAGGTAGCCTTTGGCAGTCCCTAGACCAGTGTTTCCTACTAAATGAGAATGATAACAGTGCCTCTTTTTTGTTCCTTAAAACTTAAATGAATCTCACTGCCACTGAGTCGATTGCAATTTATAGTGACCCTTTATAAAGTTCCCAAGGCTATAAATCTTTATGGGAGCAGAAAGTCTTCTCTTTCTCCTATGGCGTAGTTGGTGCATTTAAACTGCAAACCTTGCTGTTAGCAGTCCAGCGCCTATCCTACAGTGCCATCAGGGGCTCTTTTTTTTTTTTTTTTGGTTTCTAGTTAAAAAAAAAATTCTTGATCTTCTCAACCCAATTTAATATTTATCTACTTTGAATTCCTACAATATTTTGTTTGGCCTTTCTTGATAATTTTCATTTATGGCTTTGTGTCATAGTCATCTTTATGGTCATTCAATTTTCACTTCTCCATTCTTCCCAAACCAATATCACTAGATGAAAAGGACAATAGCATATATATATCGCCTGCTATATATACATAGGAGCTCTGGTAGCGTAGTGGTTATGAATCGGGCTGGGAACCGCAAAGTCAGCAGTTCGAAACTACCAGCTGTTCTGCGGGAGAAAGATGAGGCTTTCTGCTCCTGTAACAATTTACAGCCTTTGGAAACCCTGTACAGGGTCGCTATGAGTCAGAACCGACTCCACGGCACATAACAACAACAACAACAACATATATAGCACATGGCCTTTTGAATATTGATTGATTTGAATTGCCATTTCATTGATATTAAAATAATTGAGAGTCCTTTTATAGAGAATGACATTGAGCATAGTGGAAAATTCATGGAACTGGTAAGCAGAAGATCTAGATCATAATTCTGTCTCTGGTGGATGATTGAGTGTATGATTTTGGGAAAATCATTTCTTATCTCTGTTATCTTTTCACTTATCTGTAATATATAATCTCCAAAGTTTCTTCTAATCTTGACATTTGGTAAATTTATAAAGATGTTGTTGTTAGGTGTTGTTGAGTCAATTCTGACTCATAGCAATCCTACACACAACAGAATCAAGCATTGCCTGGTCCTGCACCATCCTCACAATTGTTACACTTGAGTTTACTGCTGCTGACACGATGTCAATCCATTTAATTGGAGGTCTTCTTATTTTTCCTGGACCCACCACTTTACCAAGCATAATGTCCTTCCCTAGAGATTGATCCCTCTGGATGTCAACACAGATTTGTTTGTTCTTCTGGCAGTCCATGATACTTTCAATATTCTTCTCCAATACCATAACTCAAATGTACCAATTCCTCTATGGTCTTCCGAATTCATTGTCCAACTTTCACATGCATATGAAGCTATTGATAATACGAATATTGAGTCTGGTGCACCTTCATCTTCAAGCTAATTATTTTTGTTTTTGAACACTTTAAAGAGATGTTGTGCAGCAGATTTGCCTAATGCAATATGTTGTTTGATTTCTAGATTTCTGCTTCCATGAGTGCTGATAGTGGATCCAAGCAAGATAGAGTCGTTGACAACTTTAATCTTTTCTCCATTTAACGTGATGCTATTTATTGGTCCAGTGGTGAGGATTTTTGTTTTCTTTACATTGAGGAGCAGCCCATACTGAAGGATATGGTCTTTGATCTTCATCAGTAAGTATTTTAAGTCCTCTTGGCTTTCAGCAAGCAAGATTGTATCATCTGCATATCGCAGCTTGTTACTGAGTCTTTTTCCAATCCTAAAGCCAAGTTGTTCACATATCTTGCCATGATCCACACAATCGAAAGTCTTTGCATAGTCAATTAAGCACAGGTAAGCTTCGTTCTGGTATTCTCTGCTTTCAGTGAAGATTCACCTGACATCAGCAATGATGTTCCTCATTCCATCATCTCTGAATCCGCTTGAACCTCTCGGAGTTTCCTGTCGATGTACTGCTGCAGCCATCTTTGAGTTATCATCAGTGAAAATTTACTTGCTGTTGGGTCACCTGACTTTAAAATGGACACAAATATAAATGTCTTCCAATCAGTTGGCCAAATAGTTGACGTACAAATTTCTTGACATAGATGAGTGAGTGCCTCCAGTGCTGCCTCCAGTGCTGCATCAGTTATTTCAGGGCTGGGGAAACTTTTTTCTGACATGGGCCATTTGGATATATATTTATAACACTTAATATAAATTTATGTTGCTGTTTAAAAAAAAGCTGCTGGATTTACTGAATTTTGAGTCCTGCTTGTGCTTGCCTTGGCAAGACCAGTACAAATGATTTCATGGGCTTATACAGCCTGTGGACCAGAAGTTCTCCACCCCTGAGTTAGTAGAAAAAAATTCAATTTGTATTCCATCAATTCATGGAGACTTATTATCAGTGCCATCAGTGCAACTTGGACTTCTTCCTTCAGTACCATTGGCTCTTTGATAACATGCTACCTTTTGAAATGGTTGAATATCAATCATTCATTTTTGATACAGTGACTCTTGTGTATAACTTCCACTTTCTTTTGACGCTTTCTGCACAATCTTACCCAAAGAATTCTTTAATATTACAAGTTGAGGCTTGAATTTTTTCTTCAGTTCTTTTATCTGGAGAAATGCTCAGTGTGTTCCTTTTGATTTTCTGAATCCAGGTTTTTGAGACATTTAATTATAATACTTGACTTTGTCTTTTTGAGTTGCCCTTTGAAAACTTCTGTTCAGCTCTTTTGCCTCCTCATTTCTTCCATTTGTTTTGGCATCTGTATGATGGAGAGAAAATTTCAGTCTCCTCTAACATACATTTTAGTCTTTTCTTTCTTTCTTGTCTTCTTAATAACCTTTGGCTTTCTTCCTGTATGATGTTCTTGATGTCATTCCACAACTCTTCTGATCTTCGATCGTTAGTGTCTAATGCATCAAACCTGTTCTTAAGATGGTGTCTAAATATAGGTATGATATGTCCAAGGTCATATTTTGGCTCTCTTGAACTTGCCTTAAGCTTCTTCAACCTTGAACTTGCATAGGAGCAACTGATGGTCCATTCCACGGTCTACCCTTGGTCTTGATATTGAACTTCCCCATCTTATCTTTCCACAGATTGTAGCTAATTTCATTTCTGTGACTTCCATATGAAGAGGTACATGTGTCTTTTATGTTGTTTCAAAAGGTATTTGTAATGAATAATTCATTTGTCTTACAAAATTCAATCATGCAATCTCCAGCATCATTTTTTTAACACCAAGGCCATATTTTTCAGCAACTGATCCTTACTTTTGTTTCTAAAGTTCACATTCCAATCCAGTAATTATCAATACATCTTGATTTCATATTTGATCAATTTCAAACTGAAGAAGTTGCTGTAATTCTTCAATTTCATCATCACTGGCTTTAGCAGTTTTTACATTAAGTTTGTATGCGTTTATTGTTTCCATATTGGTTTTTTTTTCTTGGTTTTGTTTTGACCTTGGGAAAAAGAGTTAAGTAAGACAAGAGATTTATGGATTCATTGAAGAGAAATATGGACATTAGCTGTTAGCGAGCTTGGTTAAAGACTGCTAGATGTTCCCTGCGCTACGTTTGTTTTAGTTGAGCATCTTAAAGAAAGATTGCCTTCATTCTTCTTTGAATCTATCTGCAGTATTCAGTATATAGGCTTCATCAGGCCCTCTAAACAGCACAGTAGTCATAGAGCTTGACAGTAGTTCTAAACTAAGTACTAAATTTTTTATGATTTAAAGTTGTCCCACTTGCCAGGGCTCACAGGTTCTTTGGGCTATCCTTTTTGTTTTACAAATTACAATATACTTTTAACAAGAGGAAAACCATTCTTCAGGACTTCTAAGAGAGCAAAAAAAAAAAAAAAAAAAAAAAAAACCCAAACAAAACAAAACAAGAAACAACAACAACAAAAAACTAAGCTCATCTTTGATGTTGTTGTTGTTGTTAGGTTCCATTGAGTCAATATTGACTCATAGCAACCCTATTTACAACAGATCAAAACACTACCCAGTCCTGGGACAATCACAATTGTTGCCATGCTTGAGCCCATTGATGCTGCCACTTTACCAATCCATCTCGCTGGTGTCATCCTCTTTCTTGCTGACCCTCCACCTTACCTAACATGATATCCTTCTCCAGTGACTGGTCCTTCCTGACAATATGCCCAAAGTATGAGAGATGAAGTTTGGCCATCCTGGCCTCCAAGGAGCACTCTGGCTGCACTTCTTCCATCCCTCATTATTCCCAAGTCATGACTCATCTTTTGATAAATAAAACAATATTTTGGCATTATTATTTATATATTCTAAAAAGTCACAAATCTTTTCTTTTTTTCCTTGTAAATAATATTCTAGTAGGAAATCAAGTGTATCTGAGATATCAAATAATCCTAATCAGGCAAGATGTCAGAGATAACTCTCATCAGCAAGACAAAGTGTGTGCATTTCTAAAGAAGGTAAATGCAGCAAAAATCTCTCAAATGCAAAGATGAAATTAGGGTATTTCCAGATAAGTGAAAATTAAAGGAACTTGTAATAACCAGACCATTATTATAAGAAATACTAGTGGGAGTTCTTTGGACTGAGAACCAGCAACAGCAAACAACACCCATAATTCCATCTAGATATAGAATATCCAAAGGAGAACAAACCCAAAAGTCTGAAAATAAGGATCCAGATTCAGAGATATTAATTTATAATGAAGACAACTTCAAAGCAAAGAGAGGTAATACTATAGTTACAAAACTTCCAAATGGTGAGGAAGACAAGTAGGTTTCAAGATAAAACAGACTGTTTAAAATTTGGGAAGAAATTGATAAAATAAAATTAATAAACCTTACTGTCAAAACAAGAAATGGAAAATCATAAAGATTTAGTAAACATTATAACAACAACAATGAATGAAATAAAAAAGAAACCTACAAACAAAATGAACGTATCACAGAAAATTATGTGGAACAGAGAAACCAACACCACCACAAGCTCACACACATATACAGAGAGCAAAATGGCAGCAATTGATTCAATGTTGTTGCTTTTGCTGTGTGCCGTTGAGCTGTTTCTAACTCACAGTGACCTTGTACAGTTTCTGAGGCAGTAAACTTTTATGGGAGCAGAAAAACTCAATTTTATTCATACATATTAATAATTACACTGAATGAGAATGGGTTAAATAGGCCAGTCAAAAAGGAGAGAGTAGTCTGGTTTTGGCAGCAGCAGAGCAAAGTCGGGTAGGATGGGCTCAATGGGGGAGGGGCTGAAAACCCAGAAAAGCTGCTCTCGTGGAATAGCACCAGAGCTCTGGATCTATCATAAAGTTCAGGGCATCAGTTTCCTGCAACTGCCAGTGAAAACTCATGGTATAAAGGAAAATATTGTGACTTAGCAATCAGTCAAGACACGGGGTTCCCTCTGCTGCCATCCTTCCCATGTGGAAGTCAGAGGGCAGGGCTATAGCCAGTCCAGCACAGGGAACCAACGGACAGGGAACCGGTGCTAAAAGTGGTGCAGTGACATTTGCAAATGGAGGTGTGGTTGTATTCTACACATTTTTGCCTCCTCTTCCCTGTCATGCCTTCTTTGCCCAGCCCAGATGCCTTCAGGTGGGTGGGTGCGCACCTCTCAAAAAATGCAACATTCAGACCACAGCTTTCCCATGGCACAGAAAGAAAGAGCACCATCAGTCCAATGGCAAATTCTTTGGCTGCTGCTTTTGACTTCTGCCTGTGGGTCCCAGCCCTAAAGTTAACTTGTGCGGGAGCCTTTGCTCCTGCCTATCCAGCAAGAAAAAAAACAAACAAAAAAACCAGGTTTGGCCTGACAGACAAACCATATGAACAACTTGTAAAACCCCAACATAAAAAGATGCAACTATTTCAAGAATTACTCTGTGCACACACAGATACCTAACTGATATTCAAAGACAAAAATAGTAGACAATTTTTGTCCCATTAACTTCTCAATATCTATCTGCACACGTCTACAGCGGTGACTAGAGGAGGGGCCTGAGCAAGAGGACACCCCGACCCACTATTGGAGGCTTCTGTGGTACACACACACTGTCTTTGTAGCAAGGCAACTGGCCAATCGGCCACAGTTTTATTTTTGTTTCAAAGTGGTTGTTTTTGTCTCTGCTTTTACATTGCTTCTGCTTTTGGGCCTTTTGATCACACATATTTTTCCCGGAGGTGGGAGCTTTTTTCTCCCTATGTTACCCAAGAAGAGTCAGCAATTGTGGCCATATAACCAAGCTACAAGCATACCCCATAGTATTCCACCAATGAGACAAGAGCCAATAAGAGCTGCTAAGCACTACATGTGAAAAGGAAAGCCTGTCTCCTGATCATATCCACCAGGAGACACTCAGTAAGCTTAATAACACAGCAACAAACATCCATTTAAGCATTAAAAACCCACACAACTACTAGAAATGACTAACAAAAAACAACAAAAGATCTCAAAGCATGTTCAAAAACAGAAAAGAGTAACTGAGACAAATGAGCTGGAGACAGATGAAGGCTTTCCAGAAGAGGAAGAGCAGGTTTTGGATTTGCCTGAAAAGGAATTCAGAAGAATGATATGGAAACTAATTCAAATGCTCCAAAAAGGGGTGGAGGAAAACAAGGAAGAAGTCAGGAAAGTACTGCAAAAGCAATCAAACAAGATTGATACAGCATTGGAAACAATTCAAAACCTGCAAAAAGAGGCTTAGATGATTAATATTAAATTATCAGAAATGGACAATACACTGAAAGGGGAATGGAGCAGAACTGAAGAGATGGAAGCCAGAACCAGTGAGCTGGAAGACAAATCTCTCAATAGTGCTAAGATAGAAAAGCAAGCAAAAAAAAAGGATAAAAATTTCTGAAGAGAGTCTAAGATACATGAAAGGAACATCTTAAGAATTATTGGCATTCTGGAACAGGAAGAATCAGAGAAGTCCACCGAGGAGACAGTGGAAATGCTTTTGGAAGACAATTTCCCTAACATCTTGAAAAATGAGACAATAAAGATTCAAGAAGCCAAACGTACCCCAGGAAGGATAGACCCCAAAAGAAAATCACCAAGACATATAATAATCAAGATCTCCAAAATCAAAGACATGGAGAGAATCCTAAAAGCATCCAGGGAAAAGAGAAATGGTACTTACAAAGGCAAGCAAATCAGATTTACCTCTGACTATTCATCAGAAATCATGCAGGCAAGAAAGTAATGGGGAGACATATGCAAAGTCCTAAAGCAGTCAAAACATTCCAGGGTAAACAGAAGCTAAGAGATTTTGCCAAAGCCAATCCAGTGCTTCAAAACATTCTAAAGGGAGTTCTTTGGACTGAAAACCAACAAGAATAGACAACAAGCAGAGATTTACAGGCGTGGCAACACCACCTGAAACTCAGACGATGGATAGTAGAGTCCAGAACAGAATAAAACTACAACGAATTCAAAGAAGCTGGGAGGTCAACCTAAGATCAAAATAATAACAATGTCAAATATGGGAAAAATGTAGGAACAGACATCCAGTTGGTGAGGAGGTCAGGTAGATATCAGGATACAATAGATTGTCTTAAATGGAGGGAAAAGTTAATAGACTATAAGGTAACCCCAAAGAAAGTTGATATTTCACAACTTACTATGAAAATGAATTTCCAAGCACAACAAGCAAACATGAAAACTAAAAAGAAACTGATAAGAAATAGCACAAAAACCACAAACTCAGCACAAGTAGGCATGCAGAACAAAGAAACGAAAAGCACTACCCAAAATTAACATAATGGCAGCAATTAATTCATACCTATTCATAATTACATTGAATGTCAGTGGATTAAATGCTGCAGTGCAGAGACAGAGAGAGTGGCAGAATGGATAAGAAAACAAGACCCTTCAATATGTTGCCTGAAAGAGACATACCTTACACACAAAGAGAAAAACAGACTAAAAGTTAAAGGATGGAAAAAAATATACCAAGCAACAATAAACAAGCAGGAGTGGCAATACTAATCTCTGATAAAGTAAACTTTAAGACAAAAACTAGCATAAGATATAAAGGACACTATCTCATGATCAAAGGATCAACTGAGCAAGACGACATAACCATAATAAATATCTATGCTCCCAATGAAAGAGCACCAAGGAATATGAAGCAAACCTTATTAGAATTGAAGAAAGAAATAGAAAAATCTACAATTATAGTGGGAGATTTTAATATGTCATTTTCGAAAAGGGACCGAGCAACCAGAAAGAAACTCTACAAAGTTACAGAGGAACTAAGCAACACAAGCAACCAACTTGACCTCATAGATGTGTACAGAGCATTCACCCCAACAACAGCACAATATACATTCTTCTCTAGTGCACATGGAACATTCTCCAGAATTGACCATGTGTTAGGTCACAAAGCAAGCCTCCATAAATTTACAAACATCAAAATACTACAAAGCATCTTTTCAGACTACAATGTTTTAAAACTAGAAATCAGCAATAAGAAGACCAAGGAAATAAAGTCAAATACATGGAAACTGAATAACACCCTGCTGAAAAACTACTGGGTAAAAGAAGAAATTAAATGTGAATTCACAAAGTTCCTAGAAACAAATGAGAATGAAAACACAACATACCAAAATCTTTGGGACACAGAGAAAGCAGTGCTGAGAGGACAATTTATTGCAATAAGTGCACACATCCAAAAAGAGGAAAGAACCCAAATCAACACATTAACACAACATTTCCAACAATTAGAAACAGACCAACAGAGGGAACCTACAGTCACCAAAAGAAAAGAAATAATAAAGATAAGAGCAGAAATAATTGAGATGGAAATCAGAAAAACTATAGAAAGAATCAGCAGGACAAGAAGCTGGTTCTTTGAAAGGATTAATAAAATTGACAAACCATTGGCAAAATTAACAAAAGAAAACAGGGAGAAGACACAAATAGCAGTAATTAGAAACCACATGGACGATGTCACAATGGAACCAAATGAAATCAAAAGGATAATAACAGAATACTATGAAGAGTTGTACTCCAGCAAATTTGAAAACTTAGAAGAGATGGATACATTTTTAGAAAACCACGACCTACCTAAACTTACACAGAATAAAGTAGAAAACCTGAACAGACCCATAACAAAAGAAGAAATTGATCAGGTAATGAAAAAACTTCCAACCAAAAGAAGTTCAGGCCCAGATGGCTTCACTGGTAAGTTCTACCAAACATTCAGGGAAGAGCTGCCTCCAATTCTACTCTAATTATTCCAGAATATAGGAGAGGATGGAAAGCTTCCAAATACTTTTTATGAAGCATGCATAACCCTCATAACAAAACCAGGGAAGGACATCACTAAGAAAGAAAATTATAGACCAATATTCCTCATGAACATAGATGCAAAATTTCTCAACAAAATCGTAGACAACAGAATCCAGCAGCACATCAATAATAATAATAATAATAATAATAATAATAATAATAATACTACATCATGACCAAGTGGGTTTCATAAAAGGCATGCAAGGATTGTTCCAACATTCAAGAAACAATCAAGGTAATCCACCACATAAATAAGAAAAAGGAAAAGAACCACATTATTGTGTCGATTGATGCAGCAAAGGCATTTGACAAAATCCAACATCCATTTCTGATAAAAACACTCAACAAAGTAGGAATTGAAGGGAAATTCCTCAACACAATCAAGAGCATATATATATAACCAAGAGTCTACATCACTCTCAATGGAGAGAAACTGAAAGCCTTCCCTCTGCAAACGGGAATCAGACAAGGATGCCCTTTGTCACCACTTCTATTCAATATTATTTTGGAAGTCTTAGCCAGAGCTATATGGCAAGATAGGGAAATTACAGACATCCAAATTGGCAAAGAGTAAGTAAAACTATCACTATTTGCAGATGATATGATCCTATACATAGAAAACCCCAAAGACTCAGTAAAAAAGCTACTAGACATCATTGGAAGATTCAGCAGAGTGGCAGCGTATAAGATCAACTGCAAAAATCAGTTGGATTCCTGTATAGTAACAATGATAGTGCTGAAAAGGACATTAGGAAAGCAATACCATTTACAATAGTGCCCCAAATGATGAAACATTAAGGAATAAATGTAACCAGAGAAACAAAGGACCTATACAAATAAAATTACAAAACACTACTACAAGAAACCAAAAGAGACTTACAGAAGTGGAAGAACCTATCATGTTCCTGGATAGGAAGATTCAACATCGTGAAAATGTCAATACCGCCCAAAGCAATTTACACATATAATGTAACCCCAATCCAGATTCCAACAACATTCTTCAAAGAGATGGAAAAGACAATTACAAACTTTATATGAAAAAGGAAGAGACCCAGGATAGGCAATGCACTGCTTATGAAGAAGAACAAGGTTGGAGGCCTCTCACTCCCTGATTTCAATATTTACTACATGGCTCTGGTAGCGTAGTGGTTATGAATAGGGCTGCAAATGTCAAGGTCGGCAGTTCGAAACTACCAGATGTTCTGTGGGAGAAAGATGAGGCTTTCTGCTCCTGTAAAGATTTACAGCCTCGGAAACCCTGTACAGGGTCACTATGAGTTGAAACTTACTCCACGGCACATAACAACAACAACAACAGTGGTCAAAAGAGACACTGATCAATGGAACAGAATGGAGAATCCAGAAATTAACCCATCCACATACAGCCAACTGATTTTCGACAAAGGGTCTAGGTATATTGCATGGGGAGGAGATAGTCTCTTTAACACATGGTGTTGGCAGAACTGTAAAGCGATATGCAAAAGATTGAGACAAGATCTTCACCTCACACCTTATACAAAAAACGAACTCAGTATGGATTAAAGACCTAAATGTGAATTCCAAAATTATGAAGGTCATCAATGAAAGCATGGGGACAAATGTGAGGTCTCTAATTCAAGGCATGCACAGACTACAAAACATTTTGAAAATTACACAAACAAAAGTAGACAAAACAGATGATTGGGACATACTAAAAATGGAAAACTTTGTTGTTGTTGTTGCTAGGTGCCATCGAGTCGTTATCGACTCATAGTGACCCTATGCACAATAAAACGAAACACTGCCCAATCCTGGACCAACCTCAATATTGTTGCCACGCTTGAGTCCATTGATGCTGCCACCTGGCCAATCCATCTTGTTGGGGGTCTTCCTCTTTTTCTCTGACCCTCCACACTACCAAATATGATATCCTTCTCCAGAACTGGTACATCCTGACAATATGTCCGAAGTAGGAGAGACGAAGTTTGGCCATCCTGACATCCAAGGAGCACTCTGGCTGCACTTCTTCCAACACGGACCTGTTTGTTCTTTTGGCAGCCCATGGCACTTTCAATATTCTCCTCCAACACCATAACTCAAATGCATCAATTCTTCTGCGGTCTTCCCTGTTTACTGTCCAGCTTTCACATTCATATGAGGTTATTGAAAATACCATAGCTTGGGTCAGGCACACATTAATCCCCAAGCTGACATCTTTGCTCTTCAACACTTTAAAAAGGTCTTGTGCAGCAGATTTGCCTAATGATTTCTTGACTGCTGCTTCTGTGAGTATTGATAGTTGATCCAAGAAGAATGAGGTCCCAGACAACTGCCTCTCATATACACATTCCTCATGAGCACAATTAATCTTTCTGGAATACTCATACTTCGCAATGTTGTCCATAGCTTGTCATGATCCACACAATCGAAAGCCTTTGCATAGTCAATAAAGCACAGGTAAACATCTTTCTGATATTCTCTGCTTTCAGGCAAGATCCATCGGACAGCAGCAATGATAACCCTCTTTCCACAGCCTCTTCTGAATCCGGCTTACACCTCTGAAAGTTCTCTGTCAATGTATGCTTGCAGCTGTTTCTGTATTACCTTTAGTAAAACTTTACTCACATGGGCTATCAAAGAGATTGTCCGATGCTTTCTGCATTCTGTTGTGTCACTTTTCTTTGGAATGGGCACAAATACGGCCCTCTTCCAATCAGTAGGCCAGATAGTTGTCTTTCAAATTTTTTGGCATAGATGAGTGAGTGCCTCCTGTGCCGCCTCACTTTCTTGAAAGATTTCAATTTTTATTTAATCAATTCCTGGTGTCTTGTTCTTTGCCAATTCCTTCAATGCATCTTGGACCTTCTCCTTCACTATCATTGGCTCTTGATAATATGCTACTTCTTGATACAGTTGAACAGCAACCATTTCATTTTGGTACAGTGATTCTGTGTTTTCCTTCCATCTTCTTTTGATGCTTTCTGCATCATTCAATAATTTGCCTAGAGAATCCTTCAAAAATTATATGCAACAAAAGACTTCACTAAAAGAGTAAAAAGGGAACCCACAGAATGGGAAAAAATCTTTTCCAATGACACATCAGATAAGGGAATCATTTGTAAAATATCTAGGACACTACAACACCTTTACAAGAAAAAGACAAATAACTCAATGGGTACAGAACAAGAACAGACACTTCACCAAGGAGGATATCTGGGCAGCCAACAGACATATGAAGAAATGTTCACGATCACTAGCCATCAGAGATCCAAATAAAAACAACAATGAGATATCATCTCACACCAGCAATAACAGCAAAGATAAAAAAAATAGAGGACAATAAATGCTGACGAGGATGCCGAGATTCTGGGAACCTTCTGCATTTCTGGTGGGATTGCAAAATGGTCCAACCACTCTGGAAAGCAGTATGGCGTTTCCTCAGATGGTTGGAAATAAAAATACCTTATGATCCAGCAATTCCTCTACTTGGTATTTATCCACAAGAAATATGAGCCATAACATGAGTAGACATATGCACACCAATGTTCATAGCAGCACTATTTACAACAGAAAAAAGAAGGAGACAGCCTCAATGTCCATCAATTGAAGAATGGATAAACAAACTATGGTACATACACACAATGGTACACTATACTACCTTGAAGAACAACAAGGAAGCTGCAAGCTACTGCATAACATGGATAAACCTTGATGACATTTAGCTGAATGAAATTAGTCAGTCACGGAGAAATACTGCATAGGTCCATTATTGTAATAGACTAAGAAAAAGAACCCACCCTAAAAGGGGAAAATATTTATACATAATTGGTGATCACTGGGATGTATGGGATGAAAGAAGGGAGTGAGGGAGGGGAAGATAGAGCACATGGTAGGGAATAGACACAGATTAGCTTAGGTGCTGGAGGGGGGTGGGCAATACACAAGAAGGGGGAGGTTAATGGAAGAACAAGGCAGATGGGAGAACAGTTAGGCAGGTTAGCATGGGCTAAGTGGGACAGAGGTAAATGATGTATGCACAACCTTTTGAACAACAGGGCTTTGGGATACAGGGATTAAGGCATGGTTTGAATGGGTAAAAGAGGGGAATAATGTTAAGATGCTTGTCTGTCTTTTTTTTTGTTTTTGTTTTTAAAGGTTTTATTGTGAATTATATGATAGTTTACATGGGAGAACATTAGTTTTACATTCATTCTATTGTATATTGTTTCATTGCCATGGTTACAATCCCCTCCATGCATCATCAACCAACCAAAGGGTATACCCTGCAAGTCTGCCCCCTACACTATCCC
>NW_006408719.1:311382-333598 GCF_000296735.1 Chrysochloris asiatica
CCTGATAACAATTATTCACTATTGTATCACAAGAGACCCATCTGCATTTCATTTCATCAGCTCCGCCTAGACAGATTGGATACTACTCACTGGAGATTCTGCCTTCCTCCAGGCCCCCTGGCTCTAGGTTCCCTCTTGAAAGCTTGTAAGCCAGTCACTTCTTGCCTTTGTAGCCCCCTCCCCTTTTTGGGTAGCCAGTGTCCAAGTTGCCCATCCCTGTCTACTCTGTGTGTGGAGGGGGTGGGCACTTTGGCTGTCTCCATATTGAAGGATGCCTCTTGTAAACCGCATATTGAAGGATACTGGTTTCTTGTAAACCGCATATTGAAGGATACTGGTTTGTAAAATGTGCCTCTTGTAAACCGCATATTGAAGGATACCGCATTCTGCTACTCTCTGCTTTCTGTGTGTGTGTGTGTTTATTATGTGAATTCATGTGGGAGAGCATCAGTTTTACATTAATCCTATCGTATTTAATTTCATTACAATGATTACAATCCCCTCCATGCATCATCAAATAACCAAAGGGTACACCCCACAGGACCGCACCCCCCTGGACATCAGCACACAGGTCCTCTTGCTCCCTGAGTTCAGTGTCCCCAGCCACTCCATCTGTCCAAGTCATCGTCTCTGTCTCTACCCCTGGCATCACTGCCTCTTGGGTAGGGACCCACTCTCAGTTCTTCTCACTTGATGGTCCCAGGGATCTCCGCTCCTGGGCTGCAAAATCAATCATTCCCCTCCTTTTCCCAAAAAACATCTACCTCTACATTTCCAACTATCACAGTCAATCCTGATGGCAATTATTCACTATTGGACCACAAGAGTCATATCCTGATTTCCTTTCACCAGCCCAGTCCCAACAGATTGAAAATCATTCAGTAGAGGTTCTACCTACCCCTGCACCATCTGGAACTAGACTCACTCTTGAAAACTTGTAAGCCAGTCACTTCTTGCCTTTATAGCCCACCCTCCCCCATTTTGGGTAGCCAATGTCTAAGTTGCCCATAGTTGTCAACCCTGTGTACCGAGGAGGTGGGAATGATCCTTGCTGTAAAGAGTAGTTCCCTTTTTTTGAGCGACTACATCCATAAGTATAGGTATAGTTCATCAAATTGTAGTGGGTTACTCTTTTTTTCTTCTTCTTCTCTCTTCTTTCTTCTTCTAGTCGAGTTCTGATCATCCAGCCATCGAAGCCAACTCAAGTAGGCACTATCTGCAAGTATGGGTGTTCTTGTGTATCTCTGTTCACTTCATATCAGCTGGACACTTCACTGTCCACACTAGTCTTCTGTGGCCATGTCACTGGCTCTGGGACCAGGAGTCCCCTGGTCTTGCTGTACTGCTAGCCATCCAGGTCTCCACCAGAGTTCACAGGAGTCTATTGAATGTGGTCAGACTCAGATCCCAACTTCACTGCTGTTTTCCCCCCCTCTTTCCCTTATTGGTGATCAACTTGGCCACAAGCAAGACCACATACCTGCTTGTGTATTCCTCTTGTGCCCAGTCTTGGGAGGGAATTTGCTCTGAGGGGACCCAACCACTTGCCCAGATGACTCCCTGGTGAATAGCTTATTTGTTCTTGTAGTAATGAATCAGACTGGCATTATTGTTTCTTATTTTTCCGCTGGTCTTTCTTCACTAAGTATCTTCTATTCTTCTAGCCACTCCAGACTGGTTTACTCGTCCTTCCCAGTGGATATTTCCCACCTCAGACAATTCTGGATGAGGTTATGGTTTCCACTTATGGTATTACGCAACACAAAAGCTCCACAGTAGACCTCTTTCACTGGGTAACTTCTAGCCCCCTTTAAGGTATTCCAATCAGTTATAGGCTGAAGATGGACTTATAAGCTTTCTATTGCGATGTTTCTAGCTATTCCTCCCCACCCCCCAAGTGTCTATTTCACAATGGTAGGCAAGGGAAATTAAGAGTCAAAAGATAGCCAAGCTTCTGGGAATACACAGACTACAAAACATTTTGTAAACCACATAAACAAAAGTAGATAAAATAGATGAGTGAGACATACTAAAAATTAAAAACTTATGTGCATCAAAAGACTTCACCAGAAGAGTAAAAAGGGAACCCACAGAATGGGAAAAAATCTTTTGCAATGACACATCAGACAAGGGACTCATTTCTAAAATATACAGGAAACTACAACACCTCTACAAGAAAAAGACAAATAACCCAATTAAAAAGTGGGCACAGGACATGAACAGACACTTCACCAAGGAAGAGATCCGGGCAGCCAACAAACATATGAAGAAACCAGTATCCTTCAATAACACCACAAGAGGCACATTTTACAAACAAAATAAAAATGACGTAAAAAATGTGTCAATCTATTAGCAACCAAAAGCACTTAGGAGTGGCGATATTGAACTCTGAGAATATAGACTTTATGACAAAAACCATGTGTCAGGGCTAGATGATGGACTAAGCAGAAAGGCCACGCAGACCCCCATCAGAGAGAGCCTGGAAAACTGGGTGAAATAGATTCATTGAACAGTCCTGGAACTTTGAACTTCAGATAAGTGGTGTGAGTGCTTATCAGGAATAAGATTTGGAACAGAAACAAGAAAAGAGATGACTTTTGTTTTGGGACAATGGGTATGTACCACTGCAGTCACTTTAAATTGGAGTGAGCTGAGAGAGGAACAAGAGAGTGTTCCCAGTGCAGAAACCAGCCAGTGTTCTGCACAGAGGTGCAAGTATTTTTTCCCCTTATCACACCTTTTCTTTTGCTTTGTCTATTCATCTCCACACTGGTGACCAGAGGGGAGACTTGCATGAGTAGACACTCCCAGGGAAAGTCCTACATTACATGAGCAAGGTTTTGTGATGTTCAGAAGGATTGTAACTTTTCTGTGCAGTGCAGAGGGGATGGGGTAAGGATACATACTGTGCAAATCGCTACCCACAGCCCTAGGCTGCTTCTCACTAGGAGATACAGTTAAATGGACTTGAGGTGAGGGGAACATAGTAATGCCTGGGTCAGATCACATTGGCACACCGTGAACATCATGGAATTTCTCAGTTGGCTCTGAAAGCAAGAATCCATTAGGTGACACTAAGAATTACACATATTTCCCCATGATTTTTCTTTTCATTTTTTGTTTCCCCAGCTTTATATATATTTTTTCCCTAGGTTTTTTATGACATTTGACTTTGGTTTTCAGTCTTGATTTTTGGCCCTTCTTATCTTGTGGGAGAGCTTTCTTTTTGTGCCTCACCTGACAAGAGATAGAAACTGTGGCCATACAGCCAAGTTACAATTGTATGCTGCAAAATTCCACCAATAGGGTAACTGTTGATACCAGCTGCTATACAACAGAGCAATCTCTGCAATCAACATCTGTTAAAAACACTCTGAAGTAAGTTATAAGATCAGTGAACAGAGATGCTCATCTCCTGATCACACCAACCAGGAGGCTATTGAGGTGTTCCTAAGAATACACCATCATACATTCATCTAATTAATACAAATACAACAACACCACAATGCCTGAAAAGCAGCAGAAAATGTCTGCTCACATGAAGAACAAGAGACCAAAACAACAAATGACCAAGAAGAAGAGCTAGGAATGACATTGGAGAGTGAAGAGTCTATGGAACTTTCTGAAAGGGAATTTAGAAGAATGATATTGAGCTGTGTCCAAATGTTCCACAGAAAGTTTGAGAAAAATAATGTAAAAGTCAGAAAAGCATTACAAGAATAAACAAACAAAATAGATATAGTATTGGAGACAAAACAAGGCCTGAAAAAAGAGATGATTAATGCTAAAATATCAGAAATGGACAATACACTCAAAGGGCAAAGGAGAAGAATTGAAGAGATGGAAGCCATACTCAATGACTTTGAAGATAAATTTCTCAATACTTCTAAGATAGAAGAATAAGCAGAAAAATGAGTGAAAGAATCTTAAGAAAGCCTAAGATTCATATGGGGCAATATGAAGAAGAATAACCTAAGGCTGATTGGAATTCCAGAGCAGGAAGAGATAAAGAAAACCAAAGAAGATAGTCAAAGAGCTGCTGGAAGAAAATTTCCATAACATCTTGAAGGATGAGGAGATAAACAATCAAGAACTGAATGAACCCCAGGAAGAACACACCCCAAAAGAAAATCAACAAGACATATCATAATCAAACTCTTCAAAATCAAAGACAAGGAAAGAATCCAGAAAGCAGCTAGGGAAAAATGAAGTGTTACCTACAAAGGAAAGCCAACAAGATTAAGCTCTGATTTCTCAGCAGAAACCATGCAGGACAGAAGACAATGGGAAGACATATGTAAAACTCTGAAAGAAAGAAAGAAAAAAAACAAACAAACAAAGAAAAAACCCTGCAAACCAAGAATCATATACCCAGCAAAGCTGTCAATCAAATATGACAGTGAAATCAGAACGATTCAGGATAAACAGAAAACAGGATTTTGAAAAGGCCAAGCCAGTGCTAGAAAACATACTAAAGGTAGTTCTTTTGACTGAGAACCAACAAGAGCATAGAAAAACCAGAGATTAACATACGTGGCAAGAGTACCCAGAACTCAGTCCAGAGATGGAAGAGTCCAGAGCAGAAAAAACAAAACAAAAATCTCTAAGAATGGCATTAAGGATCTGGGAGTCTATGATCAGGACAACCACCATGCAAATGAAGGGAAAAGTATAGTAGCAGAGATACAGGTGGTGAGTAGGTCAGGTACATCTCAAAATAAAACAGACTGTTATAAAAAGAGGAAGAATTTAATAAAACATAGGATAACCTCAAAGAAACATCAAATCAAGAAAATGAAAGTCCAAGAAGATTAGGAAAACATTAAAACTATGAGGAAATTGACAAGAAAAAGCACACACAAAAAATGAGCTCAGCATAGGAAAGCATCCAGAACAAAGAAACCAGCAGCACCATAAAAAAAGAAAACAGCATAATGACAGCTATCAATAATTGCATTGAATGTCAAGGGATTAAATGCACCAGTCAAGAGACAGAAAGAAACATAATGGATAAGAAAATAGGATCCGTCTATACATTGTCTACAAAAGTCACATCCAAAACACAAAGACAAAAATAGATTAAAAACAAAGGATGGAGAAAAGTAAACCAAGATAACTGCAATAAAAATGAGCATGAGTGGCAATATTAATCTCAGAGAAAGTAAACTTTAAGGAAAAACCCAGCATAAGAGACAAAGAAGGACATTATCTCATGGTTAAAGGGTCAGTTGAACAAAAGCACACAATCACAATAAATATCTATGCTCCCAATGAAAGAGCCCCAAAATATCTAAAACAAACTCTAGCAGATTTGAAGAAAGAAATAGATGAATCGACAATAATAGTGGGAGACTTTAATACACTACTTTCAAAAAAGGACAGAACAACCAGAAAGAAACCCAATGGCACAGAGGATCTAAGCAACACAATCAGCCAACTTGACCTACAATTTCTACAGACCCCCTCATCCCCACAACAGCGCAATACACATTCTTTTCCAGTGTACATGGAACATTCTCCAGAATAGACCATGTGTTAGGCCACAAAAAAGCCTCCATAAATTCAAAAGCATCAAAATGCTAAAAAGTGTCTTCTCAGGTAACAATTCTATAAAATTAGAAACCAACAGCAGGAAGATCAAGGAAATAAAATCAAATACAAGGAAATGGACTAACACCTTGTTCAAAAGTAGCAGAACAAATAAAAAGTGAAATTAAAAAATTCCTAGAAACAAATAATAAAAATACAACATACTAAAATATTTGTTGTTGTTGTTAAGTACCGTGGAGTCAGTTCCGACTCATAGTGACCTGTACAGAGCCCTGTTGTTCCAAGGATGAGCATACATCACTATTTACCTCTGTCCCATTTATCCCATGCAAACCTACATAAATGTTCTCTTATCTACCTTGTTCTTCCATCCACCTCCCCTTTCTTGTGTAAAAGTCCTCCCCAGCAACGGAACTATGATGTGTTTATCTCCTAATCTTTGCTCTACCACCCCCTCCTTCCTACCCTTGGTAACCAACAAATAACTTTTTTTTTTTTTATTTTAATTTTTAGTATGGGCATCTTTCCTTAAGCTTTTGCAATAATGGTCTTGAGTAATATTTGTCCTTTTATGACTGACTGATTTCACTCAGTATAATGTTCTGAAGGTTCATCCATGTTATGTGGTGGTTTGCAGCTTTGTTGTTATTCTTCAAAGTAACATAATATTCCATTGTGTGCATGTACCAAAGTTTGTTTATCCATTCTTCCATTGATGGGCACTTAGGCTGTCTTCATCTTTTTGCTATTGTACTTTGACCCTTTGTCAAAGATCAGTTGGATGTATGTGGATGGTTTAATTTCCAGGTTCTCAACTGTGTTCTATTGATCTATGTATCTTTCATTGTACCAGTACCAGGCTGTTTAGACCACTGTAATCATGTAGTAAATTTTAAAATCAGGGAGTGAGAGGCCTCCAACTTTGTTCTTCTTAAGCAGTGCTTTGCTTGCTTTTGTTGTTAAGTTATTGTTAATTGATGTCTAGTTGGTTCCAACCCATAGCAATATTGTATGGGGTTTCTGAGGAGCAGTCGGTGAACTTGAACCACTGACCCTTCAGTTCAAACTGACTTTGCAGTCTAGCGCAATTTGTTTGGTCTTCAGTGAGTGAGTCATAAGAGAAGAGATGAAAGCATTACTTTTGGTTTCTTGTAGTAGCGCTTTGTAGGTTTCTTTGTATAGTTCTTTTGTTTCTCTGGTTAGAGTTATTCCTAAATATTTCATTCAACTGATTTATTTATTTATTTTTGAAGTTTTTATTGTGAATTGAGTGAAAGTTTACAGGGCAGATAATTAGTTTTACATTCAACAAATTATATACTTTGTTTCATTACAATGATTGTAATCCCCTCCATGTACCATCAGTTAACAGTATTTCTCTCTATTCATTTTTTTTTTTAAACACTCAGGCATATATAATAATTTACACTACCAAAGGGCACATTCTGTAAGTCTGCCTCCTGGCTGCCAGCTCTCAATTCCTCTCTTTCCATGAATTTAGTGTCCTCAGCTGTTCCTCTCTCCATGTCCCCTTCTCTGTCTCCATCTCTGGTGTCACTGATTCTTTGGATAAGGTCCACTTGTGCTCTTCTCCCTTGATGGTCCTAGGGTCCTCTGTTCCTGGACTGTAAGATTAACTACTCCCCAGTTTTTGTTACAAAATTTCTACCTTTAAAATTATGACAGTCATTAGTAATGATAACAGTTACTCACTATTGAATCATAAGAATATTATCCCCATCTATTTTTATCAGACCCATCTATACAAGATGAATATTGTAGTGGTTATGAATCGGGATGCGAACTGCAAGGTCAACAGTTTGAAACTACCAGCCATACCGTGGGAGAAAGATGAGGCTTTCTGCTCCCATAAAGATTTACAGCCTCAGAAACCCTGTACAAGGTCGCTATGAGTTGGAACAGACTCCACGGCACATAACAACAACAACAATCTATAATGAAACTATTCAGTGGGGACTCTATCTTCCCTTATAAACTCTTAAACGAAACTCCGTCTTGAAACCTTGTAAGCCAGTCAATTCGTACCTTTATCACCCCCTCATTTTAGGTGGCCGATGTCTAGGTTGCCTGTCCCTATCTACCCTGTATACAGAGGGGATAGCATTGATACTTGATGTGAAGATTCCTTCCCTCCCTGTTGGTATTTTCAGCTACTACCTCCATGATTTTAGGTCAAGTTCATCTGATTGTAACAATTTATCCTCTTTTCCTTTATATATATAAAAAAATTAATCGTCCTCTAGTCGAGTTCTGATTATCAAACCATTGCGGCTAAGTCAAATGGGTGCTATCTGAAAGTTTGGGTGTTCTTGTGCGTCTCCCGTCACTTCATATCAACTGGATGATTAACTCTCAACTCTATCCTTCTGTGGCTATATCCTTGTTCATGGGCTCAGGTGTCCCCAGATCTCACCAGACTATGGACCAATCAGCCCTTCCACTTCTCTCTCTCATCTCCAGGTCAACAGGAGTCTGTGGAATGTGGTTGAACTCAGCCCATTTCTTCATTGCTGCCTTTTCCCCTCTTCCACTCACCAGTAGACCAATGTTGTCATAAGCAAGCTTACATGCCTGCTCATGTGTTCCCTTTGAGTTTCAGTCTTAGAGGGGGTTTTGTTCTGAGGGACTTGATTGTTTGCCCAGATGGCTTCCTGGCAAACAACTTGTTTATTCTTGTAGTAGGCAATCATACTGCCTGCCATTTTGTTTTGTTTTTTTCCTTATGTTCTCTCTTTGAAGATGTATCTTGTCACTCTAACTGTTTCAAGCTGGTGTACTTGTCCTTTATAGGGGGATGTCCCACTTCAGAAGGTTCTGGATGAGGCTCAGGATTCTGCCTAAGGTCCTATACCCTGAAAAGGATCCACAAGAGGCCTATTTCAATGGGCAAATTCTAGCATCCCTTTTAGATATTCCATTCAGTTATAGGCTGATTTGAAAAAGGATCAAAACACATTAAATGGGGAAGAGATAATCTCTTAAACAAATTGTGTTGGCAAAACCGGAAACCCATTTGCAGAAGAATGAAACACCTATATCTTACACTATATTCAAAATAAGGCTCAATTTGGATTAAAGACCTAATGTAAAACCTAGAACTATAAAGATTATTAATGGAAAAATAGGGGGAAACATAGGGCTATGAGAAATTTTGTAATTATACTATCCAACATAACTGAAAACACACAAAGAGCAGAAAACACAACAGATGATTGCAACCTTCTAAAAATTAAACACTATGTGCATCAAAAGATTTCACTAAAAGCATAAAAAGAGAAACTGGGAATTTTTTTTTTTTTTCAATAACACACGACAAGGGACTGATCTCTAAAATTTATAGAAAGCTTCAACACCTCAATAAGAAAAAGACAGATAATCCAATTGAAAGTGGACAGAGGATATGAAAAGATGATTCACCAAAGAAGACATTCAGGAAGATAACAAACATATGAAGAAATGCCATTTAAAGAGATGAAAATAAAAACAACCAGATATCATCTCACCCCAGTATTAATAGCAAATGAAAATACAAAATATAAAACAACACATGTCGATGAGTATGTGGAGAGACTGGGACCCTCCTACACTGTTGGTGAGACTATAAAATGGTGCAACCACTGGAAAATGGTATGGTACGTTCACAAAAAGTTGGAAACAGAAATATCATATAGCCCAGAAATTCCTGTACTTTTTATATGTCCTGGATACATAAGAGCGGTGACACAAATAGATACATGCACATACATGTTCATCACAGCACTATTCACAATACCAAAAAGACAGAGACAACCTATACGCCCATCAATGGAAGAATGGATAAACAAACTTTGGTATATACACACAATGAAATACTGTACAACATTGAGAATTATGATGAATCTGCAAAACATCTCATAACATGGATGAGCCATGAGTGAAATTAGTTAATCATGAAAGGGCAAATATTGTATGAAACCAATATTACAAAAAGCCAAGGTTTTCATGATAAAAGAAACATTCTTTGATGTTACAGGGGTAGAAGGGAAGTGAATCTTTACTGGCTAGAGGCCTGTTGTTGTTAAGTGCCATTGAGTTGGTTCTGTATAGGGTTCCCAAGGGCAGCTATTAGATTTGAACTGCCAACCTTTTGGTCCAATGTTTATCCTTCAGTGCCAAACCAGAACTGACTAGAGGGTAGACATATGCTAACTTCTCTTATGGTGAAGGCAATATAAAACAAGAAAGAGGTTGGCAGAATAATGATGCAGGCAGGGGAAAACACAGGGAGGAGTGCAAGAGTTAAAGGCTATCAAGGAAAATACTGTAATATGCAAAATCCTATAATAACAATTATCTACAAGTAGATACATGGACCAATACACAGGCTGAATGGATATGGGAGGGAGAGTTGGAGTATACCCACAATATATAAAGGTTTTGCAGAGGATATTTGTACAAACATATCCATAAGTGTGTTGTTGTTGCTAAGTGCCACTAAGTAGGTTTTGATTCATATACATGGGTTTCTGAGGCTGTAAATCTTCACAGGAGCAGAAAGCCTCATGTTTCTCCTGCAGAGTGGCTGTTGAGCTTGAACCAATGACCTTGTGTTTTACAGTCCAGTGCTTATCTTATGGATCATGTTGTTGCTATTGTTGTTAGGTGCCATCCAGTTGGTTCCAACTCATAGATACCCTATAAACAACAGAACCAAACGGTCCTGTGCCAGCCTCACAATTGTTCTTACATTTGAGGTAATTGTTGGTGCTACTGTACAAATCCATCTCATTGGGGGTTTTCCTTGTTTTGCTGATCTTCCACTTTACCAAGCATGATGTCCTTTTCCAGGGACTGGTCCTTCCTGATAATGTGTTTGAAGTATGAGAGATAAAGCCTGGCCATCTTGGTCTCTAAGGAGCATTCTGGCTGTACTTTTACCAACACAGATTTGTTTTTTTGGCTGTCCATGATATTTTAAATATTCTTCTCTAAAATCATAACCTGATGCATCAATTATTCTACAGTTTTCTTTATTCATTGGGCAACGTTCACATGCTGCTCTATGGGAGAAAGATGAGACTGCTACTATAAAGATTCAAGTCTCAGAAACACACTTTGCATCAGTTCTACTTTGTCCTATAGGGTTATTATCAGTCAGAATAGACACAGTGACAGCTATAATTATTAAAGAAAGAATTGAGCTGTCTTTGCTAAATTAAGGTAGCATAATTTTAAATCTTATAAAACATTCTGTAGTGAATCAGGAAAATATGGTCTAATTACAGAACTTCATCTCATGTATTTTGGACATATCAGAAGGAACAAGTCCTTGGAAAGAAACATCATGCTTGGTAAAGTTGTTGTTGTTAGGTGCTATCGAGTTGGTACTGACTCATAGCGACCTTATGCACAGCAGAACGAAACACTGCCCTATCCTGGGCCAACCTCACTATTGTTGTCACGCTTGAGCCCATTGATGCTGCCATGTTGAGGACCGCAAATACTGAGATGTTGAGGATGGGTGTCATGGATGAAAATCCAACACGATGGCCGCTCTCAGGCTTGCTAGCCAGGGACCCTGAGGGCCCAAGGAAGTAACCTCCGGACATCCCGTGTTCATTGGCTTTTACGAACTCACTGTTGGGCTAGCTCTGTATAATTTTCTTTAGTCCTATCACTCATTCTATGATTCAAACTCCAGTAATTGTAGCTTCTGAGAAAATGGTTTCTTATGTGCGTCTCTTAATGTCTCCACTGTGTTGGCAGTGCTTAAGGTTCTGGGAACAAAATATCTCTGAGGAACAAACTCGGGCCACCTGGCAAGCATGGCAAAACGGTTCTTTATCAAGTTATTCAGTTATGTTTGGTATTTACTTAATACATGAGCTCTTAGTATCCATGTACAATATTAATATTAAACCAAAAACCTCTCCTAAAGCCGAGGCTGTAAAAAGTTCCTAAGGCAAGTTTGCTGGGAGACGCTGGAGAAAATTCCCCTAAGGAATTCACCCAAAGTAGATTGGCGATTTCCGGGGTTTTGTTCAAAGAATAATAGTTGTCAGCCTTCTCTAATCGTCCCCAGGTGCAAACTATTAACCTAGGCGTCCTCCTTCCTCTTGCAAGCCTTGGCCAGGTAGCTGAAACTGCTGCACTCCTTTCAGGCCTTTTGAATCCTTTTCTCACTGAAGATTAGGTGCTATATGTATGTTAATTAGGCTTGAGAAACCTCGAGTTTCTGCCTTGGGATTCGAACCTAAAAAGTACTATATAACAATTTGCTTGAATTTCTAGAAAATTAAGGATGTTAGATTATCAAGACAATTTGTGATGTATGTTTTAGAATTTGTTCCTGTAAATCATTGTGTCCTGTTTTGAATGATTAATCACATTTCACTTCTGTACCCTGTCTTAATAATCCCCGCCTTCCTTTGTGTAAAGCTCCTCCCTGAAATAAAAAGGAGGTGCAGACTGTAGCCCACATGTGTTACGGCTTGCAGGGCATGCATTACAGGCAGGCATTGCAGTTGGTAAGGTGTGCATACTGCTTGCATAGCCATGAGGTTTACAATGCAGGATCTGTCTGATGCCAGTGTCGCATCCACTCTAGTCTCGGGGTGTCTTCTTGTCTCTCTTGTTGCGTCTTTGTGTGTACTCTTTATCTGTCTCTGTCGCCGCCAAATCTCCCAACTTCGTGAACCAAACCCCCAAGTCGAGGCCGGTTCTCGACACTGTCACTTGGCCAATCCATCTTGCTGGAAGGTCTTCCTCTTTTTCTCTGACCCTCCACCCTACCAAACATGATATCCATCTCCAGTGACTAGTCCCTCTTGACAATATGTCCGAAATATGAGAGACGGAGTTTGGCCATCCTGGCTTCTAAGGATCTCTCTGGTTGTACTTCTTCCAACACAGATCTGTTTGTTCTTTTGGCAGCCCATGGCACTTTCAACATTCTCCTCCAACACCATAACTCAAAAGCATCAATTATTCTACGGTCTTCCTTATTCACTGTCCAGCTTTTGCATGCATAATGAGGTTATTGAAAATACCATGGCTTTGGTCAGGCACACCTTAGTCTTCAAGCTGACATCTTTGCTCTTCAACACTTAAAAAGGTCTTGTGCAGAAGATTTACCAATGCAATAAGTCGTTTGATTTCTTGACTGCTGCTTCCATGAGTGTTGATAGTTGATCCAAGAAGAATGAAGTCCTTGACAACTTCAATCTTTTCTCTGCTACTAAGAATGTTGTTTATTGGTCCAGTGGTGATGAATTTTTTTTTGTTTTCTTTACATTGGGATGCAATCCATACTGAAGGCTGTGCTCTTTGATCTTCATCAGTAAATATTTTAAGTCCTCTTCACTCTCAGTAAGGTTGTATCATCTGCATATTGCAGGTTGTTAATGAGTCTTCCTCCAATCCTGATGCCATGTTTTTCTTCATATAATCCAGCTTCTCAGATGATTTGCTCAGCATACAGGTTGAATAAGTATTGTGACAGAATACAACCCTGTCACACACCTTCCTTAATTTAAAACCACTCAATGTTTCCATGTTCTGTTCAAACAACTGCCTCTTGGTCCATGATCACAATTAAGTGTTCTGGAATACTCATACTTCGCAATAAAGTGGTGGTTGGTTATGTGCCATGGGGTCAGAACCGACTCCTAGCGACCCTGTACAGGGTTTCCGAGGCTGTACATCTTTATGGGAGCAGAAAGCCTCATCTTTCTTATGCAGAGCAGCTGGTAGTTTTGAACTGCTGACCTTAAGGTTCACAGCCTGATTCGCAACCACTACACTACCAGAGCTCCTAAAGAGGAAAATCCTCAGTTAAATGGATGATGCAGTTACTGCAACAATGGACTTAATGTAACAAGTGTGAAGATGGCAGAGGACAGAGAAGTATTTAGTTCTGTTGCACATAGGGTCACTATGATTTGGAACCAGCTCAACAGTATCTAACAACAATAACAATATAGGACTTACTACCTTCTGTTTAATGTTATATTGTATTTATCCATTAAAATATTTTCTAAGCCTCTGTTATAATTATTTATTGCCTGAGTTGCTTTTATTGTTGTTAAGTGCTGTCGAGTTGTTTCAGACTCATAGGGACCTGAATATAGGGTTTCTGAGGAGCGATTGGTGAGTCCAATGCTTATCCAACAGTGCCACACTTGATTTCTTGACTTAGCTCTTTTAACAGAAACTTCTTAGAACATGTAATTTGTCTTAAACATCTTAGTTTTCTTGGCAAGCTTCACCTAAGGCTTGGGACATGGCAATCCTTAATGGGTATTGTAGACTGGTACAGAATTGGTGACAGGATCATGCTTGAGGATCATACCTGATCAGTGTTGTTGGTATAAGAGTGATGTAGCTGCATTTTAGAGTTGACCTTGTTCTTCCACTGTGTTCTTAATATCTCGACAATAAGCAAAGAGACAGAGTCATTATTTAAAGCAGATTCTACTAACTGGTAGGTGGGGGGTTGGAATTATGAATAACTTTGAAAATTAAATGTGATATTGTTGTTGTGTAATCTTGAGTTGATTCCAACACATAGTGACTCAATGTGACAGAGTAGAACTGCCCCATAGGGCTTCCTAGGCTTCAATCTTTATGCAAATAGATTGCCAGGTCTTTTCTACCATTGGTTCATACAGTCAACCTTTTGGCTAGCAGCCAGACTCTTAACAATTGCGCCACCAGGGTTCCTACTTGACATAGGAAATGTAACTAAAGTGAACCTCTAGTAAATTTGTGTAGTTTGCTAAATGTTATTGTTGTTAAGTGCCATCTAGTTGATTCTGACTCATAGCAACTCTGTGTAGGGTTTTCCAAGAAGCAGCTGGTGTGTTTGAACTGCCGACCTGTGGTTTGAAGTCTAGTGCTAAATACTAGCCAAGAAATAGATTGTTCAGTTGGTGGTTATTGTTAGTTGCTGTCAGGTTCATTCTGACTCATTATGATCCCATATGTATAGGGTAGAACTGCTTCATACAGTTTTCAAGGCTGTGATCTTTTGGAAGCAGATTTCCAAATCTGTCTTCTGAGGTGCTTCTGGGTGGGTTCAAACCATCAACCTTGCAGCTATTAATCAAGTGCTTAGTTTTTTGCACCAACTAGTAACTCTTGTTTAGTTGCTACTAGAACTACAAAAAGACCTGAAGATAGGAATGGAAAGTAAACTTAAACATGTTCATAAATCAGCAATAGAAAAGGTAGTCCTTATTGAACACCACATTGACCATACCCTCTCCCGTCTCAGAATCTGATTGCCAATAGTATAAATCTCATCCCACTTAGTGACTTTTAGGTGTTGTTGAGTTAGTTTTGACTCATAGTGACACTATACACAACAAAGCAAAACACTGCCAGGTCCTGCGCCATTCTTGTGTACCAGTGCATCTTGTTAAAGGTCTTCCTTTTTTTTTTTTTTTTTTTTTGGCTGACCTCTACTTTAATAAGCATGATGTCCTTATCCAGGGACTGGTTCCTCCTGATGACATGTCCAAAGTATGTGAGATGAAGTGTCACTATGCTCCCTTCCAAGGAGCATTCTGGAGGTACTTCTTCCAAGACATATTTATTCATTCTTCTTTCAGTCCATGATCTATTTAATATTCTTCACCAACACCATAATTCAAAGGCATCAATTCTTCTGTTTTGTTTTCCTTGTTCATTGTCCAGTTTTCACATACATACGAGGTGAGTGAAAACATCATCTTAGCCTTCAGCGTGACATCTTTTCTTTTCAACAGGGGATTTGTCCAATGCAATGCATTGTTTGATTTCTTGACTCTCCTTCCATTGACATTGTGGATCCAAGTAAAATTAATCCTTGGCAACTTCAAACTTTTCTCCATTTATTATGATGTTTCTTATTGGTTCAGTTGTGCTGGTTTTTGCTTTTATTATCTTGAAATGTAAACCATATTGAAGGCTGTAGACTTTAATATTCATCACTAAGTGCTTTACCATTTCAGCAAACAAGGTTCTGTCATCTGCATATTGCAAGCTGTTAATGAATCTTCTTCCATTCCTGATGTCATCATGATCGTCTTCATACAATCCAGCTTCTCAGATTATTTGATCAGCATACAGATTGAAAAAATATGGTGAAAACATACAACCCTGATGCATACATACCCTTCTTGATCCTAAACCATTCAGAATCTCCTTGTTCTGTTGGAACAACTGCCTCTTGGTCTATGTACATGTTCCTCATGAACACAACGAATTGTCCTGGAATATCCATTCTTTGCAGTGTTATCAATAATTTGTTATGATCTGCACAATTGAATTCTTTTTTTTTTTCACAATTGAATTCTTTTGTATAGTTAACAAAGCACAAGTAAACATTTTCTCTTATTATTTGCTCTCAGTTGCGATCCATCTGATATCAGCAAAGACATCCCTCATTCCATGTCCTCTTCTGAATCCTTCTTAAATTTCTGGAAGCTCCCTGTCAATGCACTGCTGCAACTATTTTGAATTATCTTCAGCATAATTTTATTTGTATATGATATTAGTGATATTGTTTGATAATTTTCACATTCTGTTGGATCATCTTTATTTGAAATGGGTTGCTTCCAGTCAGTTGACCAGGTAGCTGTCTTCCAAACTTTTTGGCATAAACATGTGAGCACCTCTAGTGATACATTGCTGTTTTTTTTTTTTTTTTAATGTATATATATATATATACATTGTTGTTTGTTGAAACATTTCAGTTGGTATTTTCTTGATTCCTGGAGTCTTGTTTTTTACCAAAGCCTTTAGTGCCACTTGGACTTTTCCCTTCAATACCATTAGTTCTTGCTCATATGCTACTTTCTGAAATGTTTGAACATGGGCCAGTTCTTTTTGGTACAGAGACTTGGTGAGTTCCTTTCATCTTCTTATGATGCTTAAATATTTTGCCTATAGCATCCTTCAATATTGCAACTCCAGGCTTAAATTTTTTAGCTTGAGAAATGCCAAATGTGTTTTTACATTTTGGTTTACTAGCTCACATTTCACTATCACACTTCCCTTATGTTCTTGAGCTGCCCTTTGAACTCTTTTGTTTGGCACTATTCATAGAATTGAAAACACCAATTCTATGAAAAAGTATACTTGACCTCTATGTACAGCAAGAAATGGCAGGACAAGTTGTAACATGGAAGTGTATTGATTTCAGAATTTCATGAGTTGAGATCGATGAGTGTCATCCCACAATTTGTTTGGTCTTCAGTGAGTGAGTCATAAGAGAAGAGATGAAAGCATTGCTTCCACACAACTGCTAGGTGAACCAAGTATATGTGAATAAGTCTATAAAAAGGAAGTGTCAGTATACTGAAAAACTCTCTCTCTCTCTCTCTCTCTCACACACACAAATATAAAACTCCCCAAACTCAAACAGTGCTACTCAGTTGAAGGAAGCTGCCAGAGTCACACTTTGAATTGAATGTCTTCATTTTATAGAATATTAGATCAGGAAGGGCACTTAGAGAATATCTCATACAGCCCTACTCCCTTTATGACCAAGAAAATAACATACAGAATTAATGCCAGAGTCTAGGTATCTGCCTCACAGTCCAGTGCTGTTTCCAGTACAGCACACTGTATAGTTTCAGATTTGGCAAGGCCTCTCTGTTATGAAAAACTGACATAAGACAAATTTATAGACGGATACAAACTGTTGTGCAGAGGACTATGTAAATGATAAGGATTGATCAATTAATTTTCTTTCTCATTGGTTATAAATGTGAATATTGTTTGGTGAATATTAGAAATTTCAACTTTCTTTCTGGTTTTCTTGGGTCTCTCCTGTTCAATCCACCCTTATCACTTATGTCAGATTACTCTTCTTAATATACAGCTTTAATCATATCATTGATCTTTAAAAAATCTCCAGTGGCCTATTAAATTAAGCTTGAAGCATCATTAAAGGCTACAATAATACTAATATTTCATCCTAACTTTAGAGTCATTTCTCCCACGGTTTAATACATGTATATTGTGCAACTCTGACACAGATCCATTCCTCATTTTGTCTATTTTCTTTTGCTCAGGAAATTTTTATAACCTGAAATGTCATTTCTTCTCATTGCTAGTAGACATAATTCTAACCATTCCTAAACATCACCTCTTACATGCAAAATTTCTTGATCTTCTGTACTACTGTGATGTATTAGTCATATTAGGTGTCCTTGAGTAGAATTTGACTCACATTTACCCTACACGCATCATAGAGTTTAAAATGTATTTATTTAAAATAATATTTTATTGTAGTTTTAATGAAAGTGTAAATTCTTATTCAACAATTTCCACACAAATTATACACTGACATTGGTTACATGATTAGCCATGCATGAACATTCTCATTATTTCCATTTTGGTTGTTCTGTTTCCATTAATCTAGCTTCCCTGCTCCCTTATATTCTCATTTTTGTTTTAAAGTAATTTCTGACGGGTTTCGTATAGATGATTTTTAAAAGGAGTACAGTATTTACTGGTGATAGTTATTATTTTTGAGCTAACTACTTGTTACTTAGCTGCAAGGTGATCCCAGTGGTCATCCTGTAGCTCCACAGGGTTTTCTAGGCTATAATCTTTATGGGAACATATTTTCAGGTCTTTTGCCCATGGAGTGGCTATGTGCGTTCAAACTGGTAACCTTTTGGTTACCAGCCAAGTGCTTAACTTTTGTGCCATTTACTATGTGTGACCTCTAAGTTAGATACTTTAGAAAATAAGAAAAAACATCCTTCTCACTAGAGATCAGCATGGATATGTTAACAAATTAATGTACTGCACCAGTACAGTTTCTGTGATAAAAATCAAAACCAAAAACAAACTTATAGCCATTAAATTGATTCTGACTCATAGTGACCCCTTGTGTTTCAGAGTAGAACTGCTCCATGGGAGTGTCTTGGCTGTAATATTTATGGAAGCACTTTACTGGACTATATATAGTTCACAGAACTGATGGGTGGGTTTGAACAGCTCACTCCACCCAGGGACCACCTCTATGATATAAATGATAAGCATACATGTGATACAGAGAATGAGAGTAGTAAATGCTTTATGTATGTTAGGAAAGACTTCATAAAAGAAAGAAGAATAGGGCAGGTGAGAGAAAGCAAATGTGATATACTTTGGCATATTTTGAGAACAGCTAATAGTTTGACATGGCTAAAATATAAAATGAAGGTGTACGTGTCTATGTGTGATTAAACTATTGTGTCTAAAAGTGAGAAATTACATTGGAAAAATGCAAGGACTAGAGTGTAGAGGATCTTATATACCTTTCCAGATAGTTTTGACTTTACCCTCTAGAGAATAGGAAGTCACTAAGGAAAGAAGAATAAGAAAATAATGTTAACATGTAAGGGAAAGAGCAACTAAATAAAGAAAAGATGGTTGTTCATTCCTGCGAGGTTTACTTTTCTTGGTGGAGTGAGAAACAATGTTATCTGCAGAAAGGGAAAGAACTGAAGTAAAGTTCAGGTCTTGTGGGTATTGGTGAAGAGTATAAGGGCTTTTTGTTTTTTAAAGTTTTTATTCTGAATTGAGTGATAGTTTACATGGGAGAACAGTGGTTTTATACTCATAGTTTCATCGCAATGATTACAGTCCCTTTCCATGCATCATCATTCAACAGTATTTGCTTCTATTCCCCCTGATTTTTTTTTTTTTTTTATGTACACCAAAACACTCATGAATCATTTAAACAACCAAAGCACACATTCTGCAAGTCTGCCTCCTGGTCACCAGCACACAGCTTTTCTCTTTCCATGAGCCTAGAGTCCTCAGTTGCTCTACCTCTCCATGTCCTCATCTCTGCCTCCATCTATGGTTCTGTTGCTTCTCTGGATAGGGTTCCACATTCTGCTCATGTTCTTCTCCCTTGATGATCCTAGTGTTCTCTGTTCCTGGACTGTAACTACTCTACCCCCCCACCTCCCCCCCCCCCCCTTTTTGGCAGAACTTCTACCTTTACAGTTGTGACAGTCAAAATTAGTCATGATAACAACGAAAGAGTATGAGGTTTTAACGGTTCTAGTCTGCATGATGGTGCAGTTTATTTCAGTAGTGTTTAGAAGCCTGGGAGTATGAGAGAAAAAGAAGGAAATGCTCAAATTGGTCTAAGGTTGATATTTAAAGAGTAAATGCTATGTATGGAATGACTCTGATGTAAAGACGTTAAAAATGTTACTAAAATAAAGATTTGAAGTGAAACTCTGAAGAAATTGAATGTATTGTGAGAAAATGGAAGTACCAAGGCACTGCAAGGTCCACTGAGTTTTAAGAACTGGTGTAGTGGCAATAAGAAAGTTAGAGAACTGAAAGTCTGGGAGCTGTGAACAGAAGATGGTATACTGGAATTTCAGATTTCAGCTCTGTGGTGATGATAAATAAGGTCCCAGATATGGCCAGGGAATGAATAAACAAGGTAGATTGTGAATGGATGTTATTCTAGAGAAGATGGTTAAGAAAACTTAAAGTCAGTTTGTTCAGTTGATTGTTAAAAGGAAGATGAAATTACCAAGGTGACAGCAGGATTTGAGGTAGTAAGGATATCAGAAAGCCAAATGTCAAAGTAGTTAATTACGGAAGCATAGCTAGGAGGCTGATAGATGATTGTGTTAATAAGAAAGATTAGAGGGTAGATTAGATTAGATTGTGTTAATAAATAAGATTAGAGAGACTACTCATAAAAACAGTACTAGACTGCAAACCACAAGGTCGGCAGTTCAAACCCACCAGCTGCTCCTCAGAAGCCTTATGCAGGGTCACTATGAATCAGATTGTCTCGATGGCATTTAAGAACAACAACGACAATTGGGAGGCTGACAGATGATTGTATTAATAAGGAAGATTAGAAGGTAACATAGATGAATAACTTTTGCATTATGTAAGAAGAGCAATGGTTTAGAAGTGGCAACAATGAACAAGGAGATAGCCAACAGTCTCTACATCTCATGGTCTGTTGGATGTAGAACAGTAAGTATACTCATTCCTCACTTGTCAACATAGTTATGTTTCAAACACCAGGACATTATGCAAAAACTGGTGCTAAGCAAAAATGGAGAGTGAGCACATCAGATCACAAAATAGTTGATGACTACATCATTACATAACTGCCAAACCACTGAGAATCATGGCCTAAGTTGGCACATACTTTAAAACCATCACAGTCAGTGTTGATTCTTGCCTTGCACATCAGCATCTCAAAGTTTCTTACTGACAGATATCCATAATTAATGCTCAAAATATCAGATAGCAGTTTTTTACATTTGTCATTCAAAATGTTGAATACAGCGATAGTCAATAAGTGAGGAGTGTTGGTCTTGTTAGGTGACTTCAAGTCAGTTCCTACACATAGCGACTTTATGCACAACAGAATGAAACGTTGCCCAGTCCTACACTATCTTCACAATTATTGGTATATTTGAGCCCATTGCTGCTGCCACTGTGCCAATCAATCTCATTGGGGCTCTTCCTCTATTTCACTGATCCTCCACTTTATCAAGCATCATGTCCTTTTCTAGGAACCGGTTCCTTCTGATGACATGGTTGAAGTATAAGAGACAAAGTATCAAGCATTCTGACTTCTAAGGAGTTTTCTGGCTGTATTTCTTCCAACATAGACTTGTTTGTTCTTCTCCAACACCATAACTCAAATGCATCAATTCTTCTATGGGAATTTCAATTCTTCTTCTTATCCATTGTCCACTTTTCACATGCAAACGAGGCTATTGCAAATACACGGTTTGGGTCAGGTGCATCTTAGTCCTCAAATTGGTATCTTTGCTCTTGAACACTTTAAAGATATCTTGGAAGCAGATTTGCCCAATGCAATACATTGTTTGATTTCTTGACTGCTGCTTCCATGAGTGTTGATTGTGGATCCAAGCAAAATGAAGTCTTTGACAGCTTCAATCTTTTCCCCATCAATCATAATATTATTTATTGGTCCAGTTGTGAAGATTTTTGTTTTCTTTACATTGAGGTGCAGTCCATTATGAAGGCTGTAGTCTTTGATCTTCATCAATAAGTATTTTAAGTCCTCTTTGCTTCCAGCAAGCAAGGTTGTATCATCTGCTTAACACAGATTTTCAATGAGATCCTCCAATCCTGATGCCATATTCTTCTTTGTGTATGCCAACTTCTCAGATTATTTGCTCAGCATACAGATGAAATAAATATGGTGAAAGAATACAGTCCTGGTGCACATCTTTCCTGATTTTAAACCATTCAGTATCTCATTGTTCTCTTCTAATGACTACCTATTGGACTATGTAAAGATTCCTCGTGAGCAAAATTAAGTGTTCTGGAATATCCATTCTCTGAAATGTTATACATATCTTGTTATATCCACACAGTCAAAAGACTTTCCATAGTAAATTTAAATAATAGTGGTATTAATTGGCCTTCCTTGTAGGCTTATGACTATTATCCTATCACAGAAAGTGTAGTAATTCAAGATAGACCTTGAAATTTTTTTTTGAACATTCCTCTTGAATTCGTCATTCCCGGCACAGTAAACCATATGATTATCAGATACAAAATGGTCAATTGCTGTTGTTGTTGTCAGGTGCCATCGAGTCGGAACCAACTCATAGCGACCCCATGCACAGCAGAATGAAACAATGTCCGATCCTGGGCCAACCTC
>NW_006408719.1:335494-350030 GCF_000296735.1 Chrysochloris asiatica
CTGGAGAGCAAGTTTCAGAGTCTCTTCTGACATCCATTTTGACCTTTTCCTTCTTTCTTGTCTTCTTAATGACTTTTTGCTCTCGTCACGTATGATGTTCTTGATGTCATCCCATAACTCTTCTGGTCTTTGGTCTTTAGTGTTTAATATATCAAATCTGTTCTTCAGATGATTTCTAAATTCAGGTGGGATAAATTCAAGATCATATTTTGGCTCTCGTGGACTTGTTTTCATTTTCAATACTAGTCCTTTTATCTCACTAATGCCAAGGATATTGATCTTAATGCATTCTGTTTAATTTTTGACAACTTCTTATTTTCCTAGATTCATACTTTGTACATTTCATATTCCAATTATTAATGAATTTAAAAAGATTTTATTGTTTATTATGTGATAGTTTACAGGGGGGACATTAGCTTTACATTCATTCTATCATATTTCATTTCATTGCAATGATTATAATCCCTTCCATGCATCATCAAACAACTAAAGGGCACACCCTGAAAGCCTGCCTCTTGGCCTCCAGCACACAGCCCCTCTCTGAGTCTAGAGCCATCTCTCCACATCATCATTTCTGCCTCCATCTCTGACGTCACTTCTTCTCTGGGTAGGGTCCCGCACTCCATTCTTCTCCCTTGATGGTCCTGGGGACCTCCTCTGCTGGACTGCAAAGTCAGCCACGTCCCTCCTTTTTTTAAACAAAATGTCTACCTTTACGTTTTCAACCCTCGCAGTCAGTCCTGATAGCATTTATTCAATATTGTACCACAATAGTCTTATCCCCATCTCCTTTCATCAGCCCCTTCCTGGCATATTGGAAACCACTCTGGAGATTCTACCTTCCTCCACACCCTCTGGATCTAAGCTCCCTCTTGAAAGCTTGTAAGCTAGTCACTTCTTGTCTTTGTAGTGTCCCCCCCCCCACACTTTTGGGTAGCCATTGTCTACGTTGCCCATCTCTGTCAACCCTGCATACCAACGGGGTTGGAATGATTCTTGTTGTAAAGTATTAATGGAGTTTTGCAGTTGGTTTTTGTCATTTTGAGTTGTGCCCCACCAGCATATGAAGATCCTGAAAGCTTTACTCCAGTCTTGCTATCATGATCAACTCTACTTTGAGGAGGCAGGTCTTTCCCAGTCGTATTTTGTATTTTGAGTGCCATCCACCTGAGCAGGTCATCTTCCAGTACTATATCTGACACTATCCAGGTGCTATTCATGTTTTCATCTTCTGGCAGTGTATCTGACAATGATCCACTGCTTTTCATTATATTTTCAGTGGTTAACCATTCAGAAGTCGTTCACCTCTCTTTTTTCCTAATCTGTCTTAGTCTGGAAACTCTGCCAAAAACTGTTCATGGTGAGCGATCCTGATGATATTTAAAATACTGGTGGCATAGCTTATAGCATCACAGAAACATTCAATCCACCACAGTAAGATAAGCTGACAGATGAGTGGTGGAAGTGAGGAGTCGGTATAGATTTATTTTGTAGGGGAGGATCAAGTTTCACTTAAGCAGTTAGTGGGGGAATTATTTGAAGAGGTTGAGAATGTAGGGAACCTATTTATAATGGAAAGGGAGCACCAAAGGATACAGTGAAAAGGGTTAGTAGAAACATCAGAAGTGGAAGGAAAAATTATGAGGGAAGAAGTGCAGGATATTTCCCAGACGATAACAACTTAGAGAGCAGTTCACCAGAGAGGTTAATAATTCAACCACCAAATTCAATGTTGTTTCTACTGCTTGTGTTTTTCCCTCATGTTTTGATTTTTTCTTATTATTTTTGCATTTGCCTAATATTTATTACTAAATTATAGACTTTTTTGAGGGCAAAGATCAGATTTAATTAATATGTCTAGTTTCTGCAGAAGTTAGCAAGGAGTATTGCACATACTTAGAGTCAAATTTATTGTTATTATTGTTAGGTAGAGTTGAGTCAATTCCAACTCATAGTGCCCCTATGCACAATGGAGTGAAACACTACCTGGTCTTGCACCACCTTTAAAATTATTGTTATGTTTGTGCCAATATTTGTGGCCACTGTGCCAATCCATTTTAGTGTGCAATAGGTGTGTTGTATTAGATTAACTAATCTCAAAAAATTTTTTTGAAGCACATTTGATCTATATTAATTTTCTTATTTTTTTCCTTTGCTTTAACTCTTTTTTTCCCAAAGTTTTTATTGTGAATTGAGTGACAGTTTACAGGGCAGATCATCAGTTTTGCACTCAACAAATCATATACTTTGTTTTATTACAATGATTATAATCCCTACCATGTACCATCAGTTAACAATATTTCTCTCTATTAATTTCAACTTTCTTTTTTTAAGCACTCAGGCATATATAATAATTTACACCACTAAAGAGCACATTCTGCTAGTCTGCCTCTTAGCCGCCAGCTCTCAGTCCCTCTCTTTCCATGAATCTAGAGTCCTCAGTCTGTCTCCATGTCCCAATCTCTGCCTCCAACTCTGGTGTCGCTGCTTCTCTGGATAAGGTCCCACATTCCACTTGTGTTCTTCTCTCTTGATGGTCCTAGGGTTCTCTGTTTCTGGACTGTAAGATTAACTACTCCCCCACTTTCGTCACAAAATGTCTACCTTTACAATTATGACAGTCGCAATTAGTCATGATAACAATTACTCACTGTTGAATCATAAGAAAACGGAATGGTAACTATGCCAATGAAAAGATAGATGATGGAATGAATATAAAGCTAATGTTCTCCCATGTAGACTATCACACAATTCACAATAAAACATTAAAAAAAAAAAAGAATCTTATTCCCATCTGTTTTTACCAGACCCATCTAGACAAGATGAAAACTATTCAGTGGGGACTCTATATTCCCCTGCACACTCTTAAATGAAACTCCCTCTTGAAACCTTGTAAGCCAGTCACTTTGTGCCTTCATCGCCCCTCATTTTAGGTAGCCAATGTCTAAGTTGCCCGTCCCTATCTACCCTGTATACAGAGAGGGGATAGCATTGATACTTAATGTGAAGACTCCTTTCCTCTCTGTTGGTATTTTCAGTTACTACCTTCATGAGTATAGGTCAAGTTCATCAAATTGTATCAATTTACCTTCATTTCCTTTATCAAAAATTGTTTTCTTTTTTATCTTCCTCCAGTCGAGTTCTGATTATCAAGCCATTAAGGCTAGGTCAAATGGGCACTATCTTCAAGTTTGGGTCTTCTTGTGCATCTCCTCTCCCTTCATATCAGCTGGAAGGTTCACTCTCAGCTCTAGCCCTCTGTGTCCTTGATCATGGGCTCAGGTGTCCTCAGGTCTCACCACACTTTGGACCAACCAGCCCTTCCTTCTCTCTCTCTCTCATCTCCAGGTCAACTGGAGTCTATGGAATGTGGCTGAACTCAGCCTATTTCTTCATTGCTGCCTGTCCCCCTCTTCCACTCACCAGTAGACCAATGTGGTTGCCAGCAAGCTTACATGACTTCTCTTGTGTTCCCTTTGAGTTTCAGTCTTAGAGGGGGGTTTGTCCTGAAGGCACTTGATTGCTTGCCTTGATAGCTTCCCAGTGAACAATTTTCTTATTCTTGTTGTAGGCAATCATGCTGCCATTTTTGTTTTGGGATTTTCCTGATGATCTTTCTTTGAAGATGTATCTTTTGTCACTCTAGCTGTTCCAGGCTGGCCTACTTGTCCTTTCTAGTGAGGATGTCTCACCTCAGAGAGCTCTGGATAGGGCCCAGGATTGCGCCTAAGGTTCTATACACTACAAAGGCTCCGCAAGAAGCTTATTTCACTGGGCAAGTTGTAGAACCCCTTAGGCATTCCACTCAGTTCTAGGCTGAAGACAGTCTTACAAGCTTTCTGTAATCATGTTTCCCTGCTTTAACTCTTAAAGCAATAATATTTTCAGAACATTCTAAGAAAGAAATTAATAAACATAACTTTTCATGAAAGTTGAATTTAAGTTGATTATTCCTCAGCCAACTAAAGTAATAATTAAATCTAGCAACTGAATTAAGGTTTACTGTGGATATTATGAAAATTAGGCAAGTAATGTCAGCTATATTACAAGTTATTTGAAAGCAGGAATTATATCTTCATGTTTTCTCTTTACTATTTTATTTCCCCTTATATGTCTTCACAACTGAACCAATAAAAAATATCATGACAAATGGAAAAAAGATTGAAGTTGTCAAGAATTTAATTTTATTTGGATCCCAAAACAATGCCCATGGAAGCAGCAGTCAAGAAATCAAATGACATATTGCATTTGGCAATTCTGCTTCAAAAGATTTCTTTGAAGTGTTAAAAAGCAAAGATGTCAATATGAAGACTAAGGTGTGCCTGGCCTAAGCCACAGTATTTTCAATTGCTTCATATATACGTGAAAGCTTAACAATGAATAAGGAAAACCAATTAAAAAAAAGTGATGACTTTGAATTATGGTGTTGGTGAAGAATATGAAGTATACCATGGAATTCCAGAAGAAAGGACAAATCTGTCTTAGATTAAGTAAAGCCAGGGTGCTCCTTAGAAGCGATGATGGCAAGATTTCATTTCTAGTACTTTGGGCTTGTTATCAGAGGGACCAGTTACTGGAGAAGGACATCAAGCTTGTTAAAATAGAGGGTCAGTGAAAAAGAAAAAGACTCTTAACAAGATGTAATGACACAGTGCCTGCCACAATGGGCTCAAACATAGCAACAATTGTGAGAATGGTGTAGGATTGGTAGTGTTTTGTTCTGTTGTACACAGGTTCACTATGAGTTGGAACTGACTCGATGGCACCTATCAACAATAATATACTTCCTCGTTTTCCCTCTAGAGGGATTAATATAGTATTTTGCATACAACTGGAGCATAACTAATTGCTAATGAGATTCTATGTATGCTTCTTTAGAAAATAATATTACTGATTCATGTCAGTAGAATGTTCCTTTACCATTACAAGAAAATCTCTAAGTTTCAATTGTTTAATTTTACATGTGAAAAACTGAAGCTTGGAGGTGGGAATGGGGTACTGAAGACTTTCTCAAGAGCACATAGTGACAAGACTGGTACTAGAACCATTTCATTAGGTCCTCAGACTAGTGTTCTGCTATAACACTATTCCTTCCCTTCCTTTTGGTTCCTGTGGTGGTTAAAGTTGTGTGTCAATTTGCCAACTTCTCTCAGTAGTTTGTAATTATTCAATAATGTAGTCATGCACCACTTTGTGATTTGCTATGAGGAAATCATTACTTGTGATGATTAGCTATGAGGAACTAGTCAGTTGAAAAGGAGTTTCTTTGGGGGCATGATCTTTAGTATATAAATTGATGTTCCAACAAGAATCTGGCTTGCTTTGGATTGTGCATTTAGCTCATCATCATTTGACCTCTGGTTCTTGGAATTCATCAACCTTTAGAGCCCTTTAAGACAGTAGCCTGTAGTCTGACCTGCTGATTTTGGATTCATCAGTCCCTGCAGCTACGTGAGTCAGCCTTCAGTCTGACCCACAGACTTGGGACTTGCCACACATGAACCAATTCCTTGAGATAAATCTATCTCATCTACGATTTCTTAATCTTGCTCTCTCTATATATATATCTCTTGTTTGGTTCTATTGAGTTGGTTCTGACTTATAGTGATCCTAGGCACAACAGAACAAAATACTGTCCGGTCTTGTGCCATAGTCACAATTGTTATGTTTGAGCCCATTGTTGCTGCCACTGGGTTATTCCATCTCATGAGTGTCTGCATCTTTTTTGTTGACCCTCTACTTTCCTAGTAATGATGGCCTTCTCAAGGGATTGGTCCCTTTTGACAACATGTCTGAAGTACAAAAGGCAAAGTCTTGCCATTCTCACTTTTAAGGTGCATTCTGGCTACAGTTCTTTCAAGACAGATTTGTTTGTTCTTCTGGCAGTCCATGATACTTTCAATATTCTTTTCCAACACCATAACTCAAAAGCATCGATTCTTCTGTGGTCTTCATTATTCATTGTCCACCTTTCACATGCATATTAGGCACTTGAAAATACCATGGTTTAGGTCAGACATACCTTAGTTCTCAAAGTGTCATCTTCACTTTTTAACACTTTAAAGAGGTCTTGCACAGCAGATTTGCCTAATGCAATAAAATAGGTCATTTGATTTCTTGACTGCTGCTTCCATGAGCACTGATTGTGAAAACAAGCAAAATGAAGTCTTTGACAACTTTAATATTTTCCCCATTTATCATGATATTATTTATTGGTCCAGTTGTGAGGAGGTGCAATCCTTTAATAGTCTTTAATCTTCATCAGCTATGGTCTTTAATCTTCATCAGTAAGTATTTCAAGTCCTCTTGGTTTACAGCAAGCAAGGTTGTGTCATCTGTATATCATAGATTGTTAAAGAATTTTCTTCCAATCCTGATTGTCATGTTCTTCTTTGTATAATACAGCTTCTCAGAATATTTTCTCAGCATGCAGATTGAGTAAGTATGGTGAAGGATATAAATCTGGAGCACACTTCTTTTTATTTTAAGCCATTCAGCATCCCCTTGTTCTGTTGGAATGACTGATTCTTGGCTTAATAACAGGTTCCTCATGAGCACAATTAAGTGTTCTGGAATACCCATGCCTCATAATGTTATTCATAATTTGTTATGATCCACACAGTTGAATGCCTTTACATAGTAAAAAATCAAAACAAAAAAACAAACAAACAAAAAAAAACAAAACACAGTGAAATTTCTGGTATTCTCTGCTTTTAGCCAAGATCAATCTGACATCAGTAAATAATATCCCTAGTTCTAGGTCATCTTCAGACTCTGGCTTGAATTTCTGGCAGTTCCCTGTTAATGTACTGCTACACCATTTTTGAGTTATCTTGAAAAATTTTTTACTTATATATGATATTAAGTTCAATGATTTCTACATTCCCCATTCCATTGAGTCACCTTTCTTTGGAATGGGCACAAATATGGATGTCTTCCAATTGGCCAGGTTTTCCAACCTCCATCAGTTGGTTGAAAGATTTAGATTGGTATTCTGTCAATTCCTAGAGCCTTGATTTGGTCAGTTCCTTCAGTGCAGTGTGGATTTCTTCCATACCTCTTGAAATAGTTGTACATTGACCAATTCTTTTTGGTATTGTGACTTCGGATTATTTTCATCTTTTTTAAAAAAAGTTTTTATTGTGAATTGAGTGATAGTTTACATGGGAGATTTACATCATAGTTTCATTGCAATGGTTACAGTCTCCTCAGTGCATCATCATTCAACAGTATTTGCTTCTATTCCCTCTGATATTTTTTGGGGGAGGGGGGGTTGTACACAAAAACACTCAGGAATATAGAGTAATTTAAACAAACAAAGGGCACATTCTGCAAGTCTGCCTCCTGGCCACCAGCACTCAGTCTTTCTTGTTCCATGAGTCTAGAGTTCTCAGCTGCTCTCTCTCTCCAAAAATATGGAATGCTTCAAGAATTTGCATGTCATCCTTGTGCAGTGGCCATGCTAATCTTCTCTATATCATTCCAATTTTAGCTGCCGAAGCGAGCACTCTTTTCATCTTCTTTTGATTCTTTCTGTGTCATTCAATGATTTGTCTACAGAATCCTTCTGTATTGCAAGTCCAGGCTTGACTTTTTTCTTCATTTCTTTCAGCTTGAGAAATGCTGAGTGTGTTCTTTCCTTTTGATTTTTAAACTCTAGATCTTTGCACATTTCATTTTAATATTTTACTTTGTCATCTTTGAAATTTTCTGTTTTGCTCTTTTACTTCATTATTTCTTCCAGTTGCTTTAGCTTCTCTACGTTTAAGAAGTAAGTCTTTTCTGACATCCATTTTGGCCTTTTCTTTTTTTCCTATCTTTTATATGACCTTTTACTTTCTTCATATATGATGTTTTTGATGCCATCCCACAACTCCTCTGGTCTTCAATCATTAGTGTCTAATGCATGAAATCTGTTCTTGAGATGGTCTTTGAATTTAAGTGGGATCTACTCAAGGTAGTATTTTGGTTCTTGTGGACTTGTTTCATTTGTGAATGCAACTTATTATTCTATTATGTTGAATTCCTCCCAAGACTTCCTTACCTTCTAGCAAATACTAATTCATCTTCAGCCTGAATTTGTATAAAAGCAATTGATTTTCTATTCTGCAGCCAGTCCCTGGCCTTTTTTTGCTGATGAATTTGAATTTCTCCACCATTTATTCCCACAGATGTAGTTAATTTGATTCCTGTACATTATGTCTGGTGAGGCCCATGTGTATGGTGGTGGTCGTTGTGTGCCATGGAGTCAGTTCCAACTCATAGTGACCCTGCCTAGGTTTTCTGAGGCAGTAAATCTTTATGGGAGCAGAAAAGCTCATGTTTCTGCCATGGAGTGACTGGTAAATTTGAACTTTGTGGTTTGCAGCCCAATTCATAATCCACTATTCTGTCAGGTTCTTTGAGGTTCATGTGTATAGTCACTGTTTATGTTGTTGAAAAAATATATTTGCAATGAATAAGATCTTGGTCTTGAAAAGTTCTATCATGAGATCTCAAGCATGATTTCTATCATCAAGGCCATATTTTCCTACTATTGATCCTTTCTCTTTGTTTCTAACTTTCACATTCCAATCACCAGTACTTATCAATGTATCTTGATTGCATGTTTGATTGATTTCACACTAAAGATGTTGGTAGAATTCTTTAGTTTCATCATCATTGACTTTAGTGGTTGGTGCATAAATTTGAATAATAATGGTATTAAATGGTTTGCATTGTATGTGTATGGATATTATCCAATCACAGACAGTACTGTACTTCAAGATAGATCTTGAAATGCTCTTTTTGTAGATGAATGTGATTCCATTCCCCCTCAGTTAGTTGTTCCCAGCTTAGGAAGCCTTAAGATGTTTTTCTAGGGCTTCTTTCTGCTCTGAACCCTATGAGCCAGCAACTTGCAGTCTGATAGTCTGACCTGCTAATCTTTATGATTCGTCAGCCTCTGCAGCTTTGCCCATCTGGAGAAGCCTTCTTCTTTCAACCTGGCCTACAGAATTTGGACTCACCAATCTTTACAACATGTGAGCCATTTCCTTCCTTGAGATAAATCTCTCTCTCTCTCTCTCTATCTGTCTATCTATCTATCTATATCACTGTAGGATAAGCACTGGGCTGGTAACCACAAAGTCAGCAATTCAAACTCACCAACTGCTCTGGGAGAGAAAGATGAAGCTTTCTATTTCCTTAGAGATTTACAGCCTCAAAACCATATAAAGGGTTTCTGTGAGTCAGAATCAAACCAATGGCAGTGAGTTTGGTTTTGACTTTTCACTGTTTTTTCTTCTTTAGAGAATCTAGCCTAAGACAGTCCTCTTTCATCAATGACAGAGTTTTAAGATAGCAATCGAGGCTGTCAGTGTAGCCTGGATCAATGAAATGCCATGTTTGATCTTTAGTTCTCTATTTCTCTCTTTCTTGTGGATAATTTATAGTTTAAAAAGATCACTTGTATCAGAGACAAATTGCTCATCTGAACTTTAGTCTTTCATTTTCAACTGCTTATTAGACTAGTCTACTTGTATGTCTTCCTTTCTTTTAAATTTCAACATGTTTAAAAATATGTCTTCACTCAAAAGTAAACTTCCCCAACTGAGTTTTCTGCTTTCCTATTGACACTAGCAGTCTTCTCAAGAATAGAACTTGAAAGTATTTTTTTTTTTTTTACTTTATCCCACCCTTGTCACATCATATACATGTAAATTACAAGTACTGTTGACTCTTCTTTTGTACTATCTGTTGATCCTCTCTCTTCCACCAACTTATTCCATATCTTGCTTTGGCTACTTGCATGTATTTGAACTATGCATCCTCTTTCACCCATACAAGGTCCAAGAGGGAACCTGGCAAATTTGCACTTATATTTCAAGATTAGTGTTGAAACTGTTATTGAATGTTCATGTGTGTACGATTCTATTACATTACTTATCACGGTTCTCCCATGTATATGGGCCTGTTATAATATTTACTACAGTCTGTAATTACTCTGTTACTTACATATCTATCTCACCCATATGTTGTTATTAAATGCTGTTGAGTCAGTTCTGACAGATGGCAATCTTATTTAGGGTTTGCAAAGAGTGACTGGTGGGTTTAAACTACCAACCTTGTAATTAGCTGTCCAGTGTTTATACTCTAGCATCACACCAGCCTCACCCTTTTAGACCCTGGTGTGATGATGTAGGATAAGCATTGGACTACTAACTGTAGAGTCAGATGTTCAAACCCACCAGTAGCTCCTTGGAAGCCCTATACAGAATCATTATGGGTCAGAACCGATCCCATGGCACTTCATAACAATAACAACAAAAATATAGCAGCAAGAGTACTTTATTCATTTTTGCTCTCTTTTTCTCATTGGGAAACTTTGCAAGAGTAACTGCATATATTAAATGCTTTTGAGTAACATTTGAAAAAAATCCTAGGGTAGATGGAAGGAGGAATATGTTTTTGTTTGGAAATGTAGGTGCTATTATGCAGGAATCAAGATAATAGTCAAGAGAAAATGAAATGTGGACATTTCTAGGGGAGTAGAGCCTACTCAAAGGACACCTAAAAATAAGAAAATGAGTGCAGGGGACAATGACTCCTAGGTAAACACTTTATAAGACCCTGAAAAATAAACAAAAAGGTGTTGGGGCAGATAAAATCCATGCAGTTAAGTAGGAAGAGAAGGTAAAGTGCTTAAAATGAAGAAGGCAATGGGGCTGGAGGAGAGTTCAAAGTGACTTAGGTCAAATACCCAAGGATATATCTGATTATAGGGTCTGGGTGAGATCGATGATGGGTGTTTTTTATTTGAGTCAACAGGAAAGACAGAAAGATTAAATCAGTATCTGGATGCAGTTTATTATTCTATGAATTTGAATGCCTCCCCAAGCCTTCCTTACCTTCTAGTAAATGCTAGCATGCACTGTGTGGTCTGCCTGTGTTGGAGGACTGCCAATAGGGGTGGGGTGACTAAAGTAGGGTCAAAGCAGAAGAGGAAGTGGGAGAAGCTTTGCCATATTTAACTTAAGGCTCAGTCCCTGAAGACAGATACTTCCTTCAATTCTGCTGAATAATGTCAAGATGCAAAGGAGCTCTGGTAGTGTAGTGGTTACAAATCGGGCTGCGAATCTTAAGGTCAGCAGTTCAAAACTACCAGCTGTTCCATGGGAGACAGATGAGGCTTTCTGCTCCTGTAAAGATTTACAGCCTCAGAAACCCTGTACAGGGTCGCTATGGGTCGGAACCAACTCAGTAACACTTAACAACAACAACAGTGTCAAGATGCAGGAAACTTAATGTATATGAGAGTGCAGCTCAGTGGGGCCCCATTTTTATTTGGTCATTTCTTCTATCCATTCTATGTATCCTATTACTGCCAAATTGAAAACACACACAAAAACATATGCTGTGTTATTCATCTTATAGGGAGATTAAGGACAATGTTGTATTAATCCTTTAATATGCAGGTATTCTCCTATGCTTGTTGAATAGATACATGAATTAATAGCTACAATCACAATACAAATGCTTTGCAAATTGCAGAGAAATATGCAAACTTTAAGTTTTATTATTTTCTTTTACACCTCAGCTAAGATCTTATTTCTCGATTCCTACTCTGACCACCCCATTCCACACTTTCAACGTATGTTTACTGTCAGTACCAATACTCAGTATTCCACTACCTTGTATTGTATTTTTTAAACTTGTATGAGTCTTTAAAACATTTTTTAGTGAAAGTATAAGCAAAACAAAAAAACAAAAAAACACCCAATCCAACAGTTTTTACATGTGCAGTTCAATGACAAAAGTTACATACTTTACATTGTGTCACCATTCTCACTATTGCATCACTATATTTATAAACTCCTCTTTAAAGTTCTTATATGTGCTGTTGGGTACTATTGTCAATTTTATCTCCTGTAGATAATGTTTTAAAGTGCACAATACTTAAGGCAAACTATTTTTTTAAAAATATAAATTAACTGTGCTAAAAAGGGGACTTTATGGAATTTATTGTTTCCAAGCAATAAATTCATGGATTTACATGGTCTCAATGGATCCAGTAAGCTTGTTTTCCATGATAATTTGTAGTTCTGTTTCACATTTTTCCTCCTTTTGATCAGGATCCATCTATTGGGTCTTTGATGAAAATGTTCAATAATAGTAGCCAGACACCATGCATGTTTTCTGGTCTCATGGCAAAGGAGACCATTGTTCATGGAAGCAATTAGACTTGCAGTCCATTTCCTTCTGCATTTCCTGGATCTCCTTCCTCTATTGCTTCAGGTGCATAAAGAAAAATTGTTGTGTCTTGTGTGGCCTCTAACAAGCTTTTAAGATCTGAGGCACTATTCACTGAACTAGGAGGTAATACAGGGACTTTACGGACAATATAAGACAAATTAACTGGATAGACCCATGAAACCATGATCCTAAACTTTTGAACCAAGAAAACTAATCCCATGAGGGATTTTTACTTAAGTATCCCTGGTAGAGTAGTGGGTTATGTGTTGGGCTGCTAACACCAAGGTCAGCAGTTTGAATCTACCAGTTGCTCTGTGTGACAAAGATGAGGTTTTCTACTCCACAAAAGATTTACAGCCTCAGAAACCCTATACAGGGTCACTGTGAGTCAGAACCAACTTCACTGCACATAACCACCACTGCCAAACAGTATCAATAGCTTCTGCCTTATTATTATTATTTGCCTCATTTTGTTTTAAGTCATGTGAAGTTTTTATTTTCCAATTAAACCTCTTTTTTTTTTTTTTTTTTTTCTGGTATACAGCTTAGTGATAACAGTTACAATAGCTGCGTAACCATTACTTTTAGTAAATGCAAATTTTATTATCACTGTAGACAAAAATTCATGACTTCCCAAAGAACAATTCATGTCCTCTCACTCCTCCCACTCCTGGTAACCACTAGTAACCATTGCTTTCTTTCTTACTAATTTATTCTTTTCATTTCATATACATGAGACCATACAATTATTTTGTGATTGATTTATTTCACTCAGCATAATGTCTTCAAGGTTCTTTCATGTTGTTGCATATATCAAGACTTCATTTTTCTTTATGGCTGAGTAGTATTATGTAATATGTATGCAGCACATTTTGTCTATATATTAGTCTATTAATGGACCCTTAGGTTGTTTCCATCTTTTTGCTATAGTGAGTAGTGTTGCAATAAACATTGGTGTACCTAGGGGTGAAATCACTGGATCATATGGTTTCTGTGTTTCTAATCTTTGAGGGTCTATAATATTGTTTTTAGCAATGGTTGTACCATTTTTTCATTCCCACCAACAGTGAAAGAGAGTTCAAGTCTCCCAACATTCTCTTCAAAATTTATTTTCTATTTTCTTGGTCACTGTCATTTTATTAGGGAGTAATATCATATGTCAGTGCAGTTTTGATTCACATCTCTCTAAGATGCTCTGGTCGTGTTGTGGGTTTGCCCTCAGCAAGCTCCTCAGCTGATTGTGGTCAGCAGTTCAAGCACACCAGTCACTCAGAGACAGAAAGATTAGACTGTCTGCTCTAGTAAAGATTTATAGTCTCAGAAACCCTACATTGGGTCACTATGAGTCAGAATGGACTCAGTGACAGTGAGTTTGGGCAATTGCTAATGAAGATGAGCAGAGAATGCACAGTAGTTAAATTCTCAGATGTTGTCTTAGGTTGGGTTCTTTAGAGAAGCAAAACCAGTGAAACTTCTGTATGTACAAATATAAAGGAAAGTTTATATCAAGGAAATGACTTACAATGGTAGAGGCAGGTGAGTCCCACATCCAGGTCAGATGAACCAAGATTGGAAGGCAGATCTAGCAGGCAGGCAGAAAGTTCTGGAAGGCAACCAAATAATAAAGCAGGTCACTGTCTCAAGCCCAAAGAACCAAAGTTTGGAGGACAAGTCAGATGCAAGATCCAGATCCAGCAGAAAGCAAGCAAGCTTTGCCTGAGTATCCATTGTAGTGGAAGCAGGCCACACCCCTGAGGAAACATCCTTTCAATTGATTAGCTTCTAATAGTTAATCATCATAGAATTAACTATGCTTACTCATAGCTAATTCATAAAGTTAATGATACTGCATTAATCTCATCATGGGGATAACAACATCTCAACTACCAAATCCCTGGGAATCTTGGTCCAGTCAAATTGAACAAAATTTTAACCATCACAGTTCATCTCTTGCCAATTTGGCACCTGTAAATATTTACAGCCCTTGTTTTTGAAACTGGTCACATGGCCGTAGCTGGTATTCAAGACTACCTTCTTTCACTACCTGTTCTGAATTCCCTTTGCCCTCAGCAACCTTCTCAGCTGGTCATGGGTCTTTGCCTAGTGGTATCCTCATTACTGGACCAATAAACAGCATTCTTATCAACGGAGAAAAGATTTAAGTTGTCAAGGACTTCATTCTTCTTGGATCAACTATCAACATTTGTGGAAGCAGCAGTCAAGAGATCAGACGACATATTGCATTAGGCAAATCTGCTGCACAGGAAATTTTTAAAGTGTTGAAGAGCAAAGATATCACTTT
>NW_006408719.1:354469-362974 GCF_000296735.1 Chrysochloris asiatica
GACCCCCAATGAGATGGATCAGCCAGGTGGCATCATTGATGGCGTCAAGTGTGGCAGCGGTAGTGAGGTTGGCCCAGGATTGGACATTGTTTCATTCTGCTGTGCATGGGGTCGCTATGAGTCGGTTCCAACTCGATAGCACCTGACAACAACAACAACAACAACAACAATGTATGGCCCAAATCTTCATTCCTATTAGTAGTCATGTTGGGATTGGGTTACTGTTTACCATTGACTTTAATCACAGAACATGATAGTGCTAAAAGATGTCCTAAGGAATCTCCTGGATTCCACACATACTCTACTTTACCTCCATTATGTAATGTCAATCCAATTTTGCTTTGGTAGTCAGGATCAATCATACCACCTAATACAGTAACTCCCTTCTTTACCTGCAGATCACAAGAGTGAAAAATGGTCAGAGGAAATTCTTAACTTCAAGTTCAATGGAATCAGTGCTGTGTCTCCATGTGGGATTATTCTTCCCTTTGGAAATATAACTTCCTGACCTGAAGGACATAGAGCTTCAGGGTCAGGAAGCAAAAAATTTGCAATTGGGTCACTAGGAGTAAAAGTGAGTGGTGTCATTCCCATTTTGAACTCTTGCTTCTTGGACCCATGGATCCTGACAATGAAAGAAACAGCACCATGTATTGGATGCTGGTTTATAGCATATACAGGCTCCTGGAGAACATTACTCCAATCCTGCAAGGTATTCCCACCTACCTGGCATTGTAATTGCTTCTTAGAAGGCCATTCCATTTTATGATCAAGCCAGCTGCTTCAAGATGATGAGAAACATGGTAAGACCAATGAATTCCATTAGCATGGGCTCATTGCCACATTTCATTTTCTGTGAAGTGGGTCTCTTGATCTGAGGTGATGCTGTGTGGAATACCATAACAGTGGATAAAATTCTGTAAGTCCACGGATGGTAGTTTAGAAGACACATTGCATGCAGGGAAGGTAAATACACAAAACTCTACCCTTTCCATGATGGAAGTGGTTTGATGTAATCAACCTGCCACCAGGTAGCTGGATGACTGATCTCCACAAGGAATGGTTCCATATCTGGTACTCAGTGTTGGTTTCTGCTGTTGGTATATTGGGCACTCAGCAGTGGCTGTAGTCAAGTTAACCATGGTGAATGGAAGTCCATGCAGTTGAGCCCATCCCTCCTCCATTCCTGCCACCATGGCCACTTTGTTGATGAGTCCATTGGGCAATGACAGGAGTCACTGGATAAACAGCATGATTAATTTCCAGAGAACATTTCATTCTGTAAACTTGATTATTAATATCCTCTTTGCTGAGGTAGTTTTTTGGTGTGTGTTCACATGAGATACACATATCTTCACTTTCAGAGATATCTATCCACATACCTCTTCCCTACACCTCCTTGTCACTGATTTTTCAATATTGTTTCTTCCAAGTTCCTGATCATCTAGCTAAACCATTGTCCATAGCCTACGAATCAGTATACACTCACACATCTGGTAATTTAGTCTTCCAATCAAAATGAATAGCCAATTGAGCTATTCTAAGTTCTGTCCACTGGAAAGAATTTCCTTCACCACTCTCCTTCAAGGTAGTCCCAGAAATGTAATGAAATGTGCAAAAATCAGGAGTTAGAAAACCAAAAATGAAGAACACACTCAGCATTTCTCAAGCTGAATGAACTGAAGAAAAAAATTCAACCCTTGACTTTCAGTATTGAAGGATTCTGTAGCACTGTGTGTTAATGTGCCAGTCTGCAAAGCTGTTTGAACTACAATAACAGCAGTTCAAGCTCACCAGCTTTTTTAAGTGGCACCTAACAACAACAACATGACTTCACCTATCTTCATTGTTGTTGTTATGTGCCGTCGAGTCATTTCCGACTCATAGCGACCCTGTACAGGGTTTCCAAGGCTGTAAATCTTTATGGGAGCAGAAAGCCTCATCTTTCTCCCGCGGAACAGCGGGTATTTTCGAACTGCTGATCTTGTGATTCTCAGCCAGATTCATAACCACTACGCTACCAGAGCTCCTTATCTTCATTATTCTTCTGATAATCTCCTTCTTCTTGTATATTGCTCTGCCTGTCAGTCTAGTTAACATGTTGTTGTTACTTGCTGTCAATTCGGTACCGACTCATAGTAACCCCTATGCACAACAGAACAAAACACTGCCCAGTCCTGGGCCAACCTCACACTTGTTGCCACGCTTAAGCCCATTGATACTGCCACTTTTCCAATCCATCTCTCTGGAGGTCTTTCTCTTTTTCTCTGACCCTCCACTTCACAAACATGATGTCCTTCTCCAGCCACTGGTCCCTCCTGACAATATATCCGAAGTATGAGAAATGAAGTTTGGCCATCCTGGCCTCCAAGGAGCACTCTGGCTGCACTTTTTCCAACATAGATATATTGGTTCTTTTGGCATCCCATGGCAGTTTCAATATTCTCCTCCAACACCATAACTCAAAAGCATCAATTCTTCTATGGTCTTCCTTATTCACTGTCCAGCTTTCACATTCATATGAGGTTATTGAAAATACCATGGCTTGGGTAAGGCACACTTTAGTCCTCAAGCTGACATCTTTGCTCTTCAACACTTTAAAAAAGTCTTGTGTCCAGCCTGGAGTGGCTAGAAGAACACAAGATACCCCTTGAAAGAAAGACCAACAGGAAAAATACAAAACAATATTTTTTTTATAATTACTACAAGATTTTTTTATAATTACTACAATATTTTTTTAAATAATCACTACAATAATTACTACAAGAACAAGCAAGTTGCTTGCCCAGGAGACATCAAGGCAAGCAGTTGGGTCCCCTAAGAACAAACCCCCTTTCAAGACTAAGACCCATTGGGAATACACGGTCTGATTGGTGACAACGTTCACCTCCAATAAGGGGAAGTGAGGGAAAAACAGTTATGAGGCTGTGAGCTAAGCCCTATAACATTCAATAGACTCCTGTGAACCCAGGTGGAGGCCTGGTTGACCAGCAGTGTGGTCACCAAGACCTGGGTACTCTTGGGCCCAGAATCAGTGACATATCCACGGAGGACTAGAGTGGAGAGTGAAGTGTCCAGCGGATAGGAAGAGAGGGCATATCCACAAGAGCACCCACACTTGCAGATAATACCCACTTGACCTGGCTTCAATGACTGGATGGTCAGAGCTCAACTAGAAGAAGAAAGAAGAGGAAAAAAAGAGTAATCTGATACAATTTGATGAACTTGACCTACACCTATGGGTGCAGTAACCTAAAAGAGGGAACAAATCTTTATAGCAACGATCACTCCCACCCACCCCCCTCCATACACAGAGTGAACAGGAATGGGCAATTTGGACATTGGCTATCCAAAATGGGGGGTGGGGTGGCTACAAAGGCAAGAAGTGACTGGCTTCCAAGCGTTCAAGAGGGAACCTAGATCCAGAGGGCGTGGAGGAAGGTAGAGTCTCCACTGAGTAGTATCCAATATGTCTAGGCAGGACTGATGAAAGGAAATGCGGATAGGTCTCTTGTGATACAAGGGTGAATAATTGTTACTGGGACTGATTGTGAAGGTTGTAAATGTAAAACTAGATATTTTGTGGCAAGGAGGGGAGTGATTAACTCTGCAGGCTAGGAGTGGAGGTCCCTGGAACCATGAAGGGAGAAGGGCGGAGAGCAGGGCCCTCCCAGAGAAGCAGCGATCCCCGAGATGGAGGCAGAGATGATGACTTGGAGAGATGGAGCAGCTGGGGACTCGGGGCCCAGGGAGGGAGAGGGCCTGTGTGCTGACGACCGGGGGTGGGGTGGGGTGGGAGCAGGCTTGTAGGATGTACCCTTGCGTTGATTGGTGATACTTGGAAGGGATTGTAACCATGGCAGTGAAAAAATATATGATAGGATGAATGTAAAACTGATGTTCTCCCATGTAAACTGTCACATAATTCACAATAAAACTTTAAAAATAAATAAATAAAAAGGTCTTGTGTAGCACATTTGCCTAATGCAGTACGTCATTTGATTTCTTGACTGCTGATAGTTGATCCCAGAAGAATGAAGTCCTTGACAACTTCAATCTTTTCTCCGCTAATAAGGATGCTGTTTATTTGTCCAGTGGTGAGGATTTTTGTTTTCTTTACATTGAGATGCACTCCATATTGATGACTGTAGCCTTCATCAATAAATATTTTTAAGTCCTCTTCACTTTCAGCAAGCAAGGTTGTATCATCTGCATATTGCAGGTTGTTAATGAGTCTTCCTCCAATCCTGATGCCACATTTTTCTTCATATAACTCAGGTTCTTGGATGATTTGCTCAGCATACAGGTTTAATAAGTATGGTGACAATACAACCCTGTCACACACCTTTCTTAATTTTAAACCATTCAGTGTTCCCATGTTCTGTTCAAACAACTGCTTCTTGGTCCATGTACAGATTCCTCATGAGCACAATTAAATGTTCATGCTTCACAAAGTTGTCCATAGCTTGTCATGATCCACACAATCAAAGGCCTTTGCATAGTAAATAAAGCACAGGTAAGCATCTTTCTGATATTCTCTGCTTTCAGCCAAGATCCATCGGACATCAGCAATGATATCCCTTATTCCATGTACTCTTCTGAATCCGGCTTGAACCTCTGGAAGTTCTCTGTCAATGTATGATTGCAGCTGTTTCTGTGTTACCTTTAGTAAAATTTTACTCGTATATCAAAGGTATTATCCAATGATGTCCACATTCCATTGGATCACCTCTCTTTGGAATGGGTACAAATATGGATCTCTTCCAATCAGTTGGCCAGATAGTTGTCTTCCAAATTTGTTGGCAGAGATGAGTGAGTGCCTCCAGTGCCACCTCACTTTCTTGAAAGATTCCAATTTTCATTCCATGAATTCCTGGTGCCTTGTTCTTTAATGCATCTTAGACTTCTTCCTTCAGTATCATTGGCTCTTGATCATATGACACCTCTTGAAATGGTTGAACATCAACCATTTCCTTTTTAAAAAAGTTTTTATTGTGAATTGTGTGAAAGTTTACAGGGTAGATCATCAGTTTTACATTCAACAAATCATATAGTTTGTTTCATTACAATGGTTAATGTTCCCTCCATGCACCATCAGATAACAGTATTTCTCTCTATTCATTTTAGCTTTTTTTTAAATTTTAACACTCAAGCATATATAATAAATGCAACCACCAAAGGGCAAGTTCTGCAAGCCTGACTCCTGGCCGCCAGCTCTTAGTCCCTCTCTTTCCATGAATTTAGAGTCCTCAGCTGCTCCCTCTCTCCATGTCCCCATCTTTGCCTCCATCTCTGGTGTCACTGCTTCTCTGGATAGGGTCCCGCATTCCACTTGTGCTATTCTCCCTTGATGGTCCTGGAGTCCTCTGTTTCTGTACTGCAAGATTAACTACTCCCCCATTTTTGTTGCAAAACTTCTACCTTTATGGTTGTGACAATCGCAATTAGTCATAGCAATTGCTCACTATTGAATCGTAAGAATCTTATCCCCATCTCTTTTCACCAGACCTAGCTAGACAAGATGAAAACTATTCAGTGAGGACTCTATCTTCCCTTGCACACTCTTAAACTATACTTTCTCTTGAAAACTTGTAAGTCAGTCACTTCATGCCTTTATCGCCCCCTCATTTTAGGTAGCCAATGTCTAAGTTGCTCATCCCTATCTACCCTGCATACACAGGGGATAGGATTGATATTGATGTGAAGACACCTTCCTTTTCTGTTGGTATTTTGAGCAACTACATCCATGAATATAGGTCAAGGTAATCAGACTTTAGCAATTTACCCTCGTTTCCTTTATATATAAAAAAAATTATTTATTTTTTTAATCTTCCTCCATTCGAGTTCTGATTATCAAGCCATTGAGGCTAGGTCAGATATGGACTGTCTTCAAGTTTGGGTGTTTTTTGCATCTCCCTTCACTTCATATAAGCTGGATGTTTCCCTCTCATCTCTATCCCTCTGTGGCTATGTCCTTGTCCATGGGCTCAGGTGTCCCCAGGTCTCACCACACTTTGAACCAACCAACACTTCCACTTCTCTCTCTCATCTCCAGGCCAACAGAAGTCTATGGAACATGGTTGAACTCAGCTCATTTCTTCATTGTTGCCTTTCCCCCTCTTCCACTCACCAGTATGCCAATGTGGTTGCCAGCAAGCTTACATGCCTGCTCATGCGTTTACTATTTCCTTTTGGTACAGTGACTTTGTGTATTCCTTCCATCTTCTTTTGATGCTTTCTTCATCATTCAATAAATTACCCAGAGAATCCTGCAATAATGAAAGTTGAGGCTTGAATTTTTTCTTCAGTTTCCCCAGCTTGATCTTCCCTTTTGGTTTTCTGACACCAGACCTTTTCACATTTCGTTGTAATATTTGACTTTGCCTTTTTGAACTGACCTTTGACATTTTCTGTTCAGCTCTTGTACTTCCTCATTTGCTTTAGCATCTCTATGCTGGAGAGCAAGTTTCCATATCTCTCCTGACAAGCATTTTGATCTTTTCCTTCTTTCTTGTCTTCTTAATTACTTTTTGCTTTCTTCATGTATGATGTTCTTGATGTCATCCCACAGCTCTTCTGGTCTTCAGTCTTTAGTGTTAATGTATCAAATCTGTTCTTCAGATGATCTCAAATTCAGGTGGGATATATTCAAGATCATATTTTGGCTCTTGTGGACTTGTTTTCATTTTCTTCAGCTTCAGTCTGAATTTGCATATGAGCAGTTGATAGTCTGTTCTACAATCTGCCTCTGGTCTTGTTTACATATGTTTTCCTTTTAGCCTTTATTTCCCATCCCAGATAAACATTAGAGAATGTTTCTTTTAGCATGAAAACTCTTTTTTGACTTTTAATATTTGTCCTTTTACAACTGACTAAATTCACACATCCATGTTATGAGGTGATTTGTAGGTTCATTTTTATTCCATTATGTGCATATAACAGTTTGTTTATCCATTCTTCTATTGATGAGCATTTTGGTTGTCTCCATCTTTTCAGTATTGTGAATAGTGTTGTGGTGAACATGGATATGCCTATATCTACTTGTGTCATGGCTATTATTTATTGGTGGTTATTGAGTCAGGTGCTGTGTGATGAAGCACTGGACTGCAAAGTCAGTTTGAACCACAAGATCAGCAGTTTGAACTCACCAGCCACTCCTTGGAAACCCTATAGGGTCACTAGAAGTCAGAACAGACTCAATGGCAGTTAACAACAATAGAAATGATATTTATATTTTCAACTTTTTGAGAAGCAACATACCATTTTCCGAAGTGGTTGAACCATTTTACAGTTTCACCAGCAATGTAGGATAGTCCCAGTCTCTCCACATCCTTGATAGCATTTGTTGCTTTCTGTTTTATTTTTTTTTAACTTTGCTACTAATGCTGGGTTGAGATGACACCTCATTTTTGTTTTGATTTTTATCTCTCTAATGGCTAATTAATTGGAATGGCTAAATAATTGGAAGCAAAGAGGAAGGACCAGTAGTTGGAAAATTTGGACTTGGTGATAGAAATGATGCTGGAGAATGAATGATAGATTTCTGCAAAACAAATGACTTGTTTATTTCAAATACCTTCTTTAGACAGCATAACAGATGACTATACATATGAGCCTCACCAGATGGAACACATAGAAATCAAATTGACTACATCCGTGGAAAGAGAAGATAGAAAAGCTCCATATCATCAGTGAAAACAAGGCCAGGGGCAGACTGTGGAACAGACCATCAATTACTGATATGCAAGTTCAAACTGAAGCTGAGGAAAATGAAAACAAGTCCACGAGAACTAAAATATGACCTTGAATATATCCCACCTGAATTTAGAGATCATCTGAAGAACAGATTTGATACATTAAACACTAAAAACCGTAGACCAGAAGAGTTGTGGGATGACATCAAGAACATCATATGTGAAGAGAGCAAAAAGTCATTAAGAAGACAAGAAAAAAGGAAAAGGTGAAAATGGATGTCAGAAGAGACTCTGAAACTTGCTCTCCAGCATAGAGATGCTAAAGCAAATGGAAGAATTGAAGAGGTCCAAGTGCTGAACAGAAAATTTCAAAGATCAGCTCGAGAAGATAAAACCAAATACTATAATAAAATATGCAAAGATTTGGAATTAGAAAACCAAAAAGGAAGAACATGGTCAGCATTTCTCAAGCTGGGGGAACTGAAGAAAAAATTCAAGCCTCGACTTTCGTTATTGAAAGATTCTCTGGGAAATTTATTGAATGATGCAGAATGCATCAAAAGAAGATGGAAGAAATATGCAGAGTCATTGTACCAAAAGAAAATGGTTAATGTTCAACCATTTCAAGAGTTAGCATATGAACAAGAGCCGATGATACTCAGGGAGGAAGTCCAAATCGCATTGAAGGAATTTGCAAAGAACAAGGCACCAGGAATTGATGGAATAAAAATTGAAATCTTTCAAGAAAATGAGGTGGCACAAGAGGCACTCACTCATCTCTGCCAAGAAATTTGGAAGACAACTATCTGGC
>NW_006408719.1:364076-381714 GCF_000296735.1 Chrysochloris asiatica
GCCGCCAGATCTCCCTTCTTCGTGACACCCACACTTCCTTGTCGAGGCGGGACCCCGACATAGGACCTCCACAGATGAAGACTCTTTAACAACCTGCGATATGCAGATGATATACAACCTTGCTTGCTGAAAGTGAAGAGGACTTGAAACATTTACTGATGAAGATCAAAGAACACAGACTTCGGTATGGATTGCATCTCAATGTAAAGAAAACAAAAATCCTCACTACTGGACCGATAAACTACATTCTTATCAACAGAGAAAAGATTGAAGTTGTCAAGGATTTCATTCTTCTTGGATCAACTATCAATGTTCATGGAAGCAGCAGTCAAGAGATCAGATGACATATTGCATTGGGCAAATCTGCTGCACAGGAACTTTTTAAAGTGTTGGAGAGCAAGGATGTCAACTTGAGGACTAAGGTGCGCCTGACCCAAGCCATGGTATTTTCAATAACCTCATATGGATGCGAAAGCTGAACAGTGCGTAAGGAAGATCGTAGAAGAATTGATGCCTTTGAATTGTGGTGTTGGAAGAAAATACTAAAAGTACCATGGACTGCCAAAAGAACCAATAGATCTGTTTTGGAAGAAGTGCAGACAGAGTGCTCCTTTTTAGGCCAAGATGGCTAAACTTTGTCTCTCACACTTTGGACATATTGTCAGGAGGGAACAGTCACTGGAGAAGGATGTCATGCTGGGTAAGATGGAGGGTCAGAGAAGGAGAGGAAGACCCCCCCCCCAACAAGATGGATCAGCCAGGTGGCATCATTGATGGACTCAAGTGTGGCAGCGGTAGTGAGGTTGGCCCAGGATCGGACATTGTTTCATTCTGCTGTGCATGGGTTCGCTATGAGTCAGTTTCGACTTAATGGCACCTGACAATGGCTAATGATCATGAACATTTCTTCATATGTTTGTTGGCTGCCTGAATGCCTTCTTTGGTGAAGTGTTGTTTATGTTGTCTGTCCATTTTTAAATTGAGGGTTTTTTTGTTTTTTTTTTTCTTATAGAGGTATTGTAGTTTTGTTTTTGTTTTTTTAAATACATTTTAGAAATTAGTCTCTTGCCTGGTATGCTATTGCAAAAAAATTATTTCCCAGTCTGTGTGCTCTACCTTTTACTCTTTTGGATAAATCTTTAATGTACTTAAGTGTCTAATTTTTAGGAGAACCTAGTTATCTATTTTTCTTCTACCATTTATGTGTTTTTTAGTAATGTTTGACAGTGTATTTATGCCATGTATCAGAATTCTTACCCTTATTCCTGTTTTTTCATTGATGATCTTTATACTTTTAGGTTTTACATTTAGGTATTTAATCCATGTTGAGTTTGTTTTGTATATGGTGTGAGGTATGTGTCTTGTTTCATTTCCTGCAAATGCATTTCCAGTTTTGCTAGCACCATTTGTTGAACAGACTATCTTCCCCATTTAATGTGTTTTGATCCTTTGTCAAAGATCAGCTCACTGTGTATTGATGGATTTACTTCTGGGTTCTCAATTCTGTTCTGTTGATTTATGTATCTATTGTTGTACCAGTACCAGGTTGTTTTGACCACTGTGGCTGTGTAGTAGATTTTGAGGTTAGGGAGTGAGAGCCCTTCACTTTGTTCTTCTTCTTATGTAATGCTTTGCTTATGCAAGGTCTCTTTCCTTTCCATATAAAGTTAGTGATCGGTTTTACAACTTCCTTAAAGAATGACATTGGAGTCTGTATTGGCATGGTGCTGTAGGATAAGCACTGAACTGCTAACTACAAGCTTGGTGATTCAAACCTAGCAGCCACTCCTTGGAATCCCTACATATGGTTGTTATGAGTTAGAAACAACTTTACAGCACTTAGCAACAGCATTTTTAAATGGCAGCAAATTACCCCATGGTGACGGGTTTCAGTAGAGCTTCCATAATAAGACACTCCAGGAAGATGGAGTAGCCGACCACTTTTGAGTGGCTAGCCAATGAAAATATTTTTAATAAGAGAGGAACACTCTCTGATATAGTGGTGGAAGATGAGTCCCTTAGGTTAGAATGTACTGAAAACACGACTGAGGAATCGTTGCCTCATCAAAGTAGAAGATGGTAGCCGTGTGCCATCGAGTCATTTCTGACTATTAGCAACCCTGTATAGGGTTTCTGAGGTTGAAAATCTTTACAGAGCAGAAAGCCTCATCTGTTCCCCACAGACCCACTGATGGATTCTTACTGCTGACATTGCAGGTTAGCAGCCCAATGTGTAACCCAGCATGTAATCAGTGCTCCTTTCCTCAAAGTAGATTGACCTTAGTGGCATGAATGAAACAAAGCTTTCAAGACTTTCATTTGCCAATGGAGCACAACTTGTAACGATAAGAAACAGCTGCAAATATCCATTAATAATTAAAATATGGAATATATTAAGTATGAATCTAGGAAAATTGAAAGTCGTCAAAAATGGAATGGAACATAAATGAACTGAAATAGACTAGTATTGATTATTTTGAATGGGACAATCATATGGTTTACTCTGCCAAGAATGACAGATTGAAGATGGATGGCATCACATTCATCATAAAAAAGAACATTTCATGTTCTATCTTGAAGTACAGTGCTGTTGTGATAGGGTAATACCCTTAAGACTTCCAGGAAGCTCAATTAATACCTATTATTTAAATTTACTCACAAGCCACTAAAGCCAATGATGTTGAAATGCAAGAATTCAACAAAATTCTCCAGTCTGAGATTGATCAACATGAAATCAAGATTCATTGATAATTCCTGTTGATTGGAATGTGAAAGTTGGAAACATAGAGGAAGGATCAGTAGTTGGAAAACATGGTCTTGGTGATAGAAATAATACTGGAGATTGCATGATTTAGTTTGCAACACTAATGCCTTAGTCACTGCGAATATCTGTTATCAACACCATAAACAGTAACTCTTCAAGAGGACTTCACCAGGTGGAATAAGTAAGAATCAAATTGACAACATCTGTGAGAAGAGATGATGGAGAAGGTCAATATCACCAGCTAAAAAAAAGACCAGGGGCTGACAGTGAAACAGAACAACATTTGCTAATATGCAATTTCAAGCTGCAGCTGAAGAAAATGAAGACCTGTCCATAAGAGTCAAAATATGATCTTGAGTATATCCCACCTGGATTCAGAGACCCTCTCATGAATTTATTTGATGTATTAGACACCAATGATAAAAGACCAGAGGAGTTGTGGAATAACATTAAGAACATCATACATGAAGAAAGCAAAAAGTTATTAAAAAGACATGAAAGATAGAAAAGACAAAAATGGATGTAAGAAGAAACTCGGAAACTTGCTCTACAGCACAGAGATGCTAAAAAAAAAAAAAAAAAGGGAAAAATGAGGAGGTAAAAGAGCTGAACAGAAATTTTTGAAGGCAGCTCAAGAAGACAAAGCCAAATATGATAATGAAATGTTCAAAGTCCTGGAATTAGAAAATAAAAAAGGAAGAGCCTACTCAGCATTTCTCAAGCTGAAAGAACTGAAGAAAACATTCAAGTCTCTAGTTGTAATAGTGAAGGATTCAATAGGCAGTATATTGAATAGTGCAGAAAGAATCAAAGAAGATGGAAGGAATATACAGAGTCGTGGTACCAAAAAGAATTAGTTGATGTACAATCATTTCAAGAGGTACCATATAATCAAGAACCAATGGTATTGAAGTCCAAGCTGCATTGAAGGCATTGGCAAGAGACAAGGTTCCAGAATTGATGGAATGCAAATTGAAATCTTTCAACAATCTGTTTTGAGTAAGAATCCAAATGAGACATTCACTCATCTGTGCTGAGAAATTTGGAAGACAGCTCCCTGGCCAATCGATTGGAAGAGATTCATATTTGTACCCATTCCAAAGAAATTATGTGGAATTATTGAATAATATCCTTAATATCACATACAAATAAAATTTTTCTAAAGATAATCCTAAAATGATTGCAGCACTACACTGGCAGGGAGTGGCTAGAATTTCAAGTCAGATTCTGAAGAGGACCTGGAACTAGGGATATAATTTCTAACATCAGATGGATTTTGGCTGAAAGCAGAGAATACAAGAAAGATTTTTACTTGACTATGCAAAGGCATTTGACTGTGTGGACAATAACAACCTATGAATAACCTTGTGAATAAAGGGTATTCAAGAACACTCAATTGTGCTCATAAGGAACCTGTACATAGACCAAGAGGATGTCGTTTTAACAGAACAAGGGTATGCCGAATGGTTTAAAATCAGGAAAGATGTGTGACAAGGTTGCATCCTTTCACCATACTTATTCAATATATATGATGAGAGCAAATAATCCTAGAAACTAGAACTATTTCTAGTTTCTAGGATTATTTGAAGAACATGGCATCAGAATCACAGGTAGACTCATTAACAACCTGTTATATGCAGAGGACACAACCTTGCTTGTTGGAAGAGAAGAGTACTTGAAATACTGATGAAGTTCAAAAACCATAGCCTAGAATGTTAATTATACCTTAGTGTAGAGAAAACAAAAATCCTCACAACTAAACTAATAAATAACATCATGATAAATGGAAAAAAAGATTGAAATTGTCAAAGACTTCAATTTTCTTGGATCCTCAATTAGTGCTCATGGAAGCAATAGTCAAGAAATCAAAGGATGTATTTATTGCATTAGGCACATCTGCTACACAAAACTTCTTTAAAGTGCTCAAGAGCAAATTATCATTTTGAGGTCTAAGGTGCACCTGACCCAAACTATGGTATTTTCAGCCTTCTCATATGCATGTTAAGGTTGGACAATGTATAAGGAAGATCATAGAAGAATTGATGCATTTGAATTATGGTGTTGGAGAAGAATATTGAAAGTATTATCGACTGCCTGAGGAACAAACAAATCTGTTTTGGAAAAAGTACAGCCAGAATGCTCCTTAAAAGTGTAGATGATGGGACTTTGTCTCTTGTACTTTGGGTATGTTGTTGGAAGGGACCATCCCGGGAGAAGGAGGGTCTTCAAAAAAGAGGAAGACCTCCAATGAGTTGGATTGGCACATTTGCAGCAACAATGGGCTATAACATAACTATTGTGAGGATATCATAGGAATGGGCAGTGAGTAGTGTTTCATTTTGTTGTGCCTAGGGTCACTGTGAGTTGGAATGGATTGGATGGCACTTAAGAACAAAACGGCTGTGGTCATAATTCAATTTGGGCATGTGTTGTCTTTGTTATGTTAATTAGGCAGGATTAATGTAGGGTGTATTTTGAGTCAATCTTTTTTGAGATACAAAAGAATTTAACAAGATTTCTTGACTGCTGATTCCATGTGCACTAATTGTGGATCCAAGAAAATTGAAGTCTCCAAGGAATGAGGAAGCAGAAGCTGAAGAGATTTTCCTCCAGAGCCAACACAGTGAAAAAGCTGTCCCCTATAGCACACGCTCTGAATTGGGGCTTTTAGCCTCCTAAACTGTAAGAAAATAAATTTGTTTGTTAAAGCCAATCCACCTGTGGTATTTCTGTTATGGTAGCCCTAGTTAACTAAGACATTTCCCTTCCATATTGTTGTTGTGGTTAAGTGCCATTGAGTTGGTTCCAATTCACAGTGACCCTGTATAGGGTTTACAAGGAGTGACTGGTGAATTTGAACAGTTGACCTTGCAGTTCAAATTGACTTTGCAGTCCAGTGCATTATCCCACAGTGTCATACCAGGACTCATATTACTGCACCACAAATGTTTTCATTCTGTGTAATCAGATGAATGTGATGCCTAAAACCAGGCCTGAAGGGCAATGCAAAAAACAGTAGTGATCTTGAATGATGCATGGGTGTGTGAGGATTGGGGTACATGGTGAGAAGGTAGTTCCACCCTTAGTCTCGGTAATAGAAATGTGCTACAGACAGCCTACATACTTTTGAATTTTTTGTAAAATGTTAGCTACAGAAGCCTATATTTTTCCAGGTTTACCTGTATAAGCCTCTACCTAATTATCAGTAATTTGGGATCCTCCAAGTTTGTGGACTATTACTCACAGCTATTTATGAGGCCTGCTTCTAGCTTCTTGGCATTTAGATGCCTGAATCTTGGAATCAAGATAATTATTCTCTAGAAGATTGCTTTATATTAAAGATTTTTTGTTTTGAGTAAATCCAAATTTAGATTAAACATAAAAGGTAACCAGTTAGCAATGAAAGGAAGCTTTTAATATCCCTTGAGGTCTGGGAACTTCCTAGGAACCTTGGACTAAGTATTTATGACATTTCACAGATATCTGTGTTGTTATTGTTAGCTGAATTCCAATTAACATGTTGAATCCATGACAACAGAAAACAACCTACATAAAACAAGGCTGTTAATCTTTAATTGATAGGAAATTCTAACAAGTCTTATACATTAGCGATCTCAAAACGTGATTCTCAACTAGATTTTTCTTTCCTTTTTAGGGAAAAGAGAATCATGAAAAATGAAAGTATGCCTGAATGTGCCAAGAAACTTAAAGTCAAGATCTTAGATCCTTTTCTTGTTATCAACAGTTACATATATGTAGAAGCTTCAAAGTCTGGGATGTATTGATTCCACAAGCATGCTAAACAAGATAATGACATTTTTTTCATCAAAAGGAAAATTAACTCTGTGTTTAAGTGCTTAAGCATCAAAGAGTATGTTTACTCTTTTGTTTTGTCTCACTCTCTCTTTGACTACCATGTCCCCTCCCTGACTTTTGCTCAAACTTGTAAAGACTTTTGTTCTCATTTCTCACATATATACCTTCTGTAGAATAAGCACTGTGAACCACAAGGCTGGTGGTTCCAGCCTACCAGCTGCTCCTCAGAAACTCTATACAGGGATGCTATGAGTCAGAACTGACTTGATGGCATTTAAAACAACAACATTGAGAAGTACTATTGGTGGGATACAAAAAATGGAGGGGTCATGATGTAATGGGGTGAGATGTTATCGAATGAAAAAGTACGATAGAAAAGTTCTATGGAGCACAACTTATGTTTAAACCTATGAAGAACTCTGAATTTTTTTTTTTTTAAATGTACTGTCAGTTTAAGGTGATGCAGTGGTTAAGTGCTCAACTACTGATTGAAAGATGAACAGCCTAAACTCATCAGACACAGGAGGAAAATATGGCAGTGTACTTCTGTAAAGATTTACAGCTTTGGAAACTTTATGGGACAGTTCTACTATGCCCTTTAGGATCACTATGAATTTTATTCAATTCAATGGCAAAGGGTTTGTTTTTGGATTTACTGTAATATGAGTTAATGTATCTAAGATGTCTGGATTTATGTAATCATGCTAAAGTGCTTCTTTTATTGTCTTTCTACAGAGATGAGGATGTGCTACCATCAGATACGAATTGATCAGACTTTTTAGCAATTGCATTTCCTCACTACAAACAAGCAAATTGTCATTCTGACTTATAAATCCTTCTCTTTTACAAAAAGTTTTTACTAGTATGAACCTATCTCCCAGGTGTTTTCTCACACCTTATTGAACTGAGAAATCTATTTCTCACTGGCTTTCAAATCATATTATGTAGATACTTATGTGTGGTAAAACCCAAATAACATCAATATGAGGAATAAAAATGATTTTGAATATTTGTGTCTTTGTAGAGGCACCTGAACTATATGTGTATATCTACACAATCTAGGAAAATTATTTGTGTTATAAGCAAATCTATGGTTGGATGGATAAGTGACTTTATGACAAAGCAATAGATTGTTTTGTTACATTCAGAACTTGGTGTAAAGTATTATTTTGATCCTTAGCATTTAATCTTAAGAATCAATGAATTCAATGGAAGTAATATCTAATGAAGGAGTGAGCTGGGCTGCTAGCAGAAAGGTCAGCAGTTCAAATCCATCAGTAGTTCCACAGGAGAAAAATGTGTCTTTTTGCTTCTGTAAAGATTTAGAATCTAATAAACCCTATACTAGATATAAGGAGCTCTGGTAGCGCAGTGGTTACGAATCGGGCTGCGAACCTCAAGGTTGGCAATTCGAAACTACCAACCGTTACACGGGAGAAAGATGAGACTTTCTGCTCCCATAAAGATTTACAGCCTCGGAAACCCTGTGGGTCGCTATGAGTTGGAACCGATTCCACGGCACAGAACAACAAACCCTATACAGGAGTCCTGGTGTGGCGCTGTGGACTAATGCGTCAGACTGCAAGGTCGTTTGAACTGCAAGGTAGGTGGGTCAAGTTCAGTAGAGGCTCCTTGGAAACCCTATACAGGGTCGCTATGGGTCGGAATAGACTCGACGGCTCTTAACAACAACAACAAACCCTATACAGGGTCACTATGAATTGGAATCTACTCTGTGGCATACAACCACCACCATCACCAATATCGAATGAAAAAAGATACTGTCTTCACAGAAATACTTCTAAATTCTTTAAAATATTTTATTTCTTTTAGAATTCATAGTGAGTCTTCGCAGGCATCTTAGTGGCAACTTGAGGACTGGCTCCCACTGACAGATCCTAGGATAAGTTTGTTGAGACTCAGAATGAAGTCCCTAGCATTAAGGAGTAGGACAAGGAGCAGAAAGTACTGGCCTTACTCCCTCTTTATTTGATCAGTTTTGTTTTGTGTGTTATGCTCTTGGAATGGGTTTTAAATAAAACCCTTTTGGATGCTGGTTTGTATTTTCAAGCTGCTTTAATATTTATCATTTAAAAATATTGAAAATATTCCTGTAAACTCTGAATTTGAGTAAACTGAGAAACACTGATGCTCAATAACTTACTAGAGAACACACAGATTATTAAATGGCAAAGCAAGGATTACCTCTCAGTTTTATGGATCCAGTTTCTTTCCCACTGAAATAACAGGCAGCAGGGTAGTTTACAGCAGCCACTACTATTAGGTTACAAAGAGTTCTTGAAGAGACAACTTTAAGCAAAAATTGCCCGTGCTTGTTTATGCTAGAATATTTATTATTTTTAATAATAAGAATACTTAATATTTATTGACTGCCATTGATATGTATGAGACACTATACAATACAAGGTGTCATTGGCTGGGGGAACTTTAAAAATAAGTACAAACACAGGAGTCTTCCCTTAAGACTCAGTACTTTTTGAGAACAATATTATTTCTGTGGTTCTTGTTTCTATGTACCTCCTCGTTTCCTTTTCCTAAAATACAGGCACTGCCTAAGTTTTACTCTGTGACCATCTCTTAGATTTGCTCTCTCTTTGCTATTGTTATTGTTAAGTACTGTGGAGTTGACTCCAACTCATATTGACCCTGGAAGAGGGTATCCAAAAAGTGACTGGTGGGTTTGAATTTCTGACCTTGGTTAGCAGTCCAGTGCTTATCCTACAGTATCACACTAGGACTCCTTGCTCTCTCTAAGTTTAGCCATTTATATAATCTTGGTGATGACACCTCTCAGATTTAACAACTTACCCATCACTAAAATTCAGGGACATTATTCCCAACCATACATCAGATATTTCTACTTTGATATTATTATTATCATCTCAAACTTAATAGGCCAAAAGCAATACTTTTCATGTCTTACACTACCAACCTCCATTCCCAAATGACCTCTTTCTATAAATAGTATTACCACTGCTCAGATCCCACAGCTTTAAAATGTCAAAATAAGTTCTGACTTATTCCTCTCGTATGAGCCTGAATCCAAGAATATATTTCATATATTCTTCTTTTTAAAGATCTCTTGAGCTTCTTTCCATCCCGTGTCCACTGCTACCAACCTAGACTGAAATCTCATTAACTTACACCCTCTAAGTAGTCTCTTTGCCTCCAGTTCCCCCCAAATATAATCAAGCTTATCACACGCTTCCAGATTCATCCACTCAACATACTTCCCCACCAAGTCCTCACTTATTCAAAGTTTGCTGACATGTTGTTGTTAAGTGCTGTCGAATCAGTTCAGACTCAAAGTAACCTGTATAGGGTTTCCAAGGAGTGGCTGGTGAGTTGCTGATGTGAATGACTATTAGAAGATGTCTGGAGATAAGTGCCTTTAATAATCTAACCTTAAGTTTTAATTCAAATTTATTTTTAAATCTCCACAACTCAACCCTCTTAACCCTAGTTTGATTAGGTTCCTCAGAGTATCCTGTAGGTGCTAAGCTCATTCATGACATGATATGATTCTGACTAAAGTTGAATTCAAACAACATATATTGACCACTGTATTTGGCTTGATTAACACTTGTTTTACTGGATTACAAGACATTTGAGATACTTTAATACCAACATAAGAACTATCATACTGAACTAAAGTAGAGGTTCATGCACAGCTATATTATTTGGGAGATGGTATTAGTTACTTTCTATAGGGTCAAGTCCATTATGTTAGGTATGTACCTTAAGTATGTGTGCCCTCCCTTTAATATTCCTTATTAAGAGGCAACAATATTTCACAGGCAATTTTATAAATTTCTGCATCATGGAAGAATATTGCTTTAATCCCAGATAGTTGCCAAACTCATCAAGAGCTTGATCAAGGGTAGGAAAGAGAAGCTAGTGGAAAATGAGAGTTGATGGTTATGAGATAGGAAGGCACTGAAATGTGAAGATTCAACTTAGATTCAATCTTCAAACTTTTCTTATTCCATCATTCTGGGTGTTCTCATCGGTTCCCAGGCTGCTTATTTTATTGGCAGGAACTGATTGTCTAGTGTAGTTATATATAAATATTATGGGAGCTGGGGAACAGTTTTCTTGTTAAGGGGATGGATATAAATATAGTATTTGAGGTTGTTTATTTACTATGTAAACACAGACATCATTTAGTTCTACTTAGGCCATTAATAGAAAAACATGAACAAAAAGTATTTTGAAATGATTAAGACTTGTTGCAATAGACATAAACTTAAAATTGTCTAGAAAGAAAATTCACAAGTACATTTAAAATATGATTCAGCCCTGAGTCCAGATTTAATAATTTATTATTTTAAAGTAATAGACTGGTAGACTTACGGAGTTATGGCCTTTCTTTAGGTTCTAAACAATCAGAGTACTGGAAAAACAGGAACCACTGAGTTGGTATTTATTTAGCTAGATATGGACTCCACCGCCACACACACAACCCAAGCCATTTGTTTATCCTTTAAGACAAGCTCCTTGTTGCCAAATAGAAGAATGCTCCTGGCCAAAGGTTTTTATTAAAATTCTTGAATTGTTGGTTCTGTGTAAATTTAGTGTATGTCTGATATGTTTTATTTCTGAGTTACTAAATAGATCATGCATTTTCCTTATATTAATCTATAATGAAAAGATCTTTCTATCTGCAGTCTCTAGTCACAACCTGCCAATTTCAAGCTGTGCAGAGTGCTTCCAGAAAAGTACATAACCTCTCTGATTTCCTCATTGGTAAAGCAGTGATAATAACACCTATCCTACCAGAATTACAGTGTTGAGAGCTTCAAGTGGGATAATGAATATAAAATCACCTTGTAAAAATGTCAGATCATCCTTTGCTGGCTTATCTTTGTTGTTGTTGTTAAGTGCTATTGAGTTGTTTCCAACTCATAGTGACCCTTTATAGGGTTTCCAAGGAGCAGCTGGTGAGTTTGAACCACTGAACTTGCAATGACCATGCAGTTCAGTGCTTATCCTACAGAATCACACCAGGACTCCAAAAGCAAGCGCCCAAACGGTTTATCTTTAAGAGTCACTTTATATCTTCTTTCCATATTGAAAGAAACTGTCATTATAGATTAAAGAAACTCCACCGAGTCCTTGAAAACAGGTTTTTAAGCTGTGCACTACATTTCTGGCTAAACTGCAAAGGTGCTAGAGGTTTGGGGAGTTTATCATCTGCATTTTGCTACGCTGACCCTCTAATAGAAGCTTGAACAATACTTGCTAGACAGACTGATTTGATTTTCAAATCTGGCTAAGAAATAAAACAGAAAAAAAAAATTCATACTAGCAGCCTAATTTATAAATCAGACCAGGCAGATTAGTTATCCAAAAGCTCCCTAGAATTTGCTAAAATTGGCAATCCATGGAATTTTACTACATACTGTTCTGGTCCTAACATTGAACACTGAATCACCTTACCTGCTACCTTCAAGGATGACAGCTTAGGGTCCTTTGGGGTTCACTTTCAGAAGCAAGTTCCAAGTCTTCAGTAAATACAATTTACCTTGGAGAGTTAACCCTTACTGGTGAACTGTCCAGAAAGTCTGGAACCCTGAAGGGTCCTGAAAGCACACTCCATTCACAGGGTGCTAGCTCTTTAGGCAAATGGCTTTGAACAGATAAGTTGCTGCTATTTTCAAGAGAGGGAGGGCAGGGCACATTTTCTAGCCAACATATACAGATTCCTCTTCCTCTTTCAGATTAGTCCCCAAACTCAAAACAAGGCTGAGTTTGGCTTCTTGGTGCAAAGTGGGGGTGGGGTGGGGAGGGAGGAAGAATAGAAACTGGAGACTTGCAGGTTGTTATTTATATAAATGCGCTTTTATCTCTGAATCCCTCAACAGAATCCTCAGGAAACCACACAGCTGCTCTGAGATGGGAAGCAGGGAGGCGTGTACTCTGTTCCACTTAGTTCTCTCTAATTTTTACGACTGGGGGATGGTTAGACTATTTGTAAGCAGAGAAAGATAATCCTGCCAAGACTGTGAACCACAAGGTCAGCAGTTCAAACACACCAGCTGCTCCTTGGAAACAGGTTCGTTGTGAGTTGGAAAGGACTCCATGGCACTTAACAACAACAAATATGCTAATATAACTGGCATGTGAAACTTGATCTTAAGCAAGATAAATTTCCTCTCTCTCTCTCTTTCTCTAGATGTCTCTGACGCTTGTGGCTCAACCTGCATTCTAAAAAGCTGTTTCTTTTTTGTTGCACTTTATCCTGGAAAATAATTATTTTAGTTTCAGCTTGATTTCTTGAAATCTCTGGAACCACCAACTGCTTCCACATGATAAAAGTTGAATTTTTTCCTGTCCCCTGAGAATGGATTGGAGTGACTGAGTTTTCTGTCATTGTTAGGAATTTGAGACTTAGGAATTCTTGAGCTTTAGCTAGGTGGGAAGTTAGAGTGGTTGATACTCTATCTGACTTCTATAGAATAAGCAACATGGAAATTTGATATAACTCTTCGAGGCAGCACCTTGATATTGTGAACAAGATGGATAAGACCCTGATATGAGTTGTTTGAATAGATTATACTGTATTATATTAGGGAAGTTCTGTATAGGAATGAACATAACATATTGATTTTAACACTTTTATAACATGGCCCCATCCTATAACTAAGAACTAGTTTAATATACTCAGTAAACCATGCTTTGGTTTACTACCTGCTGCAAGAACAAAGCCATTTACTCAAATTTTGCCTTTCTAGGTAATATAATTACTTCACAGCCAACCCGAGGCCAGAGTTCTAAGGCTCCTGGAACATTACATAATTCTTGGTTGTAGTGGTGATGGAAGAAATTCTGATAATAATTATAGTCCTAATTTCTGCAGCTGGTCATGTGGTTCTAGATGACATTTAGAACTACATTTTCCCACCATTAATTCTAGAAATGGTGTCATATCGGGGACTTAGTGTTAGTCTCTGCTGCTGACAGATTGGGCACTCTGTGGCTATACCCACACTGGATTTGGTAAGTGGAAGTATGTGTTGCTGAACCTTCATTCCTGTTATCATGGTTACTTTATTCATGAGCCCATTGAGCAATGAAAGAAATATCTGAGGAAAAAGGCTGACTGGTATCCACAGAACACATTATCCTGTCCATTTTATTGTTAAACCCCACCTCGCTAAGGTCAACCTTTGGAGAGCATTCACAATAGACACAAATACCTTGATTCTTTGGCTCATTCAGTGATATCTTTCCATATGCTTCTTCCCATACCTCCCTGTCACCAGTTTTCCAAAAATGTTCTTGCCAAGTCCTTGACAAACCCATGAAGCAGTAAACGATTGCACATCTGGCTATCTCTTCTTCCAAGCAAAATGAACAGTCAGATGCAATGCTCTAAGTTCTTCCCATTAGGAGGATTTTCCTTCACCATTATCTTTCAGAAAGGTCCCAGAAAGGCTTTGCGATGCATTTGCTGTCTAATTCCAAGTGGTGCCCACATATCATGTAGAATCATCTGTAAACTAGACACAAATTCTCTCTTCTTCAGCCAACTGATTGTAAGAAACTCCTCATGTGCAGATGGGGTAAAAGAAGATAATGAGATAGGAGTGGTAACTATGGACATTTGGACCACTTCCACATGCAATTTACTTGTGTGCTCAAACCTAATCATTATGAACACTATTTCCATTTAATAATGAAGTGCTGCTGTATGAGTCTATTTTTTTTTTTTTTTTTACTTTTTATTGTGACTTGAACGAAGGTTTACAGACAAGATCATCAGCTTTACATTCAACAAGTTATCACTTTGTTTCATCTCAATGATTGCAATCCCCTCTCTGCAACAACAGCTATCTTACTTCCTCATTGTGGCTCCCCATTTACATCTCATTTTACAAATGAACAAAAAAAAAATATTTGATGTACACATACAAAAGAAAAAAAACACATATTCATTTGAATGTCCAAAGAGCATATTCTGCAAGTCACCATCCTGCCTGCAGTCACATAACCTTTCTCAATCCATGGGTCTAGAGCCCACAGATGCTCTGTCTCATCACACCACCCATCTGCCATTGTCTGTGCTGTTGCCTCTTTTCTAGGTAGGGATCTCATGCTCCACTCATGCTCTTCCTTCTTGATGGTCCTGGGATTGTCTACTCCTGATATGAAAGATTAACTACTCCCCCCTTTTAGTTACACATCTTCTACAATTACAGTATGACAATCACAATTTATCCTGCTAACAATTACTCAGACTTGAATCACAAAATCCTATCACCATCATTCCCCATCCCCTTTCACCAACTTCATCTGGAAAAGAGGGAAAATATTCACAGGGGATTCTACCTTACCCCCACTCATTCTGAAACTGAGCACACTCATGAAAGATTGTAAGCCAGTCACTTCATACCTTTACTACTCCCCCCCCCCCATTTTTGATCTCCAATGTCTAAATTGCCCATCTGCACTGGACTGTGCTGGACTGTGCTGGACTGCAAAGTTGCTTTGAACTGCAAGGTCAGAAGTTCAAGCTCACCAATCGCTCCTCGAAAACCCTATACAGGGTCACTATGGGTCAGAACTGACTCCATGGCACTTAACAACAACAACAAATCCACCTAGTACACTGAGGAAACAAGCTATGAGCAACTGCACCCATAAGCAAAAGTATAGTTTATTAAATTGTAGCAATTTTCACTTGCTCACAGTATCAAACTTCTTTATCTTCATCTGGTCAAGTTGTGGTCAGCTAACCATCCAAGCTAGGTCAAATGGGTAGTAGCTGTAAGTTTGAGAATTCACCCTCATCTCCATGCACTTCAGACCAGTTGGCTGCTTCACTCTCAGCCCTAACCCCCAGGGACTAGGTCAATGTCCATAGGTTCAGGAATTCACACATCTTCCTAAACTTCAGACCAGTCAGCCCTTCCTCTGCTCTTTCTCATTTCAAGGTCAGTAGGTGTCACTGGAAAATGGTCAAATCAGCCCATGTCTTCTTTGATGCATTTTCCTCACTTCCACTCATAAGTAGACCAGTGAGCATACTAGACTGCTCATAGTTTCCCAATAAGTTTCAGTCCTAGAAGGGATTTTTCCCTTACAGGCTGATTTTCTTGCCTTGATGTTTCCAACACAAACAGTTTGCTTGGAATTTAAACAGCCAAACTGTCTGCTTTTTTTCTACAGGTCTTCATTTCAGTAAGAATCTTCTGTTCTCCCAGCAGTTCTGGGTTGTCTTTTCAAGTGGGAGTGTCCCAATTCAGAAGGCTCTGGGTGGTGCTCAAGATTCTACATAAGGTCCTATACTCTACAAAGACTTAACAAGAAACCTATTTTCCTGGGAAAATTGTAATTATAAGCTGAAGGCCAACTTGCAAGCTTTCTTTAAACATAATTACCAATATTAATTTCTATCACACATAAATGTCTATTTTATAATAGTAGGCAGGGGAAACCAATATCCAAAAGCCAAACACATAAACATTTTTTTCCCGTCCTTTACTCATTCAGCCTAAGTCTCGCTCCATAGATCTACTCACAGAATACTGTTGTATCAAGGTTGTGTATAAATCACTACTTACCTCTATCCCATTTAGCCCATAAGTACCTCCCTAAGTCTTCCCCTATTTTCATTGTTCAACTGCCATCCTCCCTCTTCTTGTGGACTGACCTCCTCCACCTTGTATATTGCCCTCTCTGTCACCCAAACTAACATGTGTCTACCCTCTAGCCAGTCACCCCTGGTAACCATCAAAGAATGTTACTTTTAGTATAGAAATCTTTTTCTAAGCTTTTGAAATAATGGTCTCATACAATATTTGTCCTTTTGTGATTGACTAAAGGAGCTCTGGTAGCATAGTGGTTACAAATCGGGCTGCGAACTACAAGGTCAGCAGTTCAAAACTACCAGCTGCTCTGCGGGAGAAAGATGAGGTGTTCTGCTCCCGTAAAGATTAACAGCCTTGGAAACCCTATGCAGGGTCGCTATGAGTTGGAACTGACTCCACGGCACATAACAACAACAACAAAATTTCATTTAGCATAAGGTCCTCCACGTACATCCATGTTATAAGGTATTTACAGATTAATTGCTATTCTTCATAGTTGCATAGTATTCCATTTTGTGTATATATCAAAGTTTATTTATCCATTTTTGAACTGATGGGTACTTAGATTGTCTCTATCTTTTTGCTATTGTGAATAGTGCTGCTATGAACATAGGTGTGCATGTATTTATTGGTGTTATGACTCGTATTTCTTATGGATATATACCAAGTAAAGGAATTGCTAGATCATACTGTATTTCTATTTTTAACTTTCTGAGGAAGCACCATACAATTTTACAGAGTGGTTGAACCATTTTACAGACCCACCAGCAGTATAGGAGTGTCACAGTCTCTCCACACTCTTGCCAGCATTTTCTGTTTTCTGTTTTGTTTCTGAATTCCTCTGTTAATGCTGGTGTGAGATGATATTTCATTGCTATTCTGGTAGTTCAAACTTACCACCAGCTCTTTGGAAACCTTATACAGGGTCACTATGATTCAGAACCGACTTGAAAGTACTTAATAACAACAACAACAATGACTAATGATCATGAGCACTTATTCATGTATTTGTTGGATGTCAAAATGTCTTCCTTGTTGAAGTGTCTGTTTAAAAATTTAAAAATTAAAAAAAAAAAAATAAGTTGCTGCCCCCCCCAGCAAGAGCACCAAGGAGCCAGCCAGCCGTTTCCACAACAGAGAAGACTTTAAGAACTGTTTAACCCATAGAGAACTGGTTAAACCCCAGAGACATTCTGCTGCTTTGCTTGTCGGGCGTGGGGAAGGGGGAGTTAATAGATGTTACTGGTTTTGCAATTGTCCATCAACCAAGGTAGGTTTTATTGCCTGTTAAAGTTTTCAGAAGCTAGGCAAATCATTGCGGTACCTGGCCCTTAAACGTGCCATGTGTCTTTGCTCTCATGTCAAGAATCACTGCACTAATAGGAATTGTTACCTTTTTTTGCCCTGCCCACTGTGTAAATCAACTGTCTAGGGATATTAGTCT
>NW_006408719.1:382695-409831 GCF_000296735.1 Chrysochloris asiatica
AAGCTATATGAATGGTTGAATGTGAAGCTGATGATGTGCCCTGTAAACTTTCACTCAATCCAAAATAAAAACATTTAATAAAAAAAAAAGGAAAAGCCAGGAGGCAGACTTGAAGAATGTGCCCTTAGGTGGTGTAAATTATTATATATACCTAAATGTTTAAAAAAAAAAATTAAAAAAAAAAGAGCTAAAGTGAATAGAGAAAAATACTGTTAACTGATGATACATGGAGGGGATTATAATCATTTTAATGAAACAAAGTATATTATTTGTTGAATGTAAAACTGATTATCTGCCCTGTAAACTTTCACTCAATTCATAATAAGAACCTTAAAAAAAAAAAAAAAAAAAGTTGCTTGTCTTTTTCTTGTAGAGTTGTTGTGGCTTTCTATAAATTTTAGATATTAGTCCTTTGTCTGATATGTTGTTCCAAAAATTATTTTTCCCATTATGTAGAATCCCAGTTTACTTTTTTGGTGAAATCCTCTGATGGACATAAGTTTCTTATTTTTAGGAAGTCCCAGTCATTTTTTCTTCTACTGGTTCTGTGTGTGTGTGTGTGTGTGTGTGTTTTGTAATGTTTGATAGTGTATATATGCCATATGTTAGAGCCGCTAAATTTGTCCCTATTTTTTCATTGATGATCTTTATAGTTCTAGGTTTTACATTTAAGCTTTAATTCATGTTGGTTTGTTTTTGTATATGGTGTGAGATATGAGTTTTGTTTCATTCTTTTGCAAATTGATTTCCAGTTTTGCCAGCACCATTTCCCATTTAATGTGTTTTGGCCTTTTGTCAAAGATCAGTTGAATGTATGAGGATGGATTTATTTCTGGGTTTTCAATTCTGTTCCATTGGTCCATGTATCTTTCATTAAACCAGTACCTGGATGTTTTGACCTCTGTGGCTATGTAGTAAAATTTGAGATCAGAGAATGAGAGGGATCCAACTTTGTTCTTCTTTTTAAGCACTGCTTTGCTTATTGGAGGCTTCTTTCTTTTCCGTATAAAGATCATGAACATTTTTTCCATCTCTTTAAAGAATTATGTTGAAATCTGAATTGGGATTACATTATAGCTATAGATTGCTTTAGGTAGTATTGACATTTTCACAATGTTAAGTCTTCCTATCCATGAGCTTTGTATATTATTCCATTTTTGGAACTCTCTTTCGATTTCTTGTAATAATGCTTTGTAGTTTTTTATGTATAGGTCTTTTGTTTTTCTGATTTGATTTATTCCTAAGTATTTCATCCTTTGGGTGGCTATTGTAAATGGTATTGTTTCCCTAATTTACTTTTCAGAGATGTCTTTATTATTATAGAGGAATCAAACTGAATTTTGTATATTGATCTTATACCCTGCCACTTTGTTGAATCTTCCAATGAGCTATAATAATTTTCTTGTTGTGTCTTTAGGGTTTTCTATGTATAGGATCATATCATCTGCAAATAGAGAGCTTTACTTCTTCTTGGATGTCTTTAATTTCTCTTTCTTTCTCTGTAGCTCTGGCTAAGACTTTAAACACAGTATTGAATAGGAGTGGCAATAAAGGGCATCCTTGTCTGGTTCCTGTTTGCAAAGGTAATGCTTTCAGTTTCTCCCCATTGAGAGTGATGTTGGCTGTTGGTTTTGATATATATGCTGTTAATTAGGTTGAAGAATATTCCTTCAATTTCTACTTTGTTGAGTGTTTTTTTCAATATGGGTGTTGGATTTTGTCAAAAGCCTTTTCTACATCAATAGATACAATTATGTTGTTCTTTAAAAAAAATTATTTATATGGCAGATTATGTTGATTATTTTTCTATTATTGAACCATCCTTGCATCCCTGGTATGAATCGCACTTGGTCATGTTGTATTACTTTTTTGATACATTGTTGAATTCTATGAAAGGATTTTGTTGATAATTTTTGCTTCTATGTTCTTGAAGGATATTGGTCTATAATTTTCATTTTTAGTTATGTCCTTGCTTGGTTTTGGTATGAGGATTATACTTACTTCATAAAATGTTCTGTAGAGTTTTCCATCCTTTCTGTTTTGGAATAGATTTAGTAAAATTGGGGTCAACTCTTCTCTGAATATTTGGTAAAATTTACCATGAAAACCATATATTCCTGGACATTTTTTTTGGTGGTGGTGGTGGGATTTAAATGACCCGATTAATTTCTTCTTTTGTTACAGATCTGCTCAAATTTTCTACTTCACTTTTTTTTTTAATTTTAAGAAGCTTGTGTGCTTTAAAAAATCTATACATTTATTCTAGATTTTCACATTTAGTGGAGTACAAGTTTTCATAGCATTCTATTATTAGACTTTTAATTTCCTTTGGTTTTTGTTGCAATGTCATCCATATTGGCTCTTATGTGTGTTATTTGCATTTACCCCCTATTTTCTTTTCTTTCTTTTTTTTTTTTTTTTTATATTTCCAGTGGTTTTTCAATTCTATTAATCCTTTCAAAGAACCAGCTTATTGTCTTGTTGATTGTTTCTATAGTCTTTCTGTTTTCTGTATCATTTATTTCTGCTTTAATCTTTATTATTTCTTTTCCTCTGCCAGCCTCCCTTCGATTGTATATTGTATGCCCTGTCACCCATGTAAACACATGTTTAGGCTGTAAATCTTTACAGGAGCAGAAAGCCTCATCTTTTTCTCATGGAACAGTTGGTAGTTTTGAACTGCTGATCCTGAGGTTAGCAGCCCGAATCATAACCATTATGCTACAGAGTTCCTTGTCTACCCTCTAGTGCATGTAAACACACACACACACACATACAAACACACAGAGGGATATATAATCATTTAAACAACCACAGGGCATATTCTGGAAGCCAGTCTCCTGGCCACCAGCACACAGCCTTTCTCTTTTCATGAGTCTAGAGTTCTCAGTTGCTTGATCTCTCCTTGCCATCACCTCTGGCTCCATCTCTGGTGTCATTGCTTCTCTGGTTAGGGTCCCATGTTACACTCATGCTCTTCTCTCTTGCTGGTCCTAGGATCCTCTGTTCCTGGAATGTAACATTAACTACTCCCTCCTTTATGTTACAAATATTCTACCTTTACAATTGTGACAATCTCAATTAGTTATGATAACAATTACTCACTATTGAATCATAAGAATCTTATTTCCATCTCCTTTCACCAGACTCATCTAGACAAGATGAAAACTATTTATGGGGATTCTCCCTTCCCCCCCACACTCTGAAACTAAAATCCCTCTTGAAAACTTGTAACTCAGCCACTTTGCCTTTATACCTCTCTCCCTCCATTTTAGGTAGCCAGTGTCTAAGTTGTCCATACCTATCAACTCTGTGTACAGAGGGGATAGGTTTGATCCTTGATGTGAAGTCTCCTTCCCTCTCGGTTGGTATTTTAAGCTACTACATCCATAAGTATAGGTCAAGTTCATCAAATTGTAGCAATTTACACTTATTTCCTTTATCAAATTTCTATATCTTCCTCTATTAGAGTTCTGATCATCAAGCTATCGAAGCTAGGTCAAATGGGTACTATCTACAAGATTGAATGCTCTTGTGTGTCTCCCCTCACTTCATATCAGCTGGATGCTTCACTCTTGGCTCTAGCCCTCTGTGGCTAGGTCCTTGGCCATGGGCTTAGGAGTCCTCAAGTCTCACCAACTTTGGACTAATCAGCCCTTCCTCTTCTTTCTCTCATAGCCAGGTCGATGGCAGGAGTCTATGGAACGTGGTTGTATACTCAGCCCATATCTTCATTTTTATCTTTCCCTCTCTTCCAGTCACCAGGAGACCAATATGGTCACCAGCAAGCTTACATGCCTGCTCATATGTTCTCTTTTAGTTTCAGTCTTGGAGGGGAGTTTGTCCTGAGGAGAATTGATTGCTTGCTTGATGACTCCCCGGAGAACAACTTACTTTTTCTTGTAATAGCCAATCAATCTGCCATTTTTGTTTTTGATTATTCCTGCTGGTCTTCTTTCAAGAAGTATCTTGTGTTCCTTTAGCTACTCCAGGATAGTCTGCAAGTCCTTTCAAGTGGGAATGTCTCATGTCAGAAGGTTCTAGATGGGGCTCAGAATTCCACCTAAGGTCCTATACACTACAAAGGCTCTGCAAGAAGCCTATTTCATTGGGGAAGTTCTAGAACATTCTTAGGTATTCCAATCAGTTATAGGCTAAAGACAGCTTTACAAGTTTTCTGTAATCATGTTTCCCGATATTCTTTCTATCCCACTCAAGTGTCTATTTTACAATAGTAGGCAAGGGAAACCAACATTCATAAGACAGTCAAGCATCTTAACATTATTTCCCCTCTTTTACTCATTCACACTATGCCTCGATCCCTGTATCACACAGCCATGTGGTTCCAAGGTTGAGCATACATTATTGCTAACCTCTGTCCCATTTAGCCCATACAAACCTGCCCTATCTATCTTGTTCCCCTATCTATCTTGTTCTTCCATCTCCTTTCCTCTTCTTGTGCATTGTCCTCCCCAACACCCAAACTATAATGTGTTGATCCCCTAAGCTGTACTCTACCGTCCTGCCCTTTCCACCCCAGTAGCAAGGAAAGAATTTCCTTTTTTTTTTCTTCTTTCTTTTAGTTTGGGTATCTTTACTTAAGCTTCATATTTTTAATGTTTTCATGTTCTTGGATTTTCATTTTCTTGGTATGTTGTGAAGTGTTAATTTTCTTTGAAGTTACCATATATTCTATTAATTCTTTCCTCCATTTAAAACCATGCAATCTACCTGACCTCCTTACCCCCTGGATCTCTGTTCCTATATTTTTACCTTCTTTCACACTGCAATTGTTTTCATTTTAGACTGACCTCCCAGATCCTCTGAATCCGTTATTGTAGTTCTGTTCTGTTCTGAACTCTTCCATCTGTTGATTGAGTTCCAGGTGGTGTTGCCACATATGTCAATTTCTGGTTGTCGTCTGTTGTTGTTTCTCAGTCTAAATAACTCCCTTTTGAATGTTTTGAAGCACTGGGTTGGCTTTGACAAAGTCCCTTCTCTTCTGTTTTCCTGGAATATTTTTATTGCATCTTCATATTTGATTGAAAGCTTTTCTGGGTAGATGGGTCTTGGTTGGCAGTTTTTTTCTTTCAGGGTTTTGTATATGTCTACCCATTGCCTTCTTGCCTTCATGGTTTGTGCTGAAAGATCAGCGCTTAATCTTGTTTGCTTAAATTTCTAAATAACACTTGCCTTTTCTCTAGCTGATTTCAGGATTCTCTCCTTATCTTTGGTGCTTGGAGAGCTTGATTATGATATATCTTGGTGATTTTCTTTTGGGGTCAGTCCTTCCTGGTGTTTATTGAGTTTCTTGAATGCTTATCTTTTCATTTTTCAGGAAGTTAGAGAACTTTTCTTCCAGCAGATCTTCAACTCTATGGTTTTCTGTGATTCTTCCTGTCCCAGAATTCCAATAATTCTCAAGTTAATCCTCTTCATGTTGTCCCACATGAATCTTAGATGTTCTTAAGATTTTTAAATCCTTTTTTTCTGCTTGCTCTTCTATCTTAGATGTATTGAGAGATTTGTCTTCTGGCTCACTAGTTCTGGCTTTCATCTCTTCAAGTCTACTCCTTTGCCCTTTCAGTGTATTGTCTATTTCTGATATTTTATTATTAATAATTTGGACTTCTTTTTGCAGGTTTTGAGTTGTTTCCAATGCTATTTCTATCTTATTTGATTGTTCTTATAGCACTTTCCTGACTTCTTCTTTATTTTTCTCAAACCGTCTGTGGAATGTTAGGATGCACCTCAATATCATTCTCCTGAATTCCTTCTCAGGCAATTCCAAAGCTGCCTTACTTCCAATGGGAAGTCTAGGTCTACCTGCAGCTCACTTGTTTCAGTTACTCTATCTTGTTTCTGGACATGTACTGAAATCTTTTACTGTCTCTTGGGTATGCTCAATATTAAATGTGTTTTCAATAATTAGATGAATGTATATTGATGTATTATTAAACTTTCTGAATGCCTTCAGGTAGATATGATTAGGAGATGGGCTTCCTTTTTCAGGTTTCTTATTACTCAACTCAGAGTAACTGCAGCAGGTGTTGGCTGTCTATCTGGTGTATAGCATCTGGTATAGGTTCTTGACTAGATGGTGGGATTTTATAGTGTGAGATTGCAGCTTGGCTATATGGCTACAATTGCTGTCTCTTCTTGGGTAATGTAGGGAGAGAAATAGCCCTCCCCAAGGTAAAAGGGGAACCATTTAAACAAAACAAAACAAAACAAAAAAGAAAACCCTAACAGGAAATAAACAAACAGATTGGATACTACAGTCTATAATCACACACACACACAAATAGCAAAATACAAGTATGACTTTAACATCCATCGCTCAGCTGGTTGGGGTCATTCTGAGCAACCATTCAATTTAAAGCAGTTCCTGTTGACTTCTCACCATTCTTAGATTCTGTGTGTTGTGGTTGTTACTGAGAAGATTCATGAGCATGCATAGTAGGACCCTCTTGGGGTGGGGGTGAGGTATCCACTCGCTCAGGTACCCCTTCTAGTCAACCTCTGGTGCAAAGACAGTAAGAGACCGATGAACAGAAAAAAATGTTCATACTTTTATCTCTAATGATTGGTCAGACCTCTGCAGTGGGAGCACTCCTCTGATCCTGCTCCTGCTCCATCATGCCCAAAATGGCCACCCTGGCACCCGCTGGCAGCTGGAGATCAGAAAATGCCACCTTTATTGCTTCTGGTACAAAACCCAGTAGTAGTAAGCATTCAATCCTTCTAAATATTCCTTTATATGTAGTTCAGCATTCTGGGACTGTCCCCTGAACCTACTCCATCTGTTATTCTGTGTTATTATTGTCAGAGGTCTGTACCGCACTTCTCCCTAATCTACCATCAAGCCCTGTCTCTTGACAAACTCCTTTAACTTTTCTTTATCTGGAAATATTCTAATTTTTCCATCATATTTCAGGGACAATTTTACTGAGCATATGATTCTTGGTTGGCAGTTGTTTTATTTCAGAGTTTTGCATATTTGTCCCCATTGCCTTCTCTCCTGAACATTTTCTGCTGAGGAGTCAGATCTTAATCTTATTGGTTTTCCTTTAGAGGTAACATTCCTTTTTTTCCTGAGATGCTCTCAGGATTCTTTCTTTGTCTTTTATTTTGGAAAGTTAAATTATGATATGTCTTGGTGATTTTCTTTTGGAGTCTATTCTGCTTGGAGTTTGTTCAGCGTCCTGAATACCTATCATTGCATCTTTCATGATGTTAGGAAATTTTCTTCCAGCAGCTCTTTGATGATCTTTTCTGTGGTTTTCTTGTCTTTTCCGGCTCTGGAATTCCAATCACTTGTAGGTTATTTGTCTTCATGTTGTCCCACTTTAATCTTTGGCTTTCTTCAGATTTTCCATTCTTTTATATGATTCTTGTTTTATTTTACCAGTATTGAGAGATTTATCTTCAAGCTCTCTTAATCTGGCTTTCACTGATTCAGTTCTACTCCTTGGCTCTTTCAGTGTATTGTCAATTTCTGATATTTTAGTATTGATCTTCTGATTTTCTGTTTGCAGGATTTATATTGTATCCAGTGCTGTATCTATTTTGCTTGGTTTTTCCTGTAGCACTTTTCTGAATTATTCCTTATTTTCATTGATCTTTCTGTGCAATGCATAGATGTACTTCAATATCATTCTCCTGAATTGTTTTTCAGGTAGTTCCAGTGCCTCATCTTTCTCAAATGCATTTTCTTGTTGTGTCTCTTGGTCATTTGTTTAAGCTACTCTGTCTTGTTTGTTCCATTTGAACAGAAATTTTCAGCTGATTTCTAGGGGTGGAGATTTTCTCCCAAACCTTGCGAGTCTATGCTATAATTCAACAATAGGGGCCTTGCCAAAGACAACAGAGAGTTTGCTACTGACATTTCAAGAATCATTGAATAAGTCATATCATATGATCAAGTGGCTTTTATATCATTCTGAACCTGTTGCAGAATCTTCTTTTGTTCTGGGCCTCACTCAAAACTAGCAGGTTTTAAAATTACTTACTAAATAGGCTGGAGTAGCACACCCAAAGGAGGGATATGTTTTCTTTAAACTCTAAAGAGACCCACTAGGTACTGTAGGAGGGGTCAGATGTAATATCTTATGTTTCACACGCCCTACACCACTGGACCTCTAGAAATTTTGTTTAAGTGGTATGTGCCTGCATTTTTGTTGGATTCATTTTACTTAAGTGGTATGCACCTGAATTTTTCTTGGACTAATTTTCCACCCTCTAGGAAAAATATGTCTTACCAATGAGTCGAGTCATTGATAATTCTTTACTAGGTCCAGTCATCATAATATAATGGGCCAATGTGATGTCTTGTGGAAAGTCAAGGGGATCAGATCCCCAGTGCACTAAATTATGACATAGTGCTGAAAGTTGATATACTGCTGAGGTAGGATAGAGAAGGTATACTTCTGGACTTGCCAGCTGTAGGAAAACTACTTCTGATGATCCTTTTAAATCAGAACTGAGAAAAAAGTATTGGCTAGATCTATAGCTTCATACCAGGTACAGGATATACATTAATTTACTTAGGCAATGAAACTACGTCTGGAACAATAACTGCAATTGGATTCACCAAATGATTGTTTGTTGTAATTCATTGTCATTCTTTGAGATCCATCTGTTTTTTGAAAAGGCCAAATAGGTGAGTTAAATGGGGATGTGGTGAGAATCACTATACCTGCATCCTTCAAGTCCTTGATGGTGGCATTAATGTATGCAATCCCTCCAGGAATGCAATATTGCTTTTTATTTACTATTTTCCTAGGTAGAGGCAGTTCTAATGACTTCCATTTGGTTTTTACTACCATAATAGCTCTTACTCTACACGTCAGGAATCCAGTGTGGGTTTCTGCTTGTCATTGAATGTGTCTATTCCAATTATGCATTCTGGAACTGGGGAAATCACTGCAGGAATGGTTGAAGGAGCCACTGTGAGATGGACCTGTCTGAGGTAAGACTCCTTTAAAAACCTGATCTCTACATGCCCCTATTCTACTGGTGGGCCATAGTGACATTCTGCGTCTTCTGGAATTAGTGTTAGTTCACAGTCAATAACCAGCAGACCTTGAAAAGTCTTATTATTTTCTTTCCCAATGAACAGTCATTATTGTAAAAGGTCATAGATCACTTTGGGGATGGCTGTAAGGAAGAGAAACAGTATAAACTTTTGGCAGTGTAGTGGGGTCCTCCCTTAAGGGAACCAGGCCTTCCTTTCATTCAAGGAATGTGGATGTGTAAACTGGCTAAGTCTGGGAATTGATTGAGGGGCTATGACTTTCTGTTCTGGTAATTCAAGTTAGAATGTCATTTACATGACATAGAATTCTTCCACTTGTACAGATCAAATAAATCTTTAGCAGATTGACTACTTATTCCACACCTAAGGACACTATGACTAAGTAGTCAAGTCATAAGGTTATACTAGTCGGACTATTATGATTATTGCTTGACTCTGCTGTCCATTATAGCAACCACACCCACTTTATCTTTATCACTTAAATACTTATGTGTATCATATGAGGTTCAATTAGTCTCATTGTAGTTAGGTATCTTAATTCAGTTAGAGCTGTTCCCACTGTCAAATCTGACTTACATAAAATAGTTTCAGAGCAGTCTTCAAGGATGCTTCCTTTATAAATTTGTCTCTCAACATTGTGGTAAAAGGTTTGTGCATGTATGGGTCTATGTGTCTAACCAGGCACATCTACTTTAACATGTCAGTTTCACTAAGACTTTGGATACCTTGTTCTAAAGTATATCAAGACAGGCCTGGTGTTTCAACTTGATTTAGTGTAGACCACTGCTTAAGCCATGCTTCAGGGAAACAACCAAGCAAACTATTAGATTATTTTCTAACCTCTTGAACTGAAACACTGAATGAAGAACCTGTGCTTAGTGGACCCATATCAATAAGCTCATAATGATCCAACTTTATATTCCTTGAACCACTGTTCCAAATTCGAATAACCATTCCTACATACACTCTACAGACTTCCAATTGTATATACAAGGGTGAGCAAAATATTGTTTGCACTCTGGTTATATTAAGATGCCCATCCAGGTCCACTATTGATGACAACATTGAATGTGCATGTGAAATGATTCCATCGAATAGAAGAGTGACAGTCGATTATGTGGCAAATCATTTGCAAATAATCCATGACAGACTTGGGTTTCAAAAAATTTGTGTGTGATAGGCACTGAAACAACTCACAGAAAAGTGTATATAGAAGTGTTTGGATAGTTGCAAACAAAATTTGGACCGATACCTGAAGGAAGTTTCTGAAAAAATAATCTCCACTGGTGATGAGACATGGATTCATCACTATGAACCTGAGAGTAAATGGTAGAGTATGGAATGGACATATCCCCAATCACCACCCAAGAAAAAGTTCAAAAGTCAACCATCACTTGGAAAATTGATGCTTAGTTTTCTTAGATTCTCAAGAGCCAATATTGGATCTCTATCAGGAAAAAAAATGTTCAGCAATCAACAGTGATTGTTACAGTGAGATGCTCACTGAAGAGATGAAGCCTAAACTTCAGATTAAATGCAGATGATTACTATCCAATGGCATTGTGATCTTGCATGACAATTCACATCCACAAATCTCTGCCCACACTGTTGACACTCTGCAAAAACTTTGTTTTGAGGTGTTAAAGTAACCTTCCTATAGTCCTGATCTTGCTCCATCAGACTTTCACCTGTTTGGTTCCCTGAAAGCAGTCCTTCAAGGACAAAGATTCACTTCTGATGAAGAAGTGAAGACAGCGGTACATTCGTGGCTTATAAGTTCATCCTAAAACATTTTTAAATAAGAGAATATAAAAGCTTGTTGACAGATGGACAGAGTATATGGAAAAGCAAGCAGATTATGTTGAAAAATGATGTATTTGCCTTTTCTAAAACTTGATTAAAATAAATTCTACAGCCAGAGAGTGGATAATTTTTTTTTTTTTACTAACCCTCATATTAAAAAATCAAATTGTTCTTTTGGAGTATAGAATACTGCATCTTGGGTTATACTTTATACTCAGCTCTTGGGGCTTGCTTGGACTTAGGTCTAGTAATAGGTCTAGAAGCAAAACAGAGTGTGTGATGGGTCCTGGGTACATTCAGCAATGTCTTGTAAGGGCATCTGTCTCCGGCAATGTTCCAGACAATGGCCCAGGTGATATCTCAGAGAAACACTCTTCAGATATAGTTAGGTTAATCTCATCAGATGGGGGTGGATGGGATAACGGTTTAACTGGTGAGGGTGGCTTAGCAGACAAAGATGGAGTAATCTCGTCAGGTGCGAGTAAAAGGACTGATTCTGTTGACAGCAGTGATTCAATAGAATTTAAAGGCTTGATGTCTCCAGCTTCCTGATTATCTGCTCGTATGTTTCCATCCTAAATTACAGGATCCTATTTCTTTCCAATCAATGACCTCAGTTTAACTTTAGAAACCATTTAAGATTGGGAATTCAACTGATGTAACTCAGCCACTCTTATTATAAGACTCTGGTTTTAGTTTTCAGTACTATCAGCTCTGTTACTATAAGAAATGAAAGCTTTCTTTCAGGGCACAAGTGGTGACTTTCAAGTCTTGTATGCAGCAGATATATAAAGATGTTTATTTGTGCTTCATACTTACCATGCAAAGGCTTTCGACTGTGTGGCTCATGACAAGATATGTGAAGAATGTTTATTGTCGAACACTTGATTATGCTCTTGAGGAACCTGTACCAAAAATCAGTCATTTGAAAAGAACAAGTAGATACTGAATGGTTTTAAACCAGGAAAAGTGTGCACCAGGGCTGTATTTTTTCATTATAATTATTCAGTCTGCATGCTGAGCAAATAATCCAAGAAGACGGATTATATAAAGAAGAACATAGTATCAGAATTGGGAAAGACTCATTAACAACTTGTGATGTGCAGATGATACAACCTTACTTGCTGAAAGTGAAGACAACTTAGTATACTTACTGATGAACATAAAAAAAAAACAACAACAACAACAAAAAACCCCACAACCTTCAGTATGGAATACACCACAATGTAAAGAAAAGAAAAATCCTCACCAATGGAGCAATAAATAACATCATGATAAATGGAGAAAAGATTGAAGTTGTTAAAGACTTCACAGAATTTAAGAATCAAATAAAATGTGAGCCTATGAAGGCTTTATAAAGCATATAAAATTATTCTATTACCTGTTTATCCATGTTCCTCCTTAATACCATTTGTCACCGAAAATACTGCATGACTTTTCACAAATAAAATGATTTTTCTCTACAAAGAAATTTGGGTCACTTTAAGATGATATTGGGCTCTGTATGGTGTCACATAAGGTGTTCTGTCAGTGCTGTGTAATAAGTGTTGGGCTGCTAACCACAAGATCAATGGTTCAAACCCACTAGCAACTATGTGAGAGAAAGATGAGACTATCTCCCATAAAGATTTACAGTCTTGGAAACCCTATATAGAAAGAGTCACTATGAGTTGGAATGGACTCAAAGGCAGTAGGTTTGGTTTTTTGGTTTAGGGTGTTATGTATAATACCAGGGGAGGAATTATTGCCATTGAGGATTAATATGCAAATATTCCATCTTATATCTGAGCCTGATTGCCACAATATCAGCATGTGTTGTGTGTATTTGCTGTGTGTGTGGGAGTGATAGTAAAAATGAGACAATTAAAGTAAATGTCCTTAACTACTCAAGATCTCTGAAAAGTAAAGTGACAATGACACAAAATCAGAATCTCAAGACTTGGGTTTATCATAACTCAATCACTTTTTATTGTGACTTCAGATAGAGTAAGTTACTTAAATGTTCAGAACCTCAAATTTCTCCTTTGTAAGTAATGACAGTATATAGTTAACAATATCTGCTTTGTCTGTTCACTGGGAATCAAAGTGGATTAGTGCATGTGAAAGCACTTGTGAACTGTAAATAGCTGTACAAACAATTTCATAGTTATTTCCTAGTATCAGAAGAAAACCCCCAGGGACCTGCTCAGAAGCTGTCTTTGGCATATTTTATTTATCTCAACAGGGACCAGGCGACTCTCAAGCCAAGAAAACAAATTTATTTAAATATTTGATCTTGGGCCTAGCCCTTAACTTAGCTTCACGTCTCTTGCTAAGATACACTCCCTTAATAAACAAAACAAACACCCTCCCCTCCCCCCCCCAAAAAAAAACAAGCTCTGGTTTTTGTGAAGCAAATCACATGTATTTGTAATGAACCCCCCTCCACTATTTTCTTTTTTTTTTTTTCTTTTTGCACCCTTTCCCATAGGAAGGGGTGGATTGTTGTTGTTGCTGTTAAGTGCCATCAAGTTGGTTCTGACTCATAGAGACTCTGCATAGAGTTTCCAAAGCGTGGCTCATCAGTTAGCAGCCCAATGCTTATCCTAAAGTGCCACACCAAATGGTAGAAAAAAAAAATTAGGATAGACTATATGTCTTAGTGGTTAATAGTGAATTCCTTCCATAACTAGGTGCCCTGGCCCTACCTCTCAGCCTGAAAGAGTTCTCTTTGGGAACAAGAGCCCTGACCTTTGTCAATATCTGAACCAGCACAAATTACTTCCAGATCAGGTGTTCTGATCATAGACAACAACTGCAAACTCTATCTAGGCTGAGTGATCCCCCCTCCCGAGCTCCTTTCCATCTCATGAGCTCCTTGACAGTGAGAGGGTGTCTGTTTTCTTTTATCTGGTCTGGTCCTTACCCCAGTTTATCCCTTTCCTCCCCCCACTTCTCTTTCTCTCTCTTTCCTTGTTTTTTAATCCTTTCTTTCATGACTTTCTTTCTTATTTTTCTTTTATTTCATTTCTCTTTTTTTGTCCCCCTCCTTATTCTTGATATTTCTTTACTATTCTCTTTTCTCTTTTCTTCTTCACTCTCCCTAGTTTTGCTTAATGTGTTCTTCTTTTCTTTTTCTTTTTTTTCTCTTCTCCCAATTTATTATTTTATTTCCCTTTTTTCTCTTTTTAATTGTTATATTATTGTTTTTATGATGACTGTTGTAGTTTTTCCATTTTATTCTTTTTTTCTCCTCTTTTTTTTCTTGCCCCACCCAACTAGAGACAACTGTGTCCATACAACCTAGTCACATTCATACCTTCTGTAACCCAGCCACTGTGAGAGTCACTACTGGCTCCTTTACCACTTGATCTACAATAGACAATAGTTAGCACCAGCCAAACATGCCCTGAACTGTGTTACATGAACAATGAACATAGATCTGAACACACACTTCCGTTCACTACTCTACCAAACAGGAGACAGGTGCTGAGCATTTAAGAACATACCAACAAGCAATCATCAATTAAATACAAATATAATGGCACCACCATGCCACAGAGACCATAGGCAACCAGTTCACAGGAAGAAACAAGACAGAATAACTAAAACAAGTGACCAAAATGTAGAGTAAAAAAACACTTCTAAGGAAGAAATGGTATTAGAATTAACTGATAAAGAATTTCAAAGAATACATAGGTACCTTCAATGGATTAAGAGAAAGATCATGAAAGCTGCAGAGGAAATCAAGGAAAACAGAGAAAAAAAAAACTTTTGAAGAATTCAGGAAAACACTGCCAGAGCAAACTCATAAAATAAATGAAAAATTAGAAACCAAACAAAAAACAGTAAATAGAAATCCAGAAGTTAATTCTAACATTTCAGAAATGGATAATATATTGAAGAGGCAAAAGAGTAAAACTGAAACAATTGGAGCTTCTGAGCTTGAAGACAAATATCTCAATACTAACTTGTTAGAGGAACAATCAGAAAAAATAACAAAAGATGAGAAGAAAATGTAAGAATCATATTGTGTGTGATCGAAATTCCTGAATAGGGTGAGGCCCCCCCCCCCCAAAAAAAAAAAAAACCACAGAAAAAACTGTGTTTTTGGAAGAAAATTTACCTAACATTATGCAAGACAAGACGATATGCATTCAAGGAACTGAACAAACTCCAAACAGGGTACCAAGACACATCATAATCAAACTTCCCAAAACCAAACACAATGAAAGAATCCTGAAAACAGCTCAGGAAAAAAGAAAACTACTTACAAAGGAGAACCAATAAGAATAAGCTTTAATTTCTCAGCAGAAACACTGCAAGCAAGAAAGCAATGGGATATAAATCTGCCAACCAAGAATCATATATCCAGCAAAGCTGTCCATCAAATATGATGCTGAAACCAGGTCATTTCCAGATAAACAGACTTTGTAAAATCCAAACCAATTTTACGTAAAATGGCTAAAGGGTATTTGGATACAGAACAAATAACAGCAGACAATAATCTTGGATTAACATACATGACAGCTCCCAGAAGTCAACCCAGATATAGAAGTACTCAAAGTAAAACAAACTTGTTTTTCTTGTTGTTAGATGCCGTCCAATAATTTCTTACACATAGAAATCCCATGCACAACAGAATAAAAAATTGCCTGATTATATTTGAGCTCATTGCTGCTGCTACTGTGTCAATCCATTTTGTTAGAGGTCTTCCTCTTTTTCCTTGACCCTCCACTTTACCAAACATTATGTTCTTCTGCATTCACTGATCCCTCCTGACATGTCCAAAGAATGAGAAACGAAGTTTCACCACCCTCTTTTCTAAGGAGCATTCTGACTGTACTTCTTCCAAGACAGATTTGATTGTTATTCTAGCAGTCCATGGTACTTTCAATATTCTTTGACAATACCTTAATTCAAATGTATCTATTTGTCTATGGTCTTCCTTATTCATTATCCAACTTTCATATGCATATGAGGAGATTGAAAATGTCATGGCTTGAGTCAGGCGCACCTTAGTCCTCAAACTGGTATCTTTACTTTAAGGAGGTCTTGCAAAGCAGATTTGCCTAATGCAATATGTCTTTTGATTTCTTGACTGCTGCTTCCATGAATGGTCTGAGCAAAATGAAGTCTTTGACAACTTCAATCTTTTCTGTGTTTATCATGATGTTATTAGTCTAGATGTGAAGATTTGCATTTTATTTACATTGAGGAAACTTACCTACTGAAGGCTTTGATCTTCATCAGTAAGTACTTTGAGCCCTCTTCACTTTCAGCAAACAAGGCATATCACAGGTTGTTAATAAAGTTGATGCGTGGTCTGTTATTTCTCATATAGTACAGCTTTTCAGATTACTTGCTCAATATACAGATTGAATAAGTATGGTGAAAATACACAATCCTGTTGTGCACCTTTCCTGATTTTAGACCGTTTAGTATATCTTTGTCCTGTTATATGTACAGCTTCCTCATGAGCACAGTTAAGTGTTCTGGAATATCCATTATTTGCAATGCTATAATTTGTTATCAGCCACACCGTCAAATGCCTTTGCACAGTCAATAAAGCAAAAGTAAACATCTTTCTGTTATTTTCTGCTTTAGCCAAGATTCATCTGACATCAGCAATGATATCTATACTTTCATGTCCTCTTCCGAATCTAACTTTAATTTGTTGCTGTTCCTATTCAATGTACTGCTGCAACCATTTTTGAATCACCTTCAGCAAAATTTTGCTTGTATGTGATATTAATGATATTGTTCAATGATTTCCACATTCCTTTGAGTCACCTTTGTTTGGAATGCATATAAATATGAATCTTCCCAATTGATTGGCCAAGGTATCTGTCTTCCAAATATGTTGGTATAGACAAATGAGTGCATCCAGTGCTGCATTAGTTTTTTGAAACATTTCTATTCATATTCCATCAATTTCTAATGCTTTTCTTTTTTTCCGCTAAGACCTTCAGTGCAGGTTGGGGTTCTTCTTACTCTTCCTTCTGTAACATCTTTATCATTTGCTAACTCTTGAAATGGTTGAGCATAGATAAATTCTTTTTGACAAAGTGACTCTGTGCATTCTTCCCAACTTCTTTAGGTGATTCTTGGTTCATTCAATATTTTTCCCATCATTGTTGTTGTTGTTACATGCCATCGAATAGATACCAACAGATAGTGACCACATGCACAACACATGCCCGGTCCTGGACCAACCTCACAATCGTTGCTACATCTGAGCCTATCATGGCCCCAACTATGTCACTCCATCTTGTTAGGGGGTCTTCCTCTTTTTCTCCAACCCTCCACTTTACCAAACATGATATCCTTCTCCAGTGACTGGTCCCTCCTGATATTCCTGGGGGAACATCAGTTTTACACTCATCCTATCATATTCATTTCAATTAAATGATTACAATCCCCTGCATGGTTCATCATTCAACTGTATTTGCTTCTATTCTTGCTGTTTTTTTTTTTTGGGGGGGGGGAGGAGATGTACACAAAATCACTCAGGAATGTGTAATCATTTAAATAAAATGATGTTTTCTTTAGGCAAAATATTGAATGATATGCAAAACATTAAAAGAAGATGGTTGGAATGCACAGAATAACTGTACCAAAGTGCAATGGTCTATTTTCAGCCATTTCAGGAGGTAGCATATGATCACGGGCCAATGGTACTGAAGGAAGAATTACAATGTGCACTGAAAACATTGGCAAAGAACAAGGCTCCATGAATTGATGAAATACAAATTGAAATCTTGCAACAAACTGATGCAGCACTGGCAGCAGTCATTCTTCTATGTCAAGAAATTTGGAAGAAAGCTACATGGCCAACTGATTGGAAGAGACTCATCTCTGTGCACATTCAGAAGAGAGGTGACCCAATGGAATGTGGAAATCATTGGACAATATCATCAATATTACATGCAAGTAAAATTTTGCTAAAGGTAATTTAAAAATGGCTGCAATTGTACATTGACTGGGACTGCCAGAGGTTCAAGACAGATTCAGACCAGAACATTAAACAAGGGATACAATTGCTGACGTCAGATGGATCTTGGCTGAAAGCAGAGAATGCCAGAAATATTTTTACCTGTGCTTTATTGACTATGCAAATACTTTTGACTGTGTGTATCATGATAAGCTATGGACAACATTGTAGAGTATGAGTATTCTGGAACTCTTAGTTGTGCCGTGAGGGACCTGTACATAGACCAAGAGGCAGTGATATGAACAGAACATGGCGACATTGAGTGGTTTAAAATCAGGAAAGGTGTGCACTAGGTTTGTATTCTTTCACCATACTTATTCAATGTGTATATTGAACAAATAATTCAAGAAGCTGGATTATATGAAGAACAACGTAGAATCAGGATTGGAAGACGACTCATCAACAACCTGCAATACGCAGATGATTCAGCATTGCTTGCTGAAAGTTAAGAAGACTTAAAATACTTACTTATGAAGATCAAAGACTACAGTATGGGTTGCACATAAATGTAAAAAGGAAAAAAAGAAAAATATTCACCACAGAAGCAATAAATAATATAATGATAAATGGAGGAAAGCTTGAAGCTGTCAAACATTTTATTTTGCTTGTATCCAGCATCAACACTCACTGAAGCAGCAGTCAAGAAATCAAGCAATGCATTGCATTAAGCAAACCTGCTGCACAAGAGCTCTCTAAAGTGTCCAAGAGCAAAGATATATCAGTTTGAGGACTAAAGTGTACCTGACTCAAGTCAATGTAATTTCAGTAGCTTCATATGCATATGAAAGTTGGAGAATGAAAAAGGAAGACCTTAGAAAAATTGATACGTTTGAATTGTGGTGTTGGGGAAGATATTAAAGGTACCATGGAACGTCAAAAGGACAAGCAAATCCGTGCTGGCAAAAGTACAAACAGAATGCTGCTTAGAAACCAAGATGACCTGTCTTCGTTTCTCATACTTTGGACATATTATCAGGAGAGACCAGTTCCTGGAGAAGAAAATCATGGCTAGTAAAGGACAGGGACAGTAAAAAAGAGGGAGACCCCAAACGATATGGAATGGCACAATGACAACAACAGTGGACTCAAGCATAGCAGCGATTGTGAAGACGTTGCAGGGCGGGTGGTGTTTTTTTCTGTTGTACATAAGTTTTCTTTGGGTTGGAACCCACTCGACAGCACCTAACAACAAAACAATAATAAAAACAGACTATGTAGCATTACAGTTTAATGATGACATCATGCTGCGTGAAATTAGTCAATCACAATAGATTTTTGTTGTTGTTAAGTACCATCGAGATGGTTCCAACCCATAGTGACCCTGTATAGGGTTTCCTAGGAGTTGCTGATGAGTTTTAAACACCAACCTTGCAGTTAAAAACCGACTTTGCTGGCCAGTGCATTAACCTGCAGCACCACACCAGGAATACAGCCATGTATGAGACAACTATTGTAAACAATAACAACAAAAAAAAGTCAAGAGAATGTTTTCACACTAAAAGAAAAATTCTTTGAAATTGTCAGGGGTGGAAGGGAAGGTAAGTAATTCACTGGCTAGGGGGTAAACACATGTTAACTTGTGTGAAGAGGAAGGCAACATACAATAAGAGGTAAGTTGTCAAAACAAATAATGGGGGTAGAGATGTCTGTTATTTAGAAAAATCTTAATATATGATGATCTACAGGTAGATACATGGATAGATACACATGCTAAATGTGAGTGGGACAGTTGGACAAAGGGTATTTTTACATGAGTATTTACCTTTGCTGGAAATATATTCATGAACGTGGTGGAGCATACAGAGGGCAAAGTTAGGAAAACTTTTTAGACATAATCTAACAACTTGAGGGAATGAGTTGCTGGGCCTGGGAGCTCAGGACCATAGTCTAAGGGGACACCATAGTCAATTGGTATTAGAGAGTCCACAAAGACAATGTTCTGCATCTTACTTTGGAAAGTAGTTACTGGGGTCTTAAAAGTTCTTGAACGGCCATCTAAGGTGCAATTATTGATCTCTGCCTGTCTGTAGTAAAGAAGAGCAATGAAAATCAAAGCCACATGGGACCAATTAGGTTGATGAACAGTTTCCTTAATCCTGACACCACAATAACTAGATGGTGCCTAGCTACCACTACCAACTGCTCTGAAATGTATCACATTAAAAGATTTTGAATAGAGTGGGAGAAAATGTGAAATAAACTTCAAAATGATAAAAAAAAAAGACCCATTTTAGTGGTCAGATTGAGACTAGTGGAACTCTGAGACTATGGTCTTTGGCCATCCTTCATATATGGAACTAAACTCACTCCCATGGATCAATTTTAAGCCAAGCAATAGATAGATCTATAGGGGAACATCAGCACCAGTGAGATACACACACCATAGAATTGTCAACCATTTGGGATCCAAAAGGCAGTGTTTACCTAAGGAAAAGTTCAGAAGGGTTGGAAAAGAAAGAATGAGAATAAGAAACACAGGGAGGAAGTGGGATAAGTGATGGTACATTGAAGGAATCACAATCAGTGAGATAAAATGAAGTGTGAATGATTTTTTGAATGAAAAACTGATGATCTGTTTTGTAAACTTCCACAATAAAAAGTTTTTCAAAAAAAGGTACTCATAATAAGGAGCTCTGGTAGCGTAGTGGTTACGAATCAGGCTGCGAACCGTAAGGTCAGCAGTTCGAAACTACCAGCCGCTCCGCGGGAGAAAGATGAGGCTTTCTACTCCCGTAAAGATTTACACCCTCGGAAACCCTGTACAGGGTCGCTATGGGTTGGAACTGACTCGATGGCACTTAACAACAACAACAATAAATGTCAGTAACAATGAAAGAAAAAAAAGAGAGATTGATAAGTTAGGGAGTTCATATGGTTGTTAAGCAAACCAAAACTAAAACCAAAACCACTGCCATAGAGTCTATTGTGACTCAGAGAGACGTTACTGGACAGTGTGGAACTGCTCCATAGGTTTTACAGGAACAGACAGCTTCATATTTCTCCTGAGGATTGACTGGTGGGTTTGAACTGCCAACCTTGTGGTTAGCAGACCAAAACTTAACCTTTTGTGACACCAGTGCTTCTATAAGGCTGTTACGATGCTTAAATTAAATAGTTCATTGCACAAATTACATTCTCAATAAGCGTAGCTTGTTTTTAAAATTTTCACATTATGTTTTTTTCTCCCCGAGGTATTGATATTTTAGTTATTGATATTTTAGTTTGTTGTTGTTGTTAGGTGCCATTGAGTCAGTACCAACTCATAGTGACCCTATGCACAACAGAACGAAACACTGGCTGGTCCTGAGCCAACCTCACAATTGTTGCCACACTTGAGCCCATTGATGCTGCCACGTTGCCAATCCATCTTGCTGGGGGTCTACCGCCTTTTCTCTGACCCTCCACCTTACCAAAAATGTATCCTAGACACTCTCCTCAAAAATGTTTGGAGAGAGACAGTAGGAGGGGCTCCTCAGCGGAAGTGTGGAAAAACCAGAGAAGCCACTTTCCCGGAGCAGCTTCAGAGTTTTGGATCTAGTATAAGGTGATGGGAGTCAGTTTACCACACCCACCAGTGGAGAAATCTGTCAGTGGAAGGAAAATAAGGCGATTTCTGAATTGATGGGGACATTCCCTATAGGCCCCTCTCAGCCTGGACTGTGATCAGGGTGGGGCCACAGCCAGGCTGAAACAGTGATACAGTGCAAAAAACCAAGGAGCAGCATCTGGGAAAAGAGGTATGACAGATTTTACACTTTTCTTTCCTCCTCTCTCCTGTCACATCCCCACTGCCCAGCCTGGACACCTTCAGGTGGGTGGGAGTGCACCCCCAAAAGGTTCTAGTGTTGTGCCTACAGTTTTCCCACAGCACAGTGAGGTGGAACCTGGGAGGAGCCCCATTGGTCCCACAGGCTGATCCTTTGGCTGCTTCTTATGACGTCCAACTCTGGGACTCAGCCCTTAAAGTTGACCTGGGCAGGACCCTTTATTCCTGCCTTACATAGCAAGAAAAAGCAAGTCTGTCCATACAGCGAAACCATATGTGCACCTTGTAAAACCCCAACATAAAAGGTAAGAGCCAACACCAACTACTATACACAAGGATGCAATTATTTTGAGAATTATGCAGTATGTATGCAGATACTTAACTGACCTTCAGAGATAAAAATGGTGGACAATCTTCTTCCATTAATTTCTCAATATCTATCTGTACATCTCCACAGTGGTGACTAGAGGAGGGACCTGAGAGAGTGGACACCTCTACCCACTGCTAGAGGTTTCTACTGGTCATGCACACTGACCTGTGAAGCAAAAGTCAGTTGGCTACATTTTTGTTTGTTTGTTTTGTGTGTTTTTTGAGTGGCAGTTTTTGTCTCTGTTTTTATATTATTTCTGTTTTTGGTCCTTTTGGTCCCACTTTTTTTCCTGAGTGTGGTAACTTTCTCTCCCTACCATAACCAAGAAGAGACAGCAATCATGGCCATATAGCCAAGCTACAAACATACCTCATAATATTCCACCATCTGGAAAAATGCCAAAACCAGCTGCTAGGCATTACACATGAAAAGGGAAGCTTATCTCCAGACAATATCCACCAGGAGACACTCAGTAAGCTTAATAACATAGCAAAATACATTAATTTAATCATTGAAACCCCACCTAATTACTGAAAACATCCAAGAAAAAACAACAAAAGATCTCAACACATGTCCCAAACCAGAAAAGAGTAACAGAGACAAATGAGCTGGAGGCAGACATAGACTTCCCACTAGAAGAAGAGCAGGCTTTGGATCTGCCTGAGAAGGAATTCAGAAAATGATATGAAGACAAATTCAAACGCTTCACAGAGGGGTGGAGGAAAATAAGGAAGAAGTCAGCAAAGTGCTACAGGATCAATCAAGCAAGATAGATATAGAATATGAAACAATTCAAAACCTGAAAAAAGAGGTCTAGATGATTAATAATAAAATATCAGAAATTAACAAAACACTGAAAAGACAAAGGAGTAGAATTGAAGAGATGGAACCCAGAACAGCGAGCTGGAAGAAAAATCTCTCAATACTGCTAAGATAGAAGAGCAAGCAGAAAAAAGGTTACAAAAATCTGAAAAGAGTCTAACATTCATGCTGGATAGCATTAAGAGTAATAACTTAAGAATTATTGGCATTCCAGAACAGGAAGAATCACAGAAGTCCACAGAGGAGATAGTTGAGGAACTTCTGGAAGAAAATTTCCCTAAATTCTTGAAGGATGAGGAGATAAACATTCAAGAAGCTGAACGAACCCCAGAAAGGGTAGACCCCAAAAGAAAATTACCAAGACACATCATAATCAATCTCTCTAAAATCAAAGACAAGGAGAAAATCCTAAAAGCAACCAGGGAAAAGAGAAGTGTTACTTATAAAGGCAAGCAAATCAAATTAAGCTCTGACTTCTCAGCAGAAGCCGTACAGGCAAGCAGACAATGTTGTTGTTGTTATTGTGCTGTGGAGTCGGTTCCTACTCTTAGTGACCCTGTACAGGGTTTCTGAGGCTGTAAATCTTTATGGGAGCAGAAAGCTTCATCTTTCTCCAGTGGAACAGCTGGCAGTTTCAAACCGCTGATGAGGTTAGCAGCCCTATTCGTAACCACTACACTACCAGAGTTCCTTAAGAAGGCATTAGGGAGACATATACAAAACCCCAAAAGAAGAAAACTACCAACCGTGAATTGTCTATCCAACAAAACTGTCAGTCAAATATGATGGTGCAATCAAAGCATTCCAGAATAAACAGAAGCTAGGAGATTTTGTTAAAGCCAATCCAGCACTTCAAAACATCCTAAAAGGAGTTCTTTGGAATGAAAACCAACAAGAACAGACAAACATCAGAGATTGACAGACGTGGCAAAACCACTTGGAACTAAGTCAACAAATAGCAGAGTTCAGAACAGAACAAAATTACAACAACAAATTCAGAGGACCTGTGAGGCCAATCAAAGATCAAAATAATAACAATGTCAAAGAATGGAAAAATATAGGAACACAGATCTAGGTGGTGAGAAGATCAGACAGATTGTAGGATACAATAGACTGTCTTAAATGCAAGGAAAAGTTCATAGACTACAGGATAATCCCAAAGAAAGTTAATAATTCACAACTTATTATGAAAATGAAGATCCAAGTAGAACAAGGAAACATTAAAAGAATAAACTGATAAGAAATAGCACAAAAATATGAAATCAGCACAAGAAGGCCTGTACAACAAAGAAATGAATAGCAACACAAAATGAGCATTACAATAGCAATGAATTCATACCTATCTATAATTACACTGAATGTCAATGGATTAAATTCACCTGTGAAGAGACAGAGGATGGCAGAATGGATAAGAAAACAAGACTTTTCAATACACTGCCTGCAAGAGACACACCTTAAACACAAAGACAAAAACAGTCTAAAAGTTAAAGGATGGAAAAAAAAAAAAATACCAAGCAAAGTTCATTAAAAAACAAGCAGGAATGGCAATACTAATCACTGATAAAAGAAACTTTAAGGCACAACAAGCATAAGAGATAAAAAAGGACACTATCTCATGAACAAAGGGTCAATTGAGAGAGATGATATAACCTTAGTAAATATCTATGTTCCCAATGAAAGAGCACCAAGATACATAAAGCAAACCCTACTAGAATTGAAGAAAGAAACAGACAAATCTACAATTATAGTGGGAGATTTTAATACGCCACTTTCAAAAAGGGATAGAGCAACCAGAAAGAAACTCGACAACGTTTCAGAGAAACTGAAAAGCATAATCAAATAACTTGACCTCATAGATGTGTACAGAGTGCTCAACTCAACAACAGCACAATACATTCTTTTCCAGTGCAGATGGAACATTCTCCAGAATTGGCCATGTGTTAGGTCACAAAGCAAATCTCTGTAAATTTACAAACATCAAAATGTTACAAAGCATCTTTTCAGACCACAATGTTATAAAACTAGTAATCAACAATAAGAAGACCAAGGAAATAAAGCTAAATACATGGAAACTGAATAAAACCCTATGTAAAAACGACTGGGTAATAGAAGAAATTAAACGTAAACTCACAAAGTTCCTAGAAACAAATGAGAATGAAAACACAACATATCAAAATCTTTGGGACACAGTGAAAGCAGTGCCGACAGAACAATTTATTGCAATAAATACACACATCCAAAAAGAAGAAAGAACCAAAATTAACACATTAACACAGCATCTTCAACAATTAGAAACAAACCAACACAGGAAACCTACAGCCACCAAAAGAAAATAAATAATAAAGGTTAGAGTAGAAATAAATGAGATAGAAAACATAAAAACTGTAGAAAGAAATAACAGTACAAGAAGCTCGCTCTTTGAATGGATTAATAAAATTAACAAACCACTGGCAAACCTAACAAAAGAAAAGAGGGAGAAGAAACAAATAACACATTAGAAACCATATGGGCAATGCCACAATGGAACCAAAGGAAATCCAAAGGATAATAACAGAATACTATGAAAAGTTGTACTCCAACAAATTTGAAAACTTAGAAGAGATGGACACATTTTTAGAAAACCATGACCTACCTAAACTTACAAAGAGTGCAGCAGAAAAATTGAACAGACCCATTACAAAAGAAGAAATTGATCAGGTCATAAAAAAACCTCACAACCGAAAAAAGTCCAGTTCCAGATGGCTTCACTGGTGAGTTCTACCAAATTCTACCAAATTCAGCAATTCTACTCAAATTATTATAGAATATAGAAAAGGATGGAACATTCCCTAATATTTTTTATGAAGAAAGCATAACCCTCATACTCAAACCAGGGAAAGACATCACTAAGAAGGAAAATTATAGACCAATATCCCTCATGAGCATAGATGCAAAAATTCTCAACAAAATCCTAACCAACAGAATCCAGAAGCACATAAAAAAGCTAATACATCATGATCAAGTGGGATTTATATCAGGGATGCAAGGATGGTTCAACTTTAGAAAACATGATCAATGTAATCCACCATATAAATAAGAAAAAAGAAAAGAACCACATGATCATATCAATTGATGCAGAAAAGGCATTTGACAAAATCCAACATGCATTTCTGATAAAAACACTCAACAAAGTAGGAACTGAAGGGAAATTTCTCAATATAATTAAGAACATATACACCAAACCAACAGCGTACATTACTCCCAATGGAGATAAGCTGAAAGCCTCCCTTTTGTGAACAGGAACCAGACAAGGATGCCCTTTGTCACCACTCCTATTCAATATTGTGCTGAAAGTCTTAGCCAGAGCTATAAGGCAAGACAGTGAAATCAAGAGCATCCGGATTGGCAAAGAGGAAGTAAAACTCTCTCTGTTTGCAGACGATATGATCCTATATATAGAAAACCCCAAAGACTCAGTAAAAAAGCTACTAGACCTCATGGGAGGATTCAGCAAAGTGGCAAGGTATACGATCAAAATACAAAAATCAGTTGGTTTCCACTTTAGTAACAATGACAGCATTGAAAAAGACATGAAGAAAACAATACCATTTACAATAGCCACCCAAAGTATAAAATATCTAGGAATAAACGTAACCAGTGAAACAAAGGACCTTACAAAGTAAACTACAAAACACTACAATAAGAAACCTACATAAAAGCACTACTACAAGAGACCTACAAAAATGGAAGAATATACCACCCTCCTGGATAGGAAAAGACTGAAATAGGACTTTTACCTCACATCTTATACAAAAACCAATTCAGCTTGGATTAAAGATCTGAATGTGAATCCAAAAATTATGAAGGCCATCAATGACAAAATAGGGACAAATGTGAGGGCACTAATTCAGGGACTACAGAGACTACCAAACATTTTATAATCGACACAAGCAAAAGTAGACAAAACAGATGATTGGGACATACTAAAAATTAAAAACTTATTTGCATCAAAAGACTTCACCAGAGAGTAAAAAGGGAACCCACAGAATGGAAAAAAAAAAAATCTTTTGCAACGACACATCAGACAAGGGACTCATTCCTAAATTATATAGGAAACTACAACACCTCTACAAGAAAAAGACAAGAGGACTTCTGGTTTGTCAGACGGCCAGACGACATGGCCTCCATTCTGCTATTGGAGGACTCTTTGTCCCCCTATTCTACACGAGAAGAGTCAGCAACTGCTGCCAAATAGCCAAGCTACATTCACACCATATTAAATACCAAAACCCAGGCAATAACCAATACCAGCTACCAGATACCAAGGAAACAGGCAGCACCTGTGAAAGTTACTCTGAGTCAAGCAATAAGAAGAGTGAAAAGGGA
>NW_006408719.1:414836-416086 GCF_000296735.1 Chrysochloris asiatica
TTTACAATAGCAAAAAGATGGAGACAGCCAAAGTGCCCATCAACTGAAGAATGGATAAACAAATTGTGGTACATACACACAATGGAATATTATGCTACACTGAAGAATAACAAGGAAGCAGCAAGCCACCTCATAGCATGGATGAACCTTGAGGACATTATGCTGAGTGAAATTAGTCAGTCACAAAAACAGAAATATTGCATGGGACCACTACTATAAAAGACTAAGAAAAAGAAATTATACTAAAGGGAGGTAGGGGAAGTTTTTGTTGGTTGCTGAGAAATTGGTGGTGGGTGGGGGCAAGGGGTGAGGGTGGTGCACAGGTTGGGGATTGGACTCAGGAGAGCTTGGGCACTGGAGAGGGGGGCAATATACAGGGAGGGAGAGGGAAGTGGAGAAACGGGGCAGATGGAAGAACAATTGGGCATGTTTGAATGGGCCAAATGGGACAGCGATAAAGGACGATATATGCACAGCCTTGGAACTCCAGGGCTCTTAGATACAGGGATTGAGTCATGGTTTGAATGGGTGGGGAATCGTGTTAAGATGCTTGGCTGTTTTTTGAATCTTGGTTTTCCTTGTATTATAATATAGAGTAGACACTGGAGGGGGAGAGAAAGGAATAGTCAGAAACACCACACTAGAAGGCTTGTAAGTCCGTCTTTTGCCTCTAACTGATTGGAATACCTAAAATGGGGCTATAGCATACCCAGTGAATGAGGCTTCCTATGGAGCCTCTGCAATACATAAGACTATAGGCAGAAACCAGAACCACATCCAGATTACCAAAGATGAGAAATCTCCACTTGAAAGGACCAGCTGACCAGCCTGGAGTGGTGAGAAGAACAAAAGATAGGTCTCGAATGAAAGACCTACAGGAAAAATATGAAACAATGGAGGCAGATGGACTGTTACTACAGGAACAAATGGGTTGCTTCCCTAGGAGACAATGGGGTAGTTGGTTGGGTCCTACCAATGCAGGCCTCCTTCCAAGACTGAGAATCGTTGGAAAAGCACGCTCGGATTGGTGACGACACACATCACTGATGGGGAGAAGTGGGGTAAAGGCAGCAATGAAGCAGCGAGCTAAGCCTTACAATATTCAGCGGGCTTCTGTGGTCCCAGTTGGGGACCTGGTTGGCAAGCAGTGTGAGGAGACCTGAGGACTCCTGGGCCTAGAGTCAGTGACGTTGCCATGGAGGACTCAAGTGGAGAATGGAGCTGCCCGCTGACGGGAAGAGAGGGCATGT
>NW_006408719.1:417083-446702 GCF_000296735.1 Chrysochloris asiatica
AATGAGATATCATCTCTCACCAGCATTAACAGAAAAGATAAAAAAAAAAAAAAAATAGAGGACAATAAATGCTGGCGAGGATGCAGAGCTACTGAGATCCCCAAGCATTGCTGGTGGGACTGCAAAATGGTCCAACCACTCTGGAAAACAATATGGCACTTCCTCATAAGGTTGGAAATAGAAACACCTTATGATCCAGCAATTCCTCTACTTGGTATTTACCCACAAGAAATAGGAGCCATAACACGAGTAGATATATGCACACCAATTTTCATAGCAGCACTATTTACAATAGCAAAAAATGGAGTCAGCCTAAGTTTCCATCAATGGAAGAATGGATAAACAAACTTTGGTACATACATACAATGGAATATTATGATACATTGAAGAATAACAAGGAAGCTGTAAGCCACTACATAACATGGATGAACCTTGAGGACATTATGCTGAGTGAAATTGGTCAGTCACAAAAGGAAAATACTGCAATGAGAAAGACCACTATTGTAAAATCTTAAGAAAAAGTACCCACACTAAAAGGGGAAAAAATTCTTTGCAGGTTAATGGGGTATGTGGGGCAGTTTGAAGGGAGAGAGGGGAAGGAGGAGCACAGAGTAAGGAATAGACACAAGATAGTGTGGGTGCTGTTGGGAGCAATACACAAGAAGGAGAAAGGGAATGGAAGAACAAGTCTGATGGGAGAACTGTTAGGCAGGTTTGCATGGAATAAGCAGGGCAGTTGTAAATAATGATGTATGCACAACCTTGGAACACCAGGGCTCTGGGTTACAGGGATTGAGACATCGTTTGAATGGTAAAAGAGGGGAAATAATGTTAAGATGCTTGGCTCTCTTCTGAATCTTGGTTTTCCTTACCTACTATTGTAAAATAGACACTTGAGGGGGAGAGAAAGGAACAGACAGAAACAGCCCCATAGAAAGCTTGTAAGTCCTTCATCAGCCTATAACTGATAAGAATACCTAAAATGGGGCTAGAATTTGCCCAGTGAAGGAGGCTTCCTGCAGAGCCTTTGCATCGCATAAAAGCATAGGTGGAATCCTGATCCCATCCAGAATTTTCTGAGGTGGGAAATCTCCACTCTAAAGGACAAGCAGACCAGCCTGGAGAAGCTAGAAGAAAAGAAGATACTTTTAGAAAGAAACACCAGCAGGAAAATAAAAAATAATAACAGCAGTCTGATTGACTACTACAAGAATAAACAAGTTGTTGTCCCTGGATCCATCAAAGTAAATGGTTGGTTCCCCTCAGGGCAAACTAATACTAAGACTAAGACTCAAGGGGAATACACAAGCAGGCATGTGGTCTGGTTGGTGACTACGTTGGTCACCTATATGGGGAAGTGGGGGGGGGGAAACAGCAATGAAGTTTTGATCTAAGTCCAACCATGTTCAATAGTCAAGGCCAGTTGAGACCTGGTTGGCCAGCAGTATGGCAATTCCTGGGGACTCCTGTGCCCAGAGATAGGGACATGACCACAGAGGACTAGAGCAGAGAGTGAAGCATTCAGCTGATAAGAAGTGAGGGGAGGTGCACAAGAACACTCATACTTGCAGATTTTACCCAGTTGGCCTGACTTCAATGGCTGTATGATCAGAACTTGAATAGAAGAAGAAAGAAGAGGAAAAAAAGAGTAATCTGCTACAATTTGATGAACTTGACCTAAACTTATGGATGTAGTAGCTCAGAAGAGGGAACAAATTTTTATAGCGAGGATCATTCCCACCCCCTCGGCTCACAGGGTCAACAGGGATGAACAATTTAGACAATGGCTACCCAAAATGGGGGTGCTACAAAAGCAAGAACAAATTCAAACCTCAACTTTCATTTTTGAAAGATTCTCTGGTCAAATTATTGAATGATGCAGAAAGCATCAAAAGAAGATGGAAGGAATACACAGAGTAACTGTACCAAAAGGAAATGGTTGATGTTCAACTGTTTCAAGAGGTAGCATATGATCAAGAGCCAATGATACTGAAAGAGGAAGTCCAAGGTGAGTTAAAGGAATTGGCAAAGAAGAAGGCACCAAGAATTGATGGAATAAAATTGAAATCTTTCAAGAAAGATTGTCTATGCCAAGAAATTTGGAAGACAACTATCTGGCCCACTCATCGGAAGAGATCCATATTTGTGCCCATTCCAAAGAGAGGAGACCCAATGTAATGCGGAAATCATTGGACAATATCTTTGATATCCCATGCGATTAAAGTTTTACTAAAGATAACACAGAAACGATTGCAAGCATACATTGACAGAGAACTTCCAGAGGTTCAAGGTGGATTCAGAAGAGGCCATGGAATGATGTATATTATTGCTGAAGTCCAATGGATCTTGGCTGAAAGCAGAGAATATCAGAAAGTTTTTCACCTGTGCTTTATTGACTATGCAAAGGCTTTCGATTGTGTGGATCATGACAAGCTATGAACAATATTATGAAGAATGAGTATTTGTTGTTGTTGTGAAGTGCTGTCGAGTCGGTTCTGACCCATAGCGACCCTGTGTAGTGTTTCCAAGGAGCAGCTGGTGAACTTGAACCACCGACCTTGTAGTTCAAACAGCTTTGCAGTCTGGTGCATTAATCCACAGCGCCACACCAGTATTTGGGAACACTTAATTGTGCTCATGAGGAATCTGTACATGGACCAAGCGGCAGCTGTTCAAACAGAACATGGGAACACTGAATGGCTTCAGATTAAGACAGGTGTGCGACAGGGTTGTATTTTTCACCATACTTATTCAATTTGTATGTTGAGCAAATAATCCGAGAAGCTGGGTTATATGAAGAAAAATGTGGCATCAGGATTGGAGGAAGACTCATTAACAGCCTGTGATATGCAGATGATACAACCTTGTTTGCTGAAAGTGAAGAGGACTTAAAACATTTACTGATGAAGCTCAAAGAGCACAGCCTTTGGTATGGATTACATATCAATGTAAAGAAAACAAAATTCCTCACCACTGGACCAATAAGCAACATTCTTATCAATGGAGAAAAGATTGAAGTTGTCAAGGACTTCATTCTTCTTGGATCAACTATCAACACTCATGGAAGCAGCAGTCAAGAAATCAAATGACTTATTGCATTGAGCAAATCTGCGGCACAAGACCCTTTTAAAGTGTTGAAGAGCAAAGATGTCAGCTTGAGGACTAAGGTACACCTGACCCAAGCCATGGTATTTTCAATAACCTCATATGCATGTGAAAGCTCAACAGTGAATAAGGAAGACTGTGGAAGAATTGATGCTTTTGAGTTATGGTGTTGGAAGAGAATATTGAAAGTGTCATGGGCTGCCAAAAAAACAAACAGAATTGTGTTGAAAGAAGTGCAGCCAGAGTGCTTCTTGGAGACCAGGATGGCCAAACTTCGTCTCTCATACTTCTGACATATCATCAGAAGAGACCAGTCATTGGAGAAGGAAATCATGTTGGTAAGGTGGAGGGTCAGAGAAAAGGAGGATGGGTTGGCTAAGTGTTGGTATCAAGTGTGGCAACAATAGTGAGGTTGGCCCAGGATCAGACTCTGAATGGTTTCCAACCTTTCTGGATGGGGCTGATGAAAGGAGATGGTGATAAGAGTCTTTTCGTTCAATAGTGAATAATTGCTATTAGGACTGATTGTGAGTGTTGCAAATGTAAAGGTAGACATTTTGCAACAAATGGAGGGGAATGCTGGATCTTGCAGTCCAGGAGTGGAGGTCCCTGGGACCTTCAAGGGAGAAGAGCAGAGTATGAGACCCTATCCAGAGAAAAAGTAATGCCAGAGATGGAGGTAGAGATGATGAGGTGGAGAGATGGAGTGGCTTGGGACTCTAGGTCCAGAGAGGGAGAGGGGCTGTGTGCTGACTGCCGGGGGTAGGCTTGCGGGGTGTACCCTTTGGTTGTTTGATGATGCATGGAGGGGATTGTAATCATTGCAATGAAATGAAATATGATAGGATGAATGTAAAGCTAAGGTTCTCCCAATGTAAACTATAACATAATTCACAATAAAAACGAAAACAAAAACAAAAACAAAAAAGATTGGATTGGGATCTTAAGAATGCTCCCATATTTCAGTCCTATTAGCTTGGTGATTCAAATGTTTGCATAAACAAGTATTCAGGTAATATTGGGGATGCATTTGAATAAAAAACAAAATGTCATTTTTTGGGATTATATTTTCATAGTCTTACCTGTTTTTTGGTGATTTTTATTTTATTTTTGCTTGAAGATGATCAGAAGTGCTTTTCTTTCTTTGTTTTTGTTTTTGTTTTTTTTTACTATGGCAAAATATATAGCAAAAGATTTTCCATTTCAGCCATTTTTACATGTGTAATTCAGTGAAATTAATTATGCTCACCATGTTGCGAAACTATCATCAGCACCTATTTGCAATTGTTTTATTTTATTAGAAAAAAGTGCCCATTAAGTAATAAACTTCCTTTATTCATTCACCTCTGATAACCATTAACAAACTTTTAAGTCTATGCATTTGTCTATTTTAGATATTTCATATAAGATAGGAGAAGTGCTTTACTTGATATTAATTGCTGTTTTTAAGTGCAGTCGAGTTGATTCCAACTCATAGTGACACTTATAGGTTTTCTGAGGAGCAGCTCGTGGGTTTGAACTGAATATGTGCTTCCCTATACTGTCCAGAGGGCCTGCACCACTAGCAACTTGAAGCCAAATTTGGTTAGCTGAGTCTTTGGCCTTGACTGAAACCAACTAACAAACATGAAGATATTTTCTGTTCTTCAGTGAACAAAACTGAAAGAATGTGTCTCATGGGGCTGCATTGGATCCCTGATGATATAATAGATATGGGCAAAGAGCAACGTGCTTAGCGTGTGTAGTTTCATCATTTCTGGCTTGAGACACACTTCTGTGTATCTACCTCAAACTCACTTTTCAGTTTACAGATTGCGTGTGGTTCCAAGAAAATCTACCTAACAATGTATTACATACCCATAGAGAGAAATTGTGGGAAGTTGTGAGGAAGGATGAATGTGAGATTACATTGAACATTTTCCTTACAGAAGAAAAATGTTTTTCTTGGTTGTTTTTGTTGTTATGTGCTGTGGAGTTGGTTCTGACTCACAGCGACCCTGTACAGGGTTTCTGAGGCTGTAAATCTTTACAGGAGCAGAAAGCCTCAACTTTCTCCCATGGAACAGCTTGTAGTTTTGAACTGCTAACCTTGAGGTTTGCAGTCCAATTCGTAACCACTACGCTACCAGAAATTAAAATAGATTTAATGGGGTGAGGAGAAAAATTTATCTTGTGTGCCAAGCATCCCAAATGTTAACTTTTGTTGCATCTCAACATATAGTCTGAGATATTGATTTTTAATTTCATATTTTTGGTCAGTGAGGTCTGTGACAACACTTTGAAAATGGGAAAGCTTTATAAAATTCTAAGATTATTATCAACTTAATGACAGTTATTGAGTACTCTTGTTGAAGAATGTTGAATTTGGCATCCTAACTCTTCTGAAACAATTCTAATGTCTGCTTTGATTTCTAAATGAAACACATTTAAAAAAAAGTTTTTATTGTGAATTGAGTGATAGTTTACATGGGAGAACATCAGATTTACACTCATCGTTTCATTGCAATGATTGCAATCAACAGTATTTGCTTCTATTCCCTCTATTCTTTTATGTTTGTTTGTTTGTTTGTTTTGGGGGGAGTTTGTTTGGAGGGGGATGTACACAAAAACAACCAAAGGGCACATTGTGCAAGACTGCCTCCTGGCCAACAGCATTCAGTCTTTCTCTTTCAATGAGTCTAGATTCCTCAGTTTCTCTCTCTCTCTCTCATCTCTGCCTCCATTTCTGGTGTCACTGTTTCTCTGGATAGGGTGTCACATTCCGCTAGTGAAACACATTCTTGAATATGATAATTATTTAGTATTCAGGATATCTTAGGTCTCCTATAATCTAAACAAATGAAAAAAAAAAAAACAACAACAAAAAAACCCACAAACAAAACTTCCTTCCAAGGAACAGCAGTCATGAGAAGTCAAAAAAAGAGTCTGTCATCTTGTTTCCGAGATAAAGAGACCTCCTTAGTTTATTCATTTTGGGTTTATAACTGTAAGTTCTCTTTTCCTTCCTTTCTGTGTTAAGTAGGAAGTGCTGATAGTATTCTATACAAATAAATACTCCAAGTTACGTAACTTTTGCCTCCTTTTATACTTTTAAGTATGCTGTAAATAGTATCGTACTTAACAGATACTTACAAGATCCTAAGATCTTTTAAAGCAGAAGAAAAGGGGCTAGAAATATCTCTTTTAAGCATGCTTGTGTGTCTTCTTGGAGGCTTGACTTGACTGTCAAATGTATGAAATTAGCTCTAATCTTGTCAATTTATAAGTGTCAGCTCAAAGGAAAGTTAGAAAACAAAGTGAATGTTTCTTGATTTATTTACTTTGTTGTTGTTGTTATGTGCCGTGGAGTCAGTTCCGACTCATAGCAACCCTATACAGGGTTTCCAAGGCTGTAAATCTTTATGGGAGCAGAAAGCCTCATCTTTCTTCCGTGGAACAGCTGGTAGTTTCGAATTGCTGACCCCGGGATTAGCAGCCCGATTTGTAACCGCTATGCTACCAGATCTCCTTACTGAGAGATCTTTTTTTTTTTTTTCTCATTTGTGTATTCTGCTGTCCAGGCATCCAGTCTTCTATTCTTATGATGATTGATATTCCAACTATTTGAAGGAAAGTGGATGTGAGAAATCATAACACTCCAGCATGTTGTTGTTATTAGGTGCTTTCAACTCAGTTTAGACTCATAAGAACCCCATATACAATAGAACAAGTGATGAACTGCCTAGTCCTCTGGTCCTGTGCCATTTTACAATTGTTGCTATTTTTAAACCCATTGTTTCAGCTACTGTATCAATCATTGCAATTGAGGGTTTTAATCTTTTTCCTTGACTCTTTATTTTACCAAGCATGATGCCCTTCTCTAAGGACTGGTGGCTTGTGATAATACGCTCAAAGTACCTGAGACTAAGTCTCACCATTCTCGCTTCCAAGGATAATTTTAGCTGTACTTCTTCCAAGATAGATTTGCTCATTCTTCTGGCAGTCCAAGGTGTATTTTATATTCTTCAGTAACACCATACTTCAAATGGATCAATTTTTCTGCAGTCTTTCTTATTAACTGTCCAGCTTTCACATGCATATGAAGTCATTGCAAAAACCAAGCATATTGCATTTGGAAAATGTGCCACGAAAATCTCTTTAAAGTGTTAAAGCATTTTGTTGGATTGCTATTTTTTTGGAATGGGCATATATATCGATTTTTCCAGTTGGTTGATCAGGTAGCTGTCTTCCAATTTTTTTTTTTTTTTGCGTAGACGAGTGTTTCCAGGATTGCATCTGTTGAAGCATCTTGATAGTCCTTCAAATCCTGGAGCCCTTTTTAAGTTAATGCTTGCAGTGCAACTTGAATTTCTTCTTTCAGTACTATCAGTTCTTGATCATATGCTACTTTCTGAAAAGGTTGAATGTCAGCCTATTCTTTTTGGTATAGTGACTGTGAATTCTTCCTAGTTTCTTTAATTTTTTAAAACTTTTCATTGTGAATCGAATGAAGGTGTACAGAGGAGATAATCAGTATTACATGCAACAAATCACGTACTTTGTTTCATCTCGATTGCAAGTCCGTCAATATAACACCACTGATCCCACTTCTTCCTGTGTTTCTTCTTTCTATTCCATCCTCTTTCTTCACTCTTCTAAATTTTGTCCTTAAGTAAATGCTGCCCTTTTGATCTCAGATGGTTGATCGTTCTATGGTGTGTGTACCTCATTAGTGTGTTGTCCCCTTTATCTATCTATCTATTGTTGTTGCTGTTGTTAAGTGCTGTCAAGTCAGTTCTGATTCATAGTGTTTCTCAGGAGCGGCTGGTGAATAGGGTTTCCCAGGAGCAGCTGGTGAATTTTAACTGCTGACCCCGTGGTTTAAACTGACCTTGAGGTTGAATGCTTATCCTACAGCACCACATCTATCTATTAGTTTGCTGAAAATTAAGACAGGGTATGAGTTCAGTTCCAGAACTGAAGGGTGACCAAGGGTCATAATCTCAGGGTTCCATGAGTCTCTCTCTAACTAGTAAGCCTGGTCTTTCTTTTGTGTGTGTATTTTGAGTTTTATTCCATATTTTCTCCCACTTAATGCAGGACTTTTCAGAGCAGTTTGGCATCTTCTAGTTCTTCTGGTTTCAGGATCATAGATACTGATGTTCACATGGTCCAGTTTCCAAGTGTCTTCAGTTTTCATCACTCTTCTTTTTTTCAAACAGATAGAGACCAATAATTACACAGTAAAAGGCTACTTGTGAGCTTTTAATATCCCAGTTGCTATTCACCAAAGTAGGATGTAGAACATTTTCTTTGTGGAATAGGTTATTCCAACTATGGTCCAGAGCCCCTAGGCCCAGAAATTCATTCCCTCAAGGTATTTGGAAATGTTTAATAAATTTTCATGATCCATCCCCCAATATGGAGTCCTGGTGTGGTGTTGTAGGATAAGCACTGGACTGCTAACCATCAAGTTGGCTGTTCAAACCCACTAACTGCTCCTTAGAAACCTTATACAGGGTCGCTATGAATCAGAACTGACTCAACAGCATTTGACAAAAATAACATAGAATCTTCATGTGGCACTGTAGGATAAGTACTAGACTGCTAACTCCAAGGCTTGCAGTTCAAACCCACCAGTTTCTCCTCGGAAACTCTGTACAGGGTCCCTATGAGTCAGAAATGACTCAACAACACTTAGCAACAATGTGCTACACCACATTAATTGACTTATGGGTATAATCTCATTATCTCTCCAACACCCATTCAGCCTATGTATCATCTATCCATGAATCTATCTTTACATAACTGTTATTGCAGGGTTATATATATAGCAGTAGTCCTTTAAACTCTTGCACCTCTTCTTTTGTCTTCTCCTGCCTTCATCATTATTCTGCCATTATTCAGAATACTGAATGAAGCAGGTTCAGAGGACAGTTCCAGAACTCTGAACCACATATAAAGGAATATTCAGAAAATTTTAAGTCTCACAGCCAGTGGAATTTGTAGTGGAAGCAAGAAATCCAGTGCTTTCAGATCCACCAGCATCAGCAGCTCCCGGAGTGGCCATCTTGGACGATATGGAGTGGGAGAAGGATCAGAGCCTCCATTGACACCTGATGCCTCACTGATGCTTGGAGAATAAAGGTGTGGACATTGTTTTCTTTTCTTTTTTAAACCTATTCATTGGTCTCTCACTGTCTGCGTACCTCCATTATGGTGACTAGAGGGGGTGCCTGAGGGAGTGGATACTTCCTCCACTCCTGGAGGGTTCTACTATGCATGCACAGAGTTCTTTTCAAAATTTAAAGGGCCTGTTTCCACTTAAAACCAAACGGCACCCCAAAATGGCCTCAGCTGGCCCTGAATGGGGGTAGTCGAACTGGTGAGAGACAGACTACAAAGGAAAGAGGCTGAAAATTAAATCCTGAGTTACATCAAAATGATCAACAGTGGCATCTTAAAATTTTCCAGGTGGTCATGAAGGCAAGAAGCAGAGAGAGGACTATTAAAGTTATACTCATATTTGGCTATAGAATTTTAATTTTTTTCTTTCTCTTCTCTCTTTTCTGTGATTTTAGACTACAGTATTCAATCTGTCTGTTTTGCTGTTGTTGTTGTTGGTTTTTTTTTTCTCTTCCTACATTACCCAAGAAGAGACAAAAATTGTGGTCATATAGTCTATCTGCAATCACACCCTATAAAATCCCACCATACAGACAGGAACCAATACCAGCTGCCATACACCAGGCAGGCAGCCTACACCTGTGACAGCTACTCTGAGTTGAGTAATAAGAAGAATGAAAAGAGAAGACCATCTACTGATCACATCTGCCTGGAAGCAATCAGAAAGCATAATAAAATACCAAAACATACATTTATCTAAGTAGTAAGGTCACAACCAACTACTGAATATGCCCAAGAAACATCTGACCATCTCTGGACATTTCCAGAAAAAAAATAAAATGACTGAGACGAGTGACCTGCAAGTAGATCTAGGCTTCATATTGGAAGGAGGGCAGGCTTTGGAAATGCTTGAAAAGGCATTCAGAAAAATGATAATGAAATGCATCAAAACACTTTACAATGGAGTTGAGGAAAATAAGGAAGAAGTCAGGAAAGTGCTACAGGAACAACCAAATAAGATAGATACAGCATTGGAAACAATTCAAAACCTACAAAAAGAGGTTCAAATGATTAATAGTATAATATCAGAAAATGACAATACACTGAAAGTGTAAAGGAGTAGAATTGAAGAGATGGAAGCCAGAACTAGTGATCTGGAATACAAGTTTCTCAATACTACTAAGATAGAAGAACAAGCATAAAAAATTGTAAAAAAAAATCTGAAGAAGGTCTAAGATTCATGTAATAAAACATGAAGAGGAATAACTTAAGAATTATTGGCATTCCAGAACAGAAAGAATCACACAAGTCCACAGAGGAGAAAGGTGAAGAGCTACAGGAAGTAAATTTCCCTAACATCCTGAAAAGAGAAAAGATAAGCATTCAAGAAGCTGAATGAACCGCAGGAAGGTTAGACCCCCAAAAGAAAACCAGCAAGATATATAATAATCAAGCTCTCCAAAATCATACATAAGGAGAAAATCCTACAAGCATCCAGGGAAAAGAGAAGTGTAACATATAAAGGCAAGCAAGTCAGATTAAGCTCAGCTCTCAGAAGAAACAATGCAGGCAAGAAGACAATGGGAAGACATATATAAAACCCTGAGAGAAAAACAAACAAACAAACAAACTGCCAACCCAAAACCCTCTACCCAGAAAAGCTGTTAATCAAATATTACGATGTAATCAAAGCATTCCAGGATAAACAAGCTATGGGATTTTGCCAAAGCCAACCCTGTGCTGCAAAATATCCAAAAAAGAGTTCTGTAGACTTACAACCAACAAGAAAAGACAACTACTAGGGATTGACATACATGGAAGCACCACCTGGGACTCAATAGGCAAATGGAAGAGTCAAGAACAGAACTATAAGAACAAATTTAGAGAATCTGGAAGGTCAGTCTATGATCAAAACAATTAAAATGTGAAAGAAGGTAAACACATATGAACAGAGATCCAGGTGGTGAGTAGGTCAGGTAGATTACAGAATAAAATAGAATGCACTAAAAGGTGGGGAAAGTTAATAGAATGTAAGGTAACCTCAAGGAAAATTAACACTTACAACATACCAAGAACATGAAAGCCCAACAAGACTATGGAAACATTAAAACTATGAAGAAACTGACAAGAAAGGACATAAAAAGCATGAACTCAGCACAAGAAGGCAAGCAGAACAAAGAAACCAGCAGCACCACACACAAAAAAACCCCAAAACATAATAACAGCAATTAATCCATACCTATCAATAATTACACTGAATGTAAACTCATTAAATGCACCAGTTAAGAAACAAAGAATGGCAAAATGGATAAGGAAACAAGATCCTGCAATATGCTGTCTACAAGAGACACACCTTACACACAAAGACAAAAAGAGACTAAAGGTCAAAGTATTGAAAAAAATATATATACCGAGCTAATTGCAATCCCAAAGTGAGCAGCAGTGGCAATACTAATCTCTGATAAAATAAACTTTAAGGCAAAAATCAGCATAATAGATAAAGATGGGCATTATCTCATGATTAAAGGTACAATAGAACAAGATGACATAACCATAATAAATAGCTATGCTCCCAATGAAAGAGCTCCAAAACATATAAAGCAAACTCTAATAAATTTGAAGAAAGAAATAGATGAATCTATAATAATAGTGGGCAATTTTAATACACTCTGGTAGCGTAGTGGTTACGAATCGGGCTGCGAACCATAAGGTCAGCGGTTCGAAACTACCAGCCGCTCCGCGGGAGAAAGATGAGGCTTTCTACTCCCATAAGAATTTACACCCTCGGAAACCCTGTACAGGGTCGCTATGGGTCGGAACCGACTCAAAGGCACTTAACAACAACAACAACTTGTGCAAATGGATAGAACAACCAGAAAGAAACTCAACAGAGACACAGAGGAACTAAACAATACAATCAGCCAACTGGACCTCATGGAGGTGTACAGAGCATTCAGCTCAACAATAGCACAGTATACATTCTTTTCCAGTGCACATGAAACATTTTCCAGAGTAGACCATATGTTATGCCACAAAACAAGCCTCCATAAATTTACAAACATCAAAATACTACAAAGCATCTTCTTAGACTACAATGGTATCAAATCAGAAACCAACAATAGGAAGACCAAGGAAATAAAGTTAACTACATGGAAACTGCATAACATCCTGCTGAAAAACAACTGGGTAGTAGAAGAAATAAAACGTGAATTCACAAAGTTCTTAGAAACAAATGAGAATGAAAACACCAACATCTTTGTGACATGGCAAAAGCAGTGCTGAGAGGACAATTTATTGCAATAAATGCACACATACAAAAATAAGAAAGAACCCTAATCAACACACACATTAAGACAACATCTCCAGCAACTAGAAACAGTCCAGTAAAGTAAACCTACAGTCAACAGAAGACAGGAAATAATGAAGATTAGAGCAGAAATATACAAGACAGAAAACAGAAAAACTACAGAAAGAATCAACAGGACAAAAAGCTGGTTCTTTGAAAGAATTAACAAAATTGACCATAGGCAAACCTAACAAAAGAAAAGAGGGAGAAGACATAATAACATGCATAAGAAACCACATGAGTGATGTCACAATAGAACCAATAGAAATAAAAATGATAATAACAGAATATTATGAAGAGTTGTACACCAATGAATTTGAAAACCTAGAGAGATGGATACACTTTTAGAAAAGCACAACCTACCTAAACTTATACAGAGTGAAATAGAAAACTTGAATAAACCTATAATAAAGGAAGAGATTGAGCAGGTCATCAAGAAACTCCCAAGCAAAAAATCCAGGTCCAGATGGCTTCACTGGTGAGTTCTACCAAACATTCAGGGAAGAGCTGTCACTAATTCTACTAAAATTATTCCAGAACACAGGAGACGATGGAAAACTCCCTAATAATTCTATGAAGCAAACATAACCCTCTAACAAAAACCAGGGAAGGACATCACTAAGAAAGAAAATTATAGACCAATATCCCTCATGAACATAGATACCAAAATTCTCAACAAAATCCTAGCCAACAGAATCCAGCAACACATTAAAAAACAAAAAACAAAAACATTATGACCAAGTGGGATTCATACCAGGGATTCAAGGATGGCTCAATGTTAGAAAAACAATCAATTTAACCCATCATGTAAATCAGAAAAAGGAAAATAAACACATGATTATATTGATTGATTTAGAAAAGGCATTTGACAAAATCCAACATTCATTCCTGATAAAAACACTCAACAAAGTAGGAATTGAAGGGAAATTCCTCAACATAATTAAGAGCATATATACAAAACCAACAGTTAACATCACTCTCAATGGTGAGAAACTGAAAGCCTTCCCCTTGTGAACAGGTACTAGACAAGGATTCCCTTTATTACCACTCCTATTTAATACTGTTTTGGAAGTCTTAGCCAGAGCTATAAGGCAAGATAGGGACATTAAAGGCATCCAAATTGGTAAAAAGGAAGTAAAACTGTCTCTATTTGCAGATGATATGATCCTATACATTAAAAACCCCAAAGACTCAGCAAAGATACTTTTGGAACTCATTGGAAGATTCATCAAAGTGGCAAGGTACAAGATCAACATAAAAAAATCAGTTGGATTCCTCTACACTAATAATGACAAAGCTGAAAAGGAAATCAGGAAAATAATATCATTTACAATAGCTGCCCAAAGGATGAAATATCTAAGAATAAATGTAACCAGAGAAACAAAGGACCTATACAAAGAAAGCTACAAAACACTACTATAAGAAATCAAAAGAGACTTACAAAAATGAAAGAATATACCATGCTCCTGGATAGGAAGACTTAACATTGTGAAAATGTCAATATTGACCAAAGCAATTTAGACATATAATGCAATCCCAATCCAAATTCCCATGACATTCTTCAAAGAGATGGAAAAAAACAATTACAAACTCTGTATGTACCCAGGATAAGGAAAGCACTGCTTAAGAAGAACAACAAAGTTGGAGACCTCTACTCCCTGATTTCAAAATTTATTACATGGCTACAGTGGTCAAAACACTGGTAAAATGAAAGATACATAAATCAACAGAACAGAATCAAGAATCCAGAAATTAACCCAACCACATACAGTCAACTGATCTTTGGTTTTTTTTCCACTTAGAATCTCTTTATTGTTAAGCAAAAATACACTGCAGAGAGAGAAGTGTTTTTTTCTCCATGAGTCGAGTAGACCTGGTAGCAGTAGGGAGTATAGATTAGATAAGGTCAAAGTAAAAGTACACTTCAAAGAGAGAAGCAGGTTTGTGTCCACAAGAAGAGAAAACATTTTGGGGTTGGAGTGCACTGGCTTAAAAAGGTATGGGGTCCCTTTCTTGAGGGGTGAGCTAATATATATTAATTAGGAGGAGTGGTATGATGAATATTCATGATTTTTAGTAGAGAGACACAGACTTTTTGGAAATGGGGCGCCTTCTGCAGTTGTCAGCTTTAGGCATTATCTTCGTGTGTCGTCTGCCTGCGATCAGCTACTTATATCAGAGTTTCAGGTTCTGATATCCCTATTTCTGTCTCCAGGCTATTCTTCTCAGTGTTGTCCTTCTTGTTTGACTAGAGATGTCCTCCTCCCCTTTCAGGGGAAGCCAAGGTAAGAGAGACCCAGGGCCCCAGGGGTCCTAACTTGTCCCTGACACTACTAGGGTGCTTTTCTGACTATACTTTCTCCAACACAGATTTTTCACCTGAAAGTCCATGGTACTTTTGATTTCTTTCTCCAGCACCATAATTTGCATGCTTTGATTCTCTTACAGTCTTCCTTATTCATCGTCCAACTTTCACGTGCATCTGAGTCAATTGAAAATACCATGGCTTGGGTCAGTGTCACGTTAGTCCTCAAACTGCCGTCTTTGCTTTTTATCACTTTGAAAAGATCTTCTGCAGCAGATTTATGTAATGCAATATGTCATTTGATTTCTTGACTGCTATTTCCATATTCATTGACTGCAGATACAAGCAAAACGAAATCTGTGACAACTTCAATCTGTTCTCCATTTATCTTGATGTTAGTTTTTGGTCTAGTTGTGAGGAGTTTTGCTTCTTTAAACTGAGGTGCAGTTCATACTCAAGGCTGTAGTCTTTGATCTTCATCAGTAAGTATTTTAAGTCCTCTTAACTCCCAACAAGCAAGGTTGTGTCATCTGTAAGTCACAGGATGTGTCATCTGTATGCCACAGGATGCTGGATTTTCCTTCAACTCCTCTCCATATAATCCAGTTTCCTGGATTATTTGCTATACAGACACATAAATATCTATGGTGAAAGGACGTGGCACGTTACTTGATTTTAAACATTTAGTATTCCCTTGTTCTGTTTTAACTAATGCCTCTTGATCTAAGTACAGGGTCCTCATGAACACAATGAAGAGTTCTGGAATACCCATTCTACACAATGGTACCCATAATTTGTTATGATCCACACAGTTGAATGTCTTTGTATGGGCAATAAAGTTGAAGTAAACATATTTCTGGTATTTTCTGCATTTAGTTAAGATCCATTTGGTGCCAGCAATAGTATCCTGAGTTCCATTTTCTCTTCTGAATTCAGCTTGTATTTCTTGCAGCTCCCCATCAATGTATTGCTAGAAGTGTTTTAAAATTATATTCAGTGAAATTTTACATGCATGTGATATTAATGATATTGTTTGATGATTTTCAATCACATTGGGTCACCTTTGTTTGGAAAGAGCAGAAGTATGGATTTCTTCCATTTGGTTGGCCAAGTACTCATATTCCAAATTTCTTGGCATAGAAAAGTGAGTTCCTTCAGTGTTGCATCAGTTTGTTGGAAAAAGTTTTTTAAAAATGTTTTATTGTGAAGTATGTGATAGTTTACATGGGAGAACATTAGTTTTACATTCATCCTATTGTATATCATTTCATTGCCATGGTTGCAATCCCCTCCATGCATCAGCAATCAACTAAAGGGTTATACACTACAAGCCTGCCCCCCAGTTGTCAGCACACAGCCTCTCTCCCTCTCTGTGTCTAAAGTCCCCAAATGCTCCACCTCTCCACGTTATCATCTCTGCCTCCATCTCAGGCATCACTGCTTCTCTGGGTAGGGTTCCACTCTCTGCTCTTCTCCCTTGATGATCCCAGGGACCTCTGTTCCTAGACTGAAAAGTTAATCACTTCCCTCCTTTTGCTACAAAACGTCTGCCTTTACATTTCCAACCCTCACAAACAGTCTGGATTACAATTATTCATTATTGTATCACAAGAGACCTAGCCGCACTTCATTTCATCAGTCCCACCTAGACAGATTGGATACTATTCACTGGAGATTCTACCTTCCTTCATGCCCTCTGAATTTAGGTTCCCTCTTGAAAGCTTGTAAGCCAGTCACTTCTTGCCTTTGAAACCCCCCTCCCCCCATTTTGGATAGCCAATGTCCAAGTTGCACATTCCTGTCTACTCTGTGTATGGAGGGGTGGGAATGATCCTTGCTGTAAGGATTTGTTCCCTCTTTTGAGCTACTGCATCCATAGATGTAGGTCAAGTTCATCAAATTGTATCAGATTACTCTTTTTTTCCCTCTTCTTTCTTCTTCTGGTTGAGCTCTGATGATCCAGTCATTGAAGCCAGGTCAGGTGGGTATTATTTGTAAGTGCGGGTGTTCTTGTGCATATGCCCTCTCTTCTTATCAGCTGGGCGCTTCACTCTCCACTCTAGTCCAATGTGGCTATAATCTTTGACAAAGGGCCAAAGCACACTGAGTGCGGAAGACATAGTCTCTTCAACAGATGGGGTGGGCAGAATTGGAAAGTGATATGCAAAAGATTGAAACAAGACCTTTACCTCACACCATATACAAAAACCAACTCAGCATGGATTAAATACCTGAATGTGAGTCCCAGAATTATAAAGGTCATCAATGAAAAAATAGGGACAAATTTGAGGGCTCTAATACAGGGTACGTACAGACTACCAAATTTTGTGAAAATTATGCAAACAAAAGAAGCCAAAATAGATGATTGGAACATTCTAAAAATTAGAAACTTAAGCGCATCAGAGATTTTCATCAAAAGAGTAAAAAAGAAGCCCACAGAAGGGGAAAAAACTTTTGCAATGACATATCAGACAGGGGACTCATTTCTAAAATCTACAAGAAACTACAACACCTCTACAAGAAAAACAGAAATAACCCAATAAAAAAATTGGCATAGAACATGAGCAGATACTTCACCAAGTAAGACATCTGGCAGCCAACAAACATATGAAGAAATGTTCATGATCAGTAGCAATTAGAGAATTGCAAATCAAAACAACAATGAGATATCATCTCACACCAGCAATAACATCAAAGTTAAAAAATGCAGAGGAGCGTATATGCTGGTGAGGATGTGGAGAGACTGGGACCCTCCTACATTGCTGGTGGGGATGCAAAATGGTCCAACCACTCTGGAAAACAGTATGGTCCTTCCTCAGAAAGTTGAAAATAGAAATACCATATGATGTAGCAATTCCTCTACTTGGCATATATGTACATGAAATATGAGTCATAACTTGAGTGGATATATGCACACCGATGTTCATAGCAGCACTATTCACAATAGCAAAACGATGGAGAGCGCCTAAATGCCCATCAGTGGAAGAATGGATAAACAAACTTTGGTACATACACACAATGAAATATTATGCTACCTTGAGGAATAACAATGAAGCTGTAAGCCCCCGCATAACACGAACCTTGAGGACATTATGCTAAGTGAAATTAGTCAGTCACAATGGACAAATATTGCATAAGACCATTATCATAAAACCTTAAGAAAAGATAGCCATACTAAAAGGAAAAATAAATTTCTTTTTGGTTATTGGTGGAGGTGGTGTGGAGAGGTTAGGGGTAGGTTGAGAGAGGAGACAATAGAGCACAGGGCAGGGGGCAGACACATCATAGTTTGGGTGTTGGGGAAGGCAATACAGAAGAAGAGGGAGAAGGTGGAAGAACAAGGAGAACAGTAGTAGGAGAGCACTGAGAGAGGTTTGCATGGGCTAAATGGAACAGAGGTAAATAGTGATGCATGTTCAACCTTGCAACAACAGGGCTCTGTGATCCAGGGATCAAGGCATAGTCTGAAAAGGAGAATAATCCTAAAATGCTTGACTGTCTTATAAATATTGATTTCCCTTGCCTGCTATTGTAAAATAGGCAGTTGAGTTGGATAGAAAGGAATGTTGGGAAACATGATTACAGAAAGCTTGTAAACCCGTCTTCATCCTATAACTGATAGGAATACCTGAAAGGGATTCTACAACTTGCCCAGTGATATAGGCCTCTTGTGGAGCCTTTGCAGTGTATAGAACCTTAGGTGGAATCCTGAGCCCCATCCAGAACCTTATGAGGTGGGACATTTCCACTGTAAAGGACAAGTAGACCAGCCTGGAACAGCTAGAGCAAAAGAAGATGCATCTTCAAAGAAAGATCATTTGGAAATACCCAAAACAAAAATTGCAGTATGATTGGCTACTACAAGAATAAAGAAGTTGTTCACCAGGAAGCCATCAAGGCAAGCAATCATGTCCCTTTAGGACAACCCCCCCCCCAAGACAGAAACTTACAATAGCAGGCATGTAAACTTACTGGTGAAAACATTGGTCTACTAGTGAGTGGAAGAGGGGGGAAGGCAGCAATGAAGAAATGGGCCAAGTTTAACCATGTTCCTTAGACTTCTGTGGACCTGGAGATGAGAGAGAGAATGGCTGGTTGGTCCAAAATGTGGGGAGACCTGGGGACACCTGAGCCCATGGACAAGGACATAGTCACAAAGAGTTAGAGTTGAAAGTGAAGCATCCAGCTGATATGAAGTGAGGGGAGACACTCAAACTTGCAGATAGATCCCTTTTTACCTAGCCTCGATGGCTTGGCAATCAGAACTCGACTAGAGGAAGATAAAAAAGAAATAAAAATTTGATAAAGAAAACAAGGGTAAATTGCTACAATTTGATGAACTTGACCTATATTCATGGAGGTTGTAGCTCAAAATACCAACAAAATGGGAGGAGTCTTCACATCAAGTATCAATGCTATCCTTTCTGTATACAGGGCAGATAGGGACGGGCAACTTAGACACTGACTACCTAAAATGAGAGAACGATAAAGGCACAAAGTGACTGGTTGACTAGGTTTCAAGAGGGAGTTTTGTTTGAGATAGAGTCCCCACTGAATAGTTTTCACCTTTTCTATATGGGTCTCATAAAAAGAGATGGGGATAAGATTCTTATGATTCAACAGTGAGTAATTGTTATCATGACTAATTACGACTGTCACAATTGTAAAGGTAGAAGTTTTGTAACAAAACGGGAGAGTAGTTAATCTTACAGTCCAGAAACGGAGGACCCTAGGACCATCAAGGGAGAAGAGTACAAGTGAAATGTGGGACCTTATCCAGAGAAGCAGCTACACCAGAAATGGGGACATGGAGAGAGGGAGATCTGAGGACTCTAGATTCATGGAAAGAGAGGGCCTGAGAGCTGGTGGTCTTGCAGACTTGCAGAATGTGCCCTTTGGTGGTGTAAATTATTATATATGCCTGAGTGTTAAAAAAAAAAAAGAAAGAGCTAAAATGAATAGAGAGAAATACTGTTAACTGATGGTACATGGGATTATAATCATTGTAATGAAATAAAGTATATGGTTTGTTGAATGTAAAACTGATGACCTGACCTGTAAACTTTTACTCAATTCACAATAAAAACTTAAAATAAAAGAATCATACTTCCTAATTTCAAAACTCACTACGAAGTGTCAGTAATCATGACTGTGTGTTACTGGTACAAGGAAAACATATAGATCCACATATCAATTGAAAACAGAATGAGGATTATAGAACTAAACTGTTATTTTTATGGTCACCTATTTTCAACAAGGGAGCCAAGAAAATTCAACAGAGGAATGAACAGTCTCGTCAACAAATGATACTGAGATAAAAGAATGAAACTGGACCCCAACCTCATATTATATATAAAAATTAACTCAAAATGGATCAATGGCCTAAATGTAGAAGATAAAGCTATAAAATTCTTAGAAGAAAAGATAGGGGTAAATCTTCTTAATTTAGGATTTGGCAATGGATTCTTAGATGTGACACTTAAAGTACAAGCAACCAAAGAAAAATAGAAAAACAGGACTGCATCAAAATTTAAGGTTTTTGTGCTTCAAAGGATACTATTAATAAAGGTGAAAAGATAGTCCAAGGCATGTGAGAAATTAGCTAATAAGTAACTATTATCTAGAATATACAAAGAACTTTTTATTAGTCATAAAAAGGCAAATGACTCAATTAATAAACCAAAAACCAGAAAAAAAGATCATTTATGCAAGAAGATGCTGATAAAACATTAATCATCACTTTGTTCATGCATTCATTCATTCAATAAATAACCACTGAGTGTGTCCTGTAAACCATGCAGAAAGCATAACTTGGAGTAGCTCCAAGTTGAAACTCTAAGGTAAAAAGAAAAAAAGTTCAATTAAAAATTAAAGATGCTTAAATTTATTTTTGCATTTCAGTAGTAGTATGTTATGGTTGGACACTAAATTTAAATAATGAAATTTTATCATATAGTCAGTCATCGAGGTACAGTATTTTACAGTTGGAAAAGATCTTTGAGGTCATGTTACCTGACCTCTTAGCTTGACTGGTAAGGAAACTAATATGTGAGAATTTGAGTTGAAAATTGGTGCTAGAGCTGGGATTTAAGCATGTGTTCCTTGATGCTAGGTTAGGTTTTTGTTTTTGACTTTGTAGTTTTGCTTTTATGTTTTGTTTTGTTTTGCTTTTAAATAGAACAGAGCTCCAATTTGGATGTCAGTAGAAACTAGTAATTGATTAGCTTAAGTTCACTTTGATGTCAGCAGATATTTGGAAGACATTAGGCCCGGCTCTTGTAAGTATTGGGAGCATAATGGACAAGGTCATAAAATTTAAGTAATATAGGGGGATTCTACTTAACTACAAACCTAAAGTTTGAATCCATGCAGTGGCGCTGGAGAAGAAAGATCTACTTCTATAAAGATGAGAGCTAAGAAAACCCTGTGAGCAGCCTACTCTGTAATATATGCGATCTCCATGAGTCAGAGTCAATTCAATGTCAATGTTCTTTTGTTGTTGTTTTAGAATGGTTAGCTACTTCTCTCCTTGCACCACAGAATGCAAAATATAGATAGGAAAGATTCTAAAACTCCAAGCAAACTCAGTGCCATGGAGATGATTCCAATTCACAACAACTGTACATAAGATTACTGAGACTGTCAGTGTTTATAGGAAGCAACCTCTTCTTTCTCCCACAGAGGACCTGGTGGATTTGAATTACTGACTTTGTGGTTAGCAGTGCAGTACTTACTCTACAGTGCTACCAGGGCTCCTTAGAAAGAACCCTCAAAACAGAGTTCCTACTAAGGTGACATCCTTCCCAGTTGGGGGTAAAACCTTACACCTAGTCATGCAACATCTAAGTGCAAATTCCAGCTCAAACACCTAATAACTGCTTTTTTAGTGAGTTGTGAAATTTTTAGCAAGAAATTTGTTTCATAAATATTGTATGAGAGTATTATTGTAAAGCTTAAGAAAAGGTTTCCATACTAAATAAAATAAATGTTAAAATGAAAAAAAAAAAAAAAAGAGTGTGTGGGTGAAGATAGAGTCCCCACTGAATAGTTTTCATATTTTCTATATGGGTCAGGTAAAAAGAGAAGGGGATAAGATTCTTATGATTCAATAGTGAGTAACTGTTATCATGACTAATTGCAACTGTCACAATTGTAAAGGTAGAAGTTTTGTAACAAAAATGGGAGAGTACTTAATCTTACAGTCCAGAAACAGAGGACCCTAGGACCATCAAGGGAGAAGAGCACAAGCGGAATGTGGGACCTTATCCAGAGAAGCAGCGACACCAGAAATGGAGGCAGAAATGGGGACATGGAGCGAGGGAGCATCTGAGGACTCTACTTCATGGAAAGAGAGGGACTGAGAGCTGCTGGCCAGGAGGCAGACTTGCAGAATGTGCCCTTTGGTGGTGTAAATTATTATATAAGCCTGAGTGTTCAAAAAAAGAAAAAAACATCTAAAATGAATATAGAGAAATACACTTAACTGATGGTACATGGAGGACATTATAATCATTGTAATGAAACAAAGTATATGATAAACTTTCACTCAATTCACAATAAAACTTAAAAAAAAAAGAAATAAGAATGGGACATATTCATTTTCAAAAAGTACGTATCAAAATCTGTCTTGAAGTAAACACTGTCTGTGTTTTTAATAGTATAATATCCAAACACTTACAAGGAAGACAAGTTAATACCACTATTTTTCAAATTTATGCACCAACCACTAAAGCCAATGATGATGCAATTGAAGAATTCTACCAACTTCTTCAGTCTTAAATTGATCAAACATGCAATCAGGATGCATTGATAATTATTGAGAGCAGGAAGGCAAAACTTGGAAACGAAAGGAAGGATCAATAGTTGGACAATAAGGCCTTGATGATAGAATTTATGCTGGAGAATGCATGATATAATTTTACTAGACCAATGACTTCTTCATTGCAAATACCTTTTTAAACAACATAAACGATTATTATACTCATGTACCTCATCCTATGGAATACACAAATTGATTACATCTATATAAAGATATGGTGGAAAATTTCCCTATCATCAGCCAAAAATAGGCCAGATGCATTCGTTGCTCCTATGCAAGTTAAGGCTGAAGCTGAAGAAAATTCAAACAGGTTTACAAGAGCCACAATATGGCCTTTAACATATCCCACCCGAATTTAGCGATCATCTGAAGAACAGATTTGATGCATTAGGCACTAAAGATTGAAGACTGTAAGAGTTGTGGGATGACACATATAGGAAGAAAGCAAAAGGTCATCAAGAAGACAAGAAGAAGACCAAAATGGATATCAGAAGAGACTCTGAAACTTGCTCTTAAATACAGAGATGCTAAAGCAAATGAAAGAAATGAGGATATAAAAGAGTTGAATTGAAAATTTCAAATGATAGTTCAAGAAGACAACATCAAATATTGTAACAAAAATGCGAAAAGACCTGGAGTTAGAAAAGCAAAAGGGAAGAGCACGCTCAGCATTTCTCAAATTAAAAGAAATGAAGAAAAATTTAAACCTCCACTTGAAAAATTGAAGAATTCTATAGGCACAAAATATTGAATGATGCAAAATGCATCAAAAGAAGATGGAAGGAATACAGTCATTGTACCAGAAAGAGATGATTGATGTTCAACCATTTCAAGAAGTAGCATATTAACAAGAGCTAATGACACTGAAGAAAGAAGTGCAAGGTGCATTGAAGGCATTGGCAAAAAACAAGACTCAGGGAATTCATGTAATACATATTGCAAATTTTCAACAAACTGATGAAGCACTGGGGAAACTCACTCATCTATGCCAGTAAGTTTGGAAGATAACTACCTTCCCAACTGACTGGAATAGATCCATATTTGTGACTGCTCGAAAGAGAGGTCATCCAAGGGAATGCGGAAATAATTGGACAGTATCATTAATATCACATGCAAGCAAAATTTTGCTGAAAATTCAAAAAAGATTTCAACCATAGATTGATGAAAAAGGACGTTGATGCAGAAAAGGATGTGTAATGAGGGATATCATTGCTGACGTCAGATGGGTGTTGGCTGAAATCAGAGAACACCGAGAGATATTTACCTGTGCTTTATTGACTTTGCAAAGACTTTTTAAACAAAGTTTTTTACTGTGAATTGAGTGATAGTTCACATGGGAGAACTCGGTTTTATACTCATCGTTTCATTGCAATGATTACAATTTCCTCGATGCATCATCATTCAACAGTATTTGATTTTATTCCTTCTGTTTGTTTGTTTTGGATGTACACAGCAACACTAAGGAATATATAATCATTTAAACAACCAAAGGACACATCCTGCCAGCCTGTCTCCTGGTCGCAAGCACACAGCCTTTCTCTTTCCATGAGTCCTCAGCTGCTTTATTTCTCCATGTCCTCATCTCTGCCTCCATCTCTGGTGTCACTGCTTGTCTGGATAGGGTCCACATTCTGTTCATGCCCTTCTCCCTTGATGGTACTAGGGTCCTCTGTTCCTGGACAGTAAGATTAACTATTATCCCCTTTTTGTTACAGAACTTCTACCTTTACTGTTCTGACAGTCTCAATTAGTCATGATAACAATTACTCACTATTGAATCATAAGAATCTTATTCTCATACTTTTTAAATAGACCAGTCTAGACAAGATGAAAACGATTCAGTGGGGGTTCTACTTTTCCCCGCACACTCTGAGACTAAACTCCGTTTGGAAAACTTGTTAGCAAGTCACTTTGTGCCTTTATCGACCCCTCATTTTAGGTAGCCAGTGTCTAAGTTGCCTGCCCTTATCAACCCTATATACAGAGGGGATAGGATTGATACTTAATGTGAATATTTCTTCTGTCTCAGTTGGCATTTTGAGGTACTACATCCATAAGTATAGGTCAAGTTCATCAGATTGTAGCAATTTATACTTGTTTCCTTTATCAAAAACCCTTTTAATTAAAAAAAAAATTATCTCTGGTTGAATTCTGATCATCAAGCCATCAAAGCTAGTTCTACAAGTTTGGGCATTCTTGTGCGTCTCCCCTCACTTCATATCTGCTGCACACTTCATTCTCAGCTCTAGCCCTCTGTGGTTATGTTCTTGTCCATGGACGCAGGAGTCCCTAGTGTTGGTGACCGCAAGCATTGAGATGCTGAGGCCCTGTGTCATGGATGAAAATCCAACAGGAAGACCCTCCTCAAGATTGCGAGACATGGACCCTGAGGGCCAAAGGAAGTGACCTCCTGATGTCCTGGGTTCATTGGTTTTTGCGGACTCATTGGTGGGCTATCTCTGTATAATTTTCTTTGGTCTTATTATTCATTCTATGCTTCTAACTCCAGTAATTGTAGCTTCTGAGAAAATGGTTTCTTATGTGCCTCTGTTAATAGCTCCACTGTGTTTGAAGTGTGTGGTGTCCTGGGAACAAATCTCTCTGAGGGACAAGCTCTGGCCACCTGGCAAGCATGTCAAAACTGTTCTTTATCAAGTTATTCAGTTATGTTTGATATTAACTTAATACATGAGCTCTTGATTTCAATGTACAATAATAAAACCAAAACCCTCTCTAAAGATGAGGCAGTAAAACTTCCTCATACAAACAAAGGCAGGTTTGCTGGGATTACGCAGGGAGGCTTGAGAGAGAAACTGCCCAGGGTATTCACTCAAAGTAGATTGGTAAATTCCGGGAATATTGTTTAAAGAATAATAGTGGAGGCCCCTCAAGCTGTCCCCAGGTGTAAACAGATTAACCTAGATGTTCTCCTTCCTCCTGAAAGCTTAAGCCAGGTATCTGAAACAGCTTGACTCCTTTCAGACCTTTAAATCCTTTTCACCTTTACCCATTAGAGATTAAGTGCTAAAGGTATGTTAAGTAGCCTTGAGAAACCTCAAGTCACTGCCTTAGGTCATTTAAGCCTAAAAAGTAATCTATAACAGTTTGCTTGAATTTTTGGAAAATTAAGAATGTTAGATTATTAAGACAATTTGAGATATCTGTAAATCATTGTTTCCTGTTTTGAACGATTAATCACATTTCATTTCTGTCCCTGTCTTATCTGAATAATCACCTTCTTCCTTTGTGCAAAATCCCTCCCTGAAAAAATAAAAGACGAATGCAGATTGAATATGCAATACTGCCTGCAGTGCCATGCTGCCTGCAATGCAGGGTCTGCCTGCTAGTTTTGCATCCACTCTGGTCTCGGAGTGTCTCTTTTTTTCTCTCATTGTGTCTTTGTGTATATTCTTTCTCTATTTCTTTCGCCGCCAGATTTCCCTACTTCGTGAACCAAACTTCCCTGTCGAGGCAGGTCCCCGACACCCTAGGTCTCATCACAGTTTAGACCAACCAGCCCTTCCTTTTCTCTCTCTTATCTCCAAGTCGACAGGAACAAATGGAATGTGGTCAAACAGCCCATTTCTTCATTGCTGCCCTTCTCCCTCTTCCACTCACCAGCAGACCAATGTGGTCGCCAGCAAGCTTACATGCCTGCTCATATGTTCTCTTTGTGTTTCAGTCTTGGAGGGATGTTTGTCATGAAGGAACTTGATTACTTGCCTTGATGGTTCCCTAGTGAACAACTTGCTTGTTCTTGTAGTAGCCAATCAGACTTCCAATTTTGGATTTTTCCTACTGACCTCTCATTCTAGAAACATCTTCTTTCCTCTAACTGTTCCAGATGGGTCTGCTTGTCCTTTCAAGTGAGAATAGCCCACCTCAGAAGGTTCTGGATGGAGATCAGCATTCCACTGAAGGTCCTATACACTACAAAGGTTCTGCAGTAAGCCTATTTCACTGGAAAATTCTAGAACTCCTTTTAGGTATTCCAATAAGTTATAGGCTGAAGACAGGGTTACAAGATTTCTATAATCATGATTCCTGATATTCCTTTCTATCCCACTCAAATGTCTATTTTTAAATAGTAGGCAAGGGAAACCATATTCATAAGACAGTCAAGCATCTTAACATTATTTCCCCTCTTTTACCCATTCAGACTATGCCTCAATCCTGGTATCACAGAGCACTGCTGTTTCAAGGTTGAGCATGAAACATTATTCACCTCTGTCCCATTTAGCCCATGCAAACATACCTAAGTGTTCCCCAATCTATCTTGTTCTTCCATTCCCCGCCCCTCTCTTGTGTGTTGCCCTCCCCAATACCCAAACTAGGTGTCTATCCCCTACCCTGTGCTATACCGTTCCCCTCCTCTCCCCCCAGATAACCAACAAAGATTTTTTTCCCCTTTTAGTATGGGTATCTTTTCCTAAGCTTTTACAATAATGATCTTATTTGTCCTTTTGTTACTGACTAATTTCACTTAGAATAATGTCCTCAAGGTTCATCCATGTTATGCATGCGGTGGTTTGAAGCTATCTTGTTATGCTTCAAGGTAGGATAATATTCCATTGTGTTTATGTACAGTTTGTTCATCCATTCTCCAATTGATGGACACTTGAGCTGTCTCCATCCTTTTGCTATTGTGAATAGTGCTGCTATGAATATTGGTATGCATATATCTACTCGTGTTATGGCTTATATTTCTTGTGAATATATATCAAGTAGAGGAATTGCTGGATCATAATGTATTTCTATTTCTAAATTTCTGAAGAAGTGCCATACTGTTTTCCAGAGTCGTTGGACCATTTTTCAGTACCACCAGCAATGTAGGAGAGTCCCAGTCCTCTATATCTTCGCCAGCATTTATTGTCCTCTGCTTTTTTGAGCTTTGCTGTTACTGCTGGTGTGAGATGATATCTCATTGTTGTTTTGGTTTGCATCTCTCTAATGGTTAATCTCAAGGTCAGCAGTTCAAAACTACCAGCTGTTCCGTGGGAGAAAGGTGAGGATTTCTACTCCTATAAAGATTATTGTACCAGTGCCAGGCTGTTTTGACCACTGTAGCCATGTAGTAAAATTTGAAATCAGGGAGTGAGAGACTTACAACTTTGTTCTTCTTCTTAAGCAGTGCTTTCCTTATCCTGGGTCTCTTTCTTTTCTATGTAAAGTTTGCGATTGTTTTTTTCCATCTCTTTGAAGAATATCATTGGAATCTGGATTGGGATTGCATTATGTGTATAGATTGCTTTGGGTAGTATTGGCATTTTCACAATGTTAAGTCTTCCTATCCAGGAGCATGATATATTCTTCCATTTATGTAAGTCTCTTTTGGTTTCTTGTAGTAGTGTTTGTAGTTTTCTTTGTATAGGTCCTTTGTTTCTCTGGTTATATTTATTCCTAAATATTTCATCCTTTAGGCAACTGTTGTAAATGGTATTGCTTTCCTCATTTCCTTTCCATAGCTGTCATTATTAGGTAGAGGATTCCAACTGATTTTTATATGTTGATCTTGTCCCCTGCCACTTTGCTGAATCTTCCAATGAGTTCTAATAGTTTTTGTTGCTCAGTCTTTGGGATTTTCTCTATATGGGATCATATCATTTGCAAATAGTGAAAGTTTTACTTCCTCTTTGCCAGTTTGGATGCTTTTGATTTCCCTATCTTGCTTTATAACTCTGGCTAAGACTTCCAACACAATATTGAATAAGAGTGGCGATAAAGGGCATCCTCTTTGCAAAGGGAAGGCTTTCAGTTTCTCTCTATTGAGACTGATGATGGCTGTTGGTTTGTATATATGCTATTAACTATGTTGAGGCATTTCCTTTCAATTCCTACTTTGTTGAGTGTTTTCATCAGGAATGTGTGTTGGATTTTGTTAAGTGCATTTTCTGCATCCATCGATATGATCATGTGGTTCTTTTCCTATTTTTAATTTATCTGGTGGATGACATTGATTGTTTTTCTAATATTGAACCATCTTTGCATCCACGATATGAATCTCAATTCATATTATATATATATTTTGATGTGTTGTTGGATTCTGTTGGCTAAGATTTTGTTGAAAGTAGGAGGCGGGGTTTGATGGTGGATAGGGTAGAGGTGCAGTGAAGATCTCTATCAGCAATACTACAGAATACCAGGTGAAGTAGATTCAGGGGAGCACTCCAAAACTCTGAAACACATATGTAGGAATATTAAAAAAAAGTTTGAAGGAACTCATAGTGGAAGTAAAAAAAAAAGCTAGTGGAACTTGTAGTGGAGGTAAAAAATCTTGTGCTTTAGAATCAGCTCGGCTCAGCGGCCTGGAGTCAACAACCTGGGCAAGACTAAATGGCAATACCAAATGGGGGAGCAAGCAGACCCCCCATGGACTAATGCCTATAGAAACCTTGGAACAAAGATGGACAATATACTTTGTTTGGTTTTGTTTTGTTCCGATTTTCTTTTTTCTTTTTTTTTTGGTCTCTGTTTATTGGCCTTTATTTGTCTGCACACCTCCATTCTGGTGACTAGAAGGGGTGCCTAAGCAAGTGGACACCCCCATCCCCACCACTGGAGGGTTCTTCTACCACACATGTGCACAGATCCTCTCATTATTTAAAGAGACAGTGACCGCTTAAAACCAGCAGTGCAAAACTGCCACAGTTGACCCTGAACAGTTTATTAATAGGGAAAAGGCCAGAACAGGGGGTGTGGAGAGGGAGAGAGTTTAAAAACAAAACAGGCCCAAAATTAAATCCTGAGGTACAGCATAACAACCAACAGTGGCATGTTGAAATTTATCAGGCGGCCTTGAAGGAAAGAAGCTGAAAGAGGATATTAAAGTCATACTCATATTTAAGTCATACTACAGATTTTTTCTGTAGTATGAAGAGGACTTGAAACATTTACTTATGAAGATCAAAGAGCACAGCCTTCGATATGGATTACATCTCA
>NW_006408719.1:446852-463390 GCF_000296735.1 Chrysochloris asiatica
TTTGAGTTGTGGTGTTGGAGGAGAATACTGAAAGTGCCATGGACTGCCAAAAGGACCAATAGATCTGTTTTGGAAGAAGTACAGCCAGAGTGCTCTTTGGAGGCCAGGATGGCTAAACTTCGTCTCTCATATTTTGGACATATTGTCTGGAGGAAACAGTCACTGGAGAAGGATGTCATTCTGGGTAAGGTGGAGGGTCAAGTGTGGCAGCGGTAGTGAGGTTGGCCCAGGATCGGACATTGTTTCTTTCTGCTGTGCATGGGGTCACTATGAGTTGGTTTCGACTCGATGGCACCTGACAACAACAACAACAGATTTTTTCTTCCTCTCTCTCTTCTCTCCCTTTCTGTGTTTATAGACTACAGTGTACAACATGGTTGTTGTTTTGTTTTTTTTCTGTTACTTTTTTTTGACTGTTGTTGTTCCACCTTTTACCTTTATGGGGATCTTTCTCTCACTTTATTACCCACAAAGAGGCATTAATTGCTGCTATACAGTCAAGCTATAACCATACTCTATAAAATTCCATAATCCAGGAAAGAGCCAATATCAACTGCCATACACCAGGGAGGCAGACAACACCTGTGAAAGTTACTCTGAGTTAAGCAATAAGAAGGGTGACAAGGGAAGCCCACATCCTGATCACATCTACTTGGAGGCAATCAGAAAGCATAAAAAAATACCAAAACACACACTCAATTAAGTATTATGGCCACAGCTAACCACTAAATATGTCCAAGAAGCAAAAACAGATGACCATGTCAGCACATGTCCAAACACAAAATAAAATATCTGAGACAAATGACCTAGAGGTAGACATGGACTCCATTATGGAAGGAGGGCAGGCCTTAGAAATGCCTGAGAAGGAATTCAGAAAAATGATTATAAAATGTTTCAAAACACTTTACAATGGAGTTGAGAAAAATAAGGAAGAAGTCAGAAAAATGCTGTAGGAACAATCAAATAAGATAGATACAGCACTGGAAAGAATTCAAAACCTACAGAAATAGGTCAAAACAATCAATAATAGAATAACAGAAATAGACAATACACTGAAATGGTAAAGGAGTAGAATAGAAGAGATGGAAGGCAGAACTAGTGAGCTGGAAGACAAATCACTCAATACTATTAAGATAGAAGAATAAGCAGAAAAAAGGATAAACAATTCTGAAGAAGGGCTAAGATTCATGTTGGACAACATGAAGAGGAATAACTTAAGAATTATCATCATTCTAGAACAGGAAGAATCACACAAGTCCATGGAATAAATAGTTGAAGAAATGCTGGAAGAAAATTTCTCAAACATCCTGAAAAGTAAAAAGATAAGCGTTCAACAAGCTCAATGACCCCAGGAAGGATAGACTCCAAAAGAAAATTACAGAGACATAAATAAAACCCTGAAAGTAAAACAAAACAAAAAGCTGCTAACCAAGAATCCCTTATCCAGCAAAGCTATCATTCAAATATGATGGTGTAATCAAAATATTCCAGGATAAACAGAAGCTAAGGAATGTTTCCAAGGCCAACCCGGCATGACAAAGCAATCTAAAGGGAATTCTGTGGACTGAGAACCAATAAGAACAGACAACAATCAGAGATTGACATATGTGGCAGCACTTCCTGGAACTAAATTGACAGATGGAGGAGGTGAGAACAGAACAAAACTATAAGAAAAGAACAAACTCAGAGATTCTGGGAGGTCAGGTTATGATTAAAACAATTACAATGTGAAAGAAGGTAAACACATAGGAACAGAGATCCAGATAGTGAGAAGGTCAGGTAGATTAAAAGAATCAAATAGACTGCACTAAACGGAGGGAAAAATTAATGGAATATAAGGTAATGTCAAAGAAAATTAACACTTCACAACAAACCAAGAAAATGAAAATCCAAGAAGAACATGGAAACATTAAAACGATGAGGAAACTCACAAGAAAGAACACAAAACCATGAACTCAGCAAAGAAAGATACGCAGAACAAAGAAAGCAGCACCACCACCACCACACACAAAAAAACAAACATGATCCATGCTGAGGAAATAATCCGAGAAGCTGGGTTATATGTAGAAAAACGTGGCATCAGGATCGGAGGAAGACTTAGTAACAACCTGTGGTATGCAGATGATACAACCTTGCTTGCTGAAATTAAAGTGGACTTAAAATATTTACTGATGAAGATCAAAGAGCACAGCCTTCAGGATGGATTGAATCTCAAAGTAAAGAAAACAAAAATCCTCACCACTGGACCAATAAACAATATTCTTATCAATGGAAAAAAGATTGAAGTTGTTAAGGACTTCATTCTTCCTGGATCAACTATCAACACTCATGGAAGCAACAGTCAAGAAATCAAACAACGTATTGCATTAGACAAATCTGATGCACAAGACCTTTTTAAAGTGTTGAAAAGCAAAAGATGTCAGCTTGAGGACTAAGGTGCATCTGACCTGAGCCATGGTATTTTCAATAACTTCATATGCATGCAAAAGCTGGACAGTGCATCAGAAAGACCATAGAAGAATTTATGCTTTTGAGTTATGGTGTTGGAGGAGAATATTAAAAGTGCCATGGGCTGCCAAAACAACCAATATATCCATTTGGAAGAAGTGCAGCCAGAGTGCTCCTTGGAGGCCAGCATAGCCAAATTCGTTTCTCATAGTTCGAACTTATTGCTAGGAAGGACTAGTCATTGAAGAAGGATATCATGCTTGGTAAGGTGGAGGGTCAGAGAAAAAAAGGAACACTCCCAGCGAGATGGATTGGCCAAGTGGTAGCATCAATGGGCTCAAGCATGACAACAGTAGTCAGGTAGGCCCAGGATTGTGCAGTATTTTGTTCTGCTGTGCATAAGGTCACTATGATTCTGTACTGACTCGATACTTAACAAAAACATCGATAATTACACTGAATGTAAACAGATTAAATGCGCCAGTTAAGAGACAGATAAGAAAACAAGATCCTTCAATATGCTATGTTCAGGAGACACATCTTACAGACAGAGACAAAAATAGATTAAAAGTCAAAGGATGGAAGAATTCATACCAAGCTAATTGCAATAAAAATGAACAGGAGTGGAAGTACTAATCTCTGATAAAATAAACTTTAAGACAAAACCCAGCATAATCGATAAAGGTGGACATTATCTCATGATTAAATGAACAATTGAACAAGATGACAGAACCATAATAAATATCTATGCTCGTAATGAAAGAGCTCCAAAATATATAAAGGAAACTCTAATAGATTTGAAGAAAGAAATAGATTAATCTACAATAATGATGAGTGATTTTAATATACCGCTTTCAAAAATGGATAGAACAACCAGAAGAAAACTTGACAAAGACAAAGAGGAAATGAAAAACACAATCAGCCAACTGGTCTTCATAGATATGTACAGAGCATTTAACCCAAAAATATCACAATACACATTCTTTTCCAGTGCACATGGAACATTCTCCAGAATAGAGCATGTGTTAGACCACAAAACAACCCTCCATAAAGTTACAAATATCAAAATACTACAAAGCATCTTCTCAGACCACAAAGCTATCAAATTAGAAATCAACAATAGGAAAACCAAGGAAATAAACTCAAAAACAAGGAAAAGGAATAACACCCTGCTGAAAAGTGACTGGGTAGTAGAAGAAATACTACCCGTGAACTTACAAATTTGCTAGAAACAAATGAGAATGAAAACGCAACCTAAAAATCTTTGGGATACAGCAAAAGCACTGTTGAAAGGACAATTTATTGTGATAAATGCGCACATCCAAAAAGAAGAAAGAACCAACATTAAAACATTAACACTGCATCTACAACAGTTAGAAACAGACTAACAGAGGGTACCTAAACCAACAAAAGAAAAGAAATAATAAATATCAGAGCAGAAATAAATGAGATAGAAAAAAGAAAAAACTATAGAAAGAATAAACAGGACAAGAAGCTGGTTCTTTGAAAGAATTAACAAAATTGACAGACCATTGGCAAACTTAACAAAAGAAAACAGGGAGATGACACAAATAACACTCATTAGAAACCACATGGGCGATGTCACAATGGAACCAAAGGAAACCAAAAGGATAGTAACAGAATACTATGAAAAGTTGTAACTCAACAAATTTGAAAAGTTAGAACAGATTGATGCATTTTTAGAGAAACATGACCTACCTAAACTTACACTGAGTGACATAGAAAACCTGAACAGACCCATAACTAAAGAAGAAATTGATCAGATCATCAAAAAACTTCCAACCAAAAAGAAATCCAGCCTCAGATGGCTTCATGGGTGAGTTTACCAAACGTTTAGGGAAGAGCTGTGACCAATTCTACTCAAATGATTCCAGAAGATAGAAGAGGATGGAAAACTTCCTAATACATTTAATGCAAGCATAACCCTCATACCAAAACCAGGGAAGGATGTCACTAAGAAATAAAATTATAGACCAATATCCCTTATGAACATAGATGCAAAAATTCTCAACAAAAGCCTAGCCAATAGAATCCAGAAACACATTAAAAAAAAAAAATAATACATCATGACCAAGTGGGATTCATATCAGGGCTGCAAGGATGGTTCAACACTGAAAAACAATCAATGTAATCCACCATATAAATAAGAAAGAAAAAAAAAAAAGAACCATGTGATCATATCGACAAAGTAGGAATTGAAGGGAAATTCCTCAACATAATTATGTGCATATATACAAAACCAACAGCCTACATTACTCTCAATGGAGAGAAACTGAAAGACTTCCTTTGCGAACAGGAAGTAGACAAGCATGCCCTTTGTCACCACTCCTATTCAATATTGTGCTGGAAGTCTTAGCAAGAGCTATAGGTCGAAACAGGGAAATTAAAGGCATCCAAATTGCAAAGAAGAAATAAAACTCTTTTTTGCAGATGAAATGATCCTATACATAGAAAACCCCAAAGACTCAGTAAAAAAGCTACTAGACCTCATTGGAAGATTCAACAAAGTGGCAGGATATAAGATCAACATACAAAAATCAGTTGGATTCCTCTATACCTATAATAACAATACTGAAAAGGACATTAGGAAAGCAATACCATTTACAATAGCTGCCCAGAGGATAATAGCTAGGAATAAATGTAACCAGAGAAACAAAGGACCTATACAAAGAAAATTACAAAACACTACTACAAGAGACCAAAAGAGACCTATAAAAATGGAATAATGTACCATGCTCCTGGATAGGAAGACTTAACACTGTGAAAATGTTAATACTGTCCAAAGCAATTTATACAGATAATGCAATCCCAATCCAGATTCCAATGATATTCTTCAAAGACATGAAAAAAAAAAATTACAAACTTTATATGGAAAGGAAAGAGACCTTAAACAAAGCACTGCTTAAGAAGAAGAATAAAGCTGGAAACCTTTCAATCCCTGACTTCAAAATTTATCACATGGCTACAGTGGTCAAAACAGCTTGGTACTGGTACAATGAAAGATACATTGATCAATGGAACAGAATGGAGAATCCAGAAATTAACCCATCCACATACAGCCAACTGATTTTTGACAAAGTACCTAAATATATTGCACGGGGAGGTGATAGTCTCTTCAACAAATGGTGCTGGCAGAACTAGAATGCGATATGCAAAAGCTTGAAATAAGACTTTTACCTCACGCCTTATACAAAAACCAACTTAGCATGGATTAAAGACTGAAATGTGAATATCAGAATTCTGAAGGCCATCAATGAAGTAATAGGGACAAATCTGAGGGCTCTAACTTAGGGCATACACAGACTACCAAACATTTTGAAAACTACACAAACAAAAGTAGACAAAATAGATGAGTGGGACATACTAAAAATTAAAATTTATGTGCATCAAACGACTTCACCAAAAGAGTAGAAAGGAACCCACAGAACGGGAAAAAATCTTTTGCAATGACATATCAGACAATGGGCTAATTTCTAAAATATTTAGGAAACTACAACACCTCTACAAGAAATAATCAACCTAATTGAAAAACGGGCACAGGACATGAACAGACACTTCACCAAGAAGGAGATCCGGGCAGCCAACAAGCATATGAAGAAATGTTCCTGATCAGTAGCCATTAGAAAGATGCAAATCAAACAATGAGATATCATCTCCCACAGCAATAACAGCAAAGATCATAAAAATAGAGGACAATATATGCTGGCAAGGATGTGGAGAGACTGGGATGCTCTTTCTCGTAGGATTGCAAAATGGTCCAACCACCCTTGAAAACAATATGGTGCTTCTTCAGTAGGTTGGGAATAGAAATACCTTATGACCCAGCAACTCCTCTGCTTGATATTTACCAACAAGAGATATGAGCCATAACACAAGTAGATATATGCATACCAATGTTCATAGCAGTACTATTTACAATAGTAAAAAGATCGGCTTAAGTGGCAGTCAATGGAAGAATGGTTAAACAAGCTGTGGTACACAGACACAGTGAAATATTATACTACCTTGAAGAATAACAAGGAAGCGGCAAACCACCGCATAACATGGATGAACCTTGAGGGCATTATGTTGAGTGAAATTAGTCAGTCACAAAAGGAGAAATACTGCGTAGGACCACTACTGTGAAAGACTAAGAAAAAGAACCCATACTAAAGAGTGGTGGATTCTTTGCTGGTTGCTGGGATGTGGGAGTGGGGTGAGGGGAGGGAGGGGAAGGTGGAGCACAGGGTAGGGAATAGACACAGATAATTTGGGTGCTAGGGAGGGGGGCAATACACAAGAAGGGGGAGGAGAATGGAAGAACAAGGCAGATGGGAGAACAGTTAGGCAGGTTTCCATGGGCTTAGTGGGCAGAGGTAAATAATTATGTATTCACTACCTTGGAACAACAGGGCTCTGGGATACAGTGATTGAGGCTAGGTTTGAATTGGTAAAAGGGGAAAAATCATGTTAAGATGCTTAGCTGTCTTTCAAATCTTGGTTTCCCTTGAATGCCATTATAAAATAGACACCATGGAAAGCTCTTCTGCCTATAACTGACTGGAATACCTAAAATGGGGCTACAACTTGCCCAGTGAAGGAGGCTTCCTGTGGAGCCTCTGCATTACATAAAACCATAGGTGGAATACTGAAACCCATCCAGAATCTTCTGAGGTTGGAAATTTCCACTTGAAAGGTCAAGCAGAACAGCTGGAAGAACAGAAGATACTTCTTGAAAGAAAGACTGCCAGGAAAAACCAAAAACAATAATGGCAATCCAACTAACTACTACAAGAACAAGCAAGTTGCTCGCTCAGGAGACATCAATGCAAGTGATCGGGTCCCCTCAGGGCAAATCCCCTTGTAAGACTAAGACTCAAGGGGATTGTACGAGCAGATATGTGCTCTGACTGGTGACCACATTGGTCACTGATAAGGGGAATTGAGGGAAAAACAGCAATGAAGCTGCGAAGTAAGTTCTACCACGTTCCATGTAGAGAACAGGTTGGTCAGCAGTATATCAAGACCTGAGGACTCCTTGGCCCAGATTCAGTGACATAGCCACAGAGGACTAGAGTGGAGAGTGAAGCATCCAGCTTATAAGAAGTGAGGGCATTTGTACAAGAACATCCACACTTGCAGATAATACACACTTGAGCTGGCTTCAATGACTGGATGATCAGAACTCAACTAGAAGAAGAAAGAAGAGGAAAAAATAAGTAATCTTATACCGTTTAATGAACTTGATCTAATCTTATGGATGCAGTAGCTCAAAAGAGGGAACAAATCTTTATAGCGAAGATCATTCTCACCCCTTAGATACTCAGGGTAGACAGGGATGAGCAACTTGGACATTGGCTACCCAAAATGGGAGGGGGGGGGGATACAAAGGCAAGAAATGACTGGCTTACAAGCTTTCAAGAGGGAGCCTACATTCAGAGGGCATGGAGGAAAGTAGAATCTCCACTCAGTAGTATCCAATCTGTCTGGGTGGGGCTGATGAAAGGAAATGGGGACAGGACTCTTGTAGTACAATAGCTGATAATTGCTATCAGGACTGGCTGTGAGGGTTTGAAATGTAAAGGTATCAAAAGGAGGGGAGTGGTTGACTTTGCTGTCCAGGAGCAGAGGTCCCTGGGACCATCAAGGGAGAAGAAAGGAGTGCTGGATCCTACCCAGAGAAACAGTGATGTCAGAGATGGAGGCAGAGAGGATGACTTGAAGAGATGGAGTGTCTGGGGACTCTAGACACAGAGAGGGAGAGGGGCTGTGTGCTGATGACTGAGGGGCAGGGTTGTGGAGTATAACCTTTGGTTGGTTGATGATGCATGGAGAGGATTGTAACCATGGCAATGAAACGATATAAGATAAGATAAATGTAAAGCTAATGTTTTTCCAAGTAAACTATCATACAATTCACAATAAAACATTAAAAAGAAGATTTTGTTGAGAATTTTTGCTTCAATGTTCATGTTACTGGTCTATAATTTTCTTTCTTACTGATGTACTTCCCTGGCTTTGGTATGAGGGTTAAGCTTGCTTTGTCAAATAAATTAGGAAGTTTTCAATCTTTTTCTATATTCTGGAATAGTTTGAGTAGAATTGGTGACAGATCTTCCCTGTGAAGCTGTCTGGCCCTGGATTTTTTTGGTTGGGAGTTTTTTGATGACCTGTTCATTTTCTTCCATTGTTATAAGTCTGTTCAAGTTTTTTACTTCACTCTGTGTAAATTTAGGTAGGTCATGCTTTTCTAAAAATGTATCCATCTTCTCTAGATTTTCAGTTTTCTTGGAGTATAACTCTTCATAATATTCTGTTATTATCATTTTAATTTCTACTGGTTCTGTTGTGATGTCTCCCATGTGGCTTCTTATCAATGTTGTTTGTGTCTTCAAATATCTCCTCTGTGGACTTGTGTAATTCTTCCTGTTCTGCAATGCCAATAATTCTTAAGTTATTCCTCTTTATCTTGTCCCACATGAATCTTATACTGTCTTTGGATTTTTTTTTATCCTATTTTTTGCTTGCTCTTCTATCTTAGCAATATTGAGAGATTTGTCTTCCAACTCACTAGTTCTGTCTTCCATCTCTTCTATTTTACTCGTTTGCCCTTTCAGTGTATTGTGCATTTCTGATATTTTATTATTAATTGTTTGGGTCTCTTTTTGCAGGTTTTGAATTGTTTCCAATGTTGTATCTATCTTATTTTATTATTCCTGCAGCACTTTTCTGAGTTCTTCCTTGTTTTTCTCAAATCCTCTGTGGAGCGTTTGGATGAACCTCAATAGCCTTCTCCCAAATTCTTTCTTAGGCAGTTCCAAAGCCTGCCCTCCTTCCAATGAGAAGTCTAAGATTACCTCCAGCTCATTTTTCTTAGTTACTCTATCTTGTTTCTGGAAATGTGACAAAATGGCCAGTTGTTTCTTGGGCATCTTCAATAATTATGTGTGTTTTCAATAATTAGATGAATGTATGCTGAGCTTTCTGATTGCCTTCATGTAGATTTCATCTGGAAATGGGCTTCCCTTTTCACTTTTCTTATTACTCAACTCAGAGTAACTGTATCAATTGTTGGCTGTCTATCTGGTGTATAGCAGCTGGTGTTGGCTCTTTTCTGAATCATGGGATTTTACAGAGTGTGATTGCAACTTGGCTATATGACCACAATTGCTCTCTTCTTGGGTAACATAGGGAGAAAAAGAACCCCCTGAAGCTAAAAGGGGTACCAAAATCAAAACAGCAACAGCAAAATTAAACGGATTGTGTACTGCAGTCTATAATCACATTAAAAAAAAGAGAGAGGCTAAAAATCTGTAGCAAAATATGGATATGACTTTAACACCCCTCTCTTGGCTTCATGCCTTCTAGACCATCTGAGAAATTTCAAGATGTTACTTTGATCCTTATGACACAACTCAGGATTTAATTTTTGGCCTGTTCCCTTTTTAATCTGTCTCTCTTTCACTCCACAACCCCAGTTCAAGACTTTCTTTTAGTGATAAACAGTGTAGGGCAGACTGTAGCCATTTTGGGGACAATTACATTTTAAGCAGTGTCTTAACTCTTCTTAGATTCTGTGTGCTGTTTCCTTTGCTGAGCAGATGTGTGCACATGTGTAGTGGAACCCTTTGTGGGATTGTCCACTTGCTCAGGCAACCCCCTCTAGTCACCAGAGTGGAGGTGCTCAGGCAACCAGAGACCACTGAACAGAGGAATAATAATAATAATAAAGAGTAGAAAAGGAATGTCCACATCTTTATATCTGAGGATAGGTCAGACCTCTGTGGTGGGAGCGCTCCTTTAATCCTTCACCAGCTCTGTCATGTCCAAAAAGGCTCTCCGGGAGCCACCTGGCTGCTGCAGATCAGAAACCACTACCTTTCTTTCATCTGCTACAAATTCCACTGGCTGTAAGCCTTCAAACTTTCTAAATGTAGTTCAGATTTCTGTGAAAAGCCCCTAAACCTGCTTCATCTGGTATTCTGTGTTATTGCTGGTGGAGGTATGCACCACACTTCTCCCTTATCTGCCACCAATCCTGTGCAAAGACTTTTGATTGTATGGATCATGACAAGCTAAATACTGGATTTCAGAACACTTAACTGTGGCTATGAGGAACTTGCACTTTGACCAAGAGGTTCAAATAGAACAAGGGAATGCTGAATGGTTTTAAATTAAGAAAGGTGTGTGCCAGTGTTGTTTTCTTTCATCATACTTATTCAATCTGTATGCTGAACAATTAATCTAAGAAGTTGGATTATAGAAGCAGGGTCACCCTGGTGGACAGGTTTCACCTGAGTTTCCATGGTACTTTCAATATTTTCCTTTAACACCATAATACAAATGCATCAGTTCTTCTATGGGCTTCCATTTTCACTGTCCAGCTTTCACATGTGTATGAGTACCATGGACTACCAAAAGGACAAACCAATTTGTGTTGGAAGAAATACAGCCAGAATGTACCCTGGAAACTAGAGACTTAATCTCTTATACTTCGGACATACTGTCAGGAAGGGCTAGTACTTGGATGAGGATATCATGTTTGGCAAAATGAAGGGTCAGGGAAAAAGAGGAAGACCTCTAACAAGATGGATTGGCACAGTGGCAGTAGTGATGAGTTCAAATGTAGCAACGATTGTGAAGTTGGTACAGGACTGGGCAGTGTTTCATTCTGTTGTGCATAGTTTTACTGTGAGTTGCTACCAACTCTATGGCACCTAACAACAACAGCAAAGGGAAAATATTTAATGATGCAGAAAGCATCAAAAGAAGATGGAAAGAATACACAGAATCACTGTACCAAAAAGAAATCTTCAATGTTCAAGTTCAATGAAGAGTTAGAATATGCTCAGGAGCCAATTATACTGAAGGAAGAAGTCCAAGGTACATTGAAAGCATTGGTAAAGGACAACAACAACAACAATGAAATGTATTTGTGAGTTTTTCATGCTTTTCTATGTTCTGGAATAATTTGAGTATTTGGTGTCAGATCTTCCTGAATGTTTGGTAGAATTCACCAGTAAAACCATCTGGGTCAAGACAATTTTTTTTGTTGGGAGTTTTGTAATGACCTCACCAATTTCTTGGTTTGTTATAGGCCTTTTCAAATTTTCTACTTCACTCTGTGTTACAATAGGTTGGTCGTGTTTTTCTAAAAGTTTATTCATTTCTTCCAGATTTTCAAATTTGTTGGAGTACAATTCTTCATAATTTTCTGTTATTATCCTTTTTATTTCCATTGGTTCTGCTGCAACTTCACTAATATGGCTTCTTATGCATGTCATTTACATCCTCTCTTTCTTTTCTTTTGCTAGATTTGTCAATATTTTGCCAATTTAATTAATCCTTTCAAAGAACCAACTTACTGTTTTCTTGATTCTTTCCACTGTATTACTGTTTTCTTATTTATTTATTTCTGCTCTGGAAACATAATCAGTTGTGAATTGGGTTGCTGACCTCAATGTCAGTAGTTTGAATTTACCATCCACTCCATTGCATAAAGATGAAGTTGTGTGCTCCAATAAAGATGAAAAGGTTTGGAAACCTTATACAGGGTTACTATGAACTGGAACTGACTCCATGTCAACATAACCACCAAAAGCAATCTTTATAATTTCTTTTTTGTCTGGTGAACATAGGCTTACTTTGCTCCTATTTCTAATTGTTGAAGATGTTTTAGTAGTGTGTTGATTTTGGTTCTTACTTCTTTTTGAATGTGTGCATTTATTGCCATAAATTACCCTCTAAGCACTGTTTTTGCAGAAGCTTTAGTATGTTGTGTTTTTGTTCTCATTTGTTTCAAGGAAATTTTTATTTCATTTTTTATTTGTTCTATTGTTCAGTAGCTTTTAATCAGGGTGTTATTTATTGTAGTTGTTGTTAAGTGTCATTGAGTTGGTTCTGACTCATAGCAACCCTGTATGATGTTTCTGAGGAGTGACTGGTGGGTTTGAACACATGCCCTTATGGTGTAAATTACTCTTGTGGTTAAACACATTATCCTACAGTGCCACACCAGGACTCCAGGGTGTTATTTAATTTCCATGTATTTGATATTCTTCCCAGATTTTTCTTTTGTTGATATCTATTGTAAAGCATTAAAATCTGAAAAGATACTTTGTAGTACTTTTTTGTTTTTAGGTTCATTGATACTTGCTTTGTGATCTAACATTTGATCTATGCTGGAGAATATTCCATATGCACTGGAAAAGAATTGGTATTGTACAGTTGTTGAATATGAGGTCATGTTGGTTGGTTGTGTTGTTTAGTGCTTCTGTGTCTTTCTTGGGTTTCTTTTTATTTGTTCTGTTCTTGACCAAAATATCAAAATTCATTTATTAAAATACTCTACTCATCTGTCAGTTTGTTATTCAGTGGTGAATTGCATTTTGATGTGATCCTGGAAGCTATACCACCAGTATTTTGTGTCACCTATTGTTGACAGCTTTCAGCTGAGCTTCCAGACTAAGATTAGGAAGAAAGAGAGGCAGATATTTCTGAATTTTTGCCACTGAAAACCTTTTGGATGGCAGTGGAACACTTTCAGAAAGCACCAGAATATTGAATATAGAAATATTATGAATAGCACCAGAATATTGTCAGATACTGTACCAGAAAATGAGTCCCTGAGGTTGGAAAGTATTAAAAATAAGACTGGAGAAGAGCTGCCTTCTCAAAGTATAGTTGACCGTGACGATGTGAATGCAACAACCATTCAGAACCTTCATTTGCTGATGGGAACAATAGAAAATTAGGAGAAACAGCTATAAACATCCATTAATAATCACAACATGGAATGCATGAAATATGAATCTAGGAATATTGGAAGTTGTAAAAAATGTAATGGAGTGCATATAAAGATCGATACAATAGGCTTTAGAGAGCTTAAATGGACTGGTATTGGCCATTTGTAATCTGACAATCTCAAGGTTTACTATTCCAGGAATGACAAAATGAAGAGGAATGGTGTTGCATCCATCATTAAAAAGAGCATTTCAAATTCTGTGTTGAAGTACAATGCTGTATGTCATAGGATAATATCCATACACCTAAATTTAATACCACTATTATTAAAATTTATGTAAAACACTAAAATCAGTGATGATGAAATTAAAGAATTCTACCAAATTCTTCAATCTGAAATTAATCAAATCTGCAATCAAGATATATTGATAATTACTGGTGATTGGAATGCTAAGGTTGGAAACAAAGAGGAATGATTAGTATTTGTAAAATAAGGCCTTCGTGATAGAAACTATGCTGGAGATCCCATGATAAATTTTTAAAAGACCAATGTCTTATTCATTGCAAATATCTTTTAAAGACAATTATACATATGGACCTCACCAGATGAGATACACAGAAATCAAATTGACTACATCTGTGGAAAAAGACGGTGGAAAAGTTCCCTATTATCTATCATAACAAGATCAGGGGTAGACTATGCAAAAGACCATCAATTGCTCATATTCAAGTGCAGGCTGAATCTGAAGAAAATGAAAACAAGTTCATGAAAGCCAAAATTTGACCTTGAACATATCCCACTTGAATTTAGAGATCATCTGAAGAACAGATTTGATGCATCAGACACTAAAGGTTGAAGACCAGAGGAGTTGTGAGATGACATCAAGAACATCACACAGGAAGAAAACAAAAGGTCATTAAGAAGACAAAAAAAGAGACAAGAACAAAATGAATGTCAGAAGAGACTCTGAAACTTGTTCTCCAGGGTAGCGATGCTAAAAACAAATGAAAGAAATGAGGAGGTCAAAGAGATGAAAAGAAAATTTCAAAGGTCATCTCAAGAAAACAAATCAAATATTATAACTGAAATGTGCAAAGACCTGTACTTAGAAAACGAAAAGAGAAGAACACTCTCAACATTACTCAAACTAAAGGAACTGAAGAAAAAAAATAAACTCTTGACTTGAAATATTGAAGAATTCTATGGACAAAGTATTGAATGATGTTGTTGTTGTCAGGTGCCATCGAGTCGGAACCGACTCATAGCAACCCCACGCACAGCAGAACGAAACAATGTCTGATCCTGGGCCAACCTCACTACGGCCGCCACACTTGACACCATCAATGATGCCACCTGGCTGATCCATCTCGTTGGGGGTCTTCCTCTTTTTCTCTGACTCTCCATCTTACCCAGCATGACATCCTTCTCCAGGAACTGTTCCCTCCTGACAATATGTCCAAAGTATGAGAAACGAAGCTTAGCCATCCTAGCCTCCAAGGAGTACTCTGGCTGCACTTCTTCCAAAACAGATCTATTGGTTCTTTTGGCAGTCCATGGCACTTTTAGTATTCTCCTCCAACACCACAACTCAAAGGCATCAATTCTTCTACGATCTTCCTTATTCACTGTCCAGCTTTCGCATCCATATGAGGCTATCGAAAATACCATGGTTTGGGTCTGGCGCATCTTAGTCCTCAAGCTGACATCTCTGCTCTTCAACACTTTGAAAAGTTCCTGTGCAGCAGATTTGCCCAATGCAATATATCATCTGATTTCTTGACTGCTGCTTCCACGAGTGTTGATAGTTGATTAAATTTTAATTTAATTTTAGTATTATTTATATGTAGTTTAATTTTATTTAGTGTTTCCTTTTGTTTTGCATTCATATTAAAAATTGTTTTGATTTTAAAATTTAATTTAGTGTTTTCCTTTGGTTTAATTTACTTTATGCAACATTTAATGTAATGTTTATTTTCCTTTAATTTAATATCTAACTTATTTAATTTTGTTGTTGTTAAGTGCCGTCGAGTTGTTCCAACTCATGGAGACCCTGTGTAGGGTTTATGAGGAGCAGTTGGTGAACTTGAATCACCAATCTTGTGGTTCAAATCGACCTTAAGGTCTAGTGCTTATGTACACCAGGAGCCCTATTTTATTAGGGTTTATTTAATATTATTTCAGTTTATATTTTATTTCGTCTTATATGTTGTTGTTGTTATTAAGTGCTTTCCAGTCTGTTCTGACTCGTTGTTGTTGTTGTGTACCATGGAGTCAGTTCCAACTCATAGCGACCCTGTACAGGGTTTCCGAAACTGTAAATCTTTACGGGAGCAGAAAGCTTCATCTTTCACCCAGCGAACAGCTGGTAGTTTCGAGCTGCTGACCCTGAGGTTAGAAGCCCGATTCATAACCACTATGCTACCAGAGCTCCTTCTGACTCATAGTGACTCTATATATGGTTTTCAAGGAGTGGTTATTGGCTTTGAACCACGGACCTTGAGGTTAGCAGTCCAGTGTTTACAATGCCATATCAGGACCTTAACTGATTTAACTTAATGTACTATAAATTGGCCACCACTCATTTATCTGTCTTGCTGTGGTGGTTTGAATTGCTGTGATTCTGAGGGTTATGCCACCAGTATTTTAAATAACCAGCAGGATCACCCATGGTGGACAGGTTTCAGATGAGCTTCCAAACAAAGACAGACTAGGAAGAAAGAATGACAAACTACTTCCGAATCACTAGTCACTGAAAATTCTATGAATAGCAGAGAAACATTTCAGATATAGGACTGGAAGGTGGGAAGACACTCAGAATGCGACTGGGGGAAAAATGCCTCCTCAAAGTAGAGTTGACCCCAATGATGTGAATAGAGTTAAGCTTAGGGGAGAAAAGCGCACAGAACCTTCATTTGCTGATGGGCCATAACTCAAAATGAAGAGAAACAGCTGTAAACATTCATTGAAAATCGGAACATGGAATGTGCAAAGTATGAATCTGGAAAAATTGGAAGTTGTCAAAAATGAAATGGAACACATCAACATCGATATTGTAGGCATTAGTGAGCTGAAATGGACGGTTATTGGCCATTTTGAATCTGACAACCACACGGTTTACTATGCAGGGAATGACAAATTGAAAAGAAATGGTGGTGTGTTGCATTCATTGTCAAAAAGAACATATCCAGATCAGTCATGAGGTACAATGCTGTAAGTGATAGGATAATATCCATGAGCCTACAGGGAAGCCCAGTTAATACCACTATTATTCAGATTTATGCACCAACCACTAAAGCCAGTGAAGATGAAATAGAAGAATTCTACCAACTTCTTCAATCTGGAATCG
>NW_006408719.1:464166-467177 GCF_000296735.1 Chrysochloris asiatica
GAAAGATTCTCTGGGCAAATTATTGAATGATGTAGAATGCAGCAGGAGAAGATGGGAGGAATACACAGAATCATTGTATCAAAAGGAAATGGTTAATGTTTAACCATTTCAAGAGGTACCATATGAACAAGAGCCAATGATACTCAGGGAGGCAGTCTGTGGGAGTCCAGCTCTCCAAGGGGTTGTGAGACACAAGAGGAGATGCGGAGTTGGCGAAAATGAAAGCAATTGAAAGTCTCTCTTTCTCTGTCTGCCTGTTGTTCCTATTTTTCTGTTCTCCTGGCCTGGCTCAGCAAGTCTATATTTTTTATACTTAAAACTACACAGTACATAATGAATTGACACTTTGATCTTTTCTTGAGTTATTACACAGTTTACCACAACATTCTTGCACCTGGTCATCAGACTACTTTGACAAAAGTATTTCTGTGATGTTCAAACCGACTTTCATCTCCTTTCCTAGTATGTGATAAATTGTTTCTTCTTGTTTCCACTAAATGATTAAGTCAAACTTTACACAAATCATTTCTACTTATCAGACTCCTGATTGTATTTTCTTAGTAACTTAAGTTTCTACTAATCATCAATGCTTGCACTAACTTATTATTTCTACTAACTAATTATCAATCTTCTATCCTACATAATGTACTATTCTTTTCATAAAAAGTATTACTAACATCTACCCACGGTGGAATTTCTGTTATGACAGCGCAATGTAACCAAGATAGAATTTGGAAACAGATGGTGGGTTTCTCTAACAAACACCTCCAATGGAGCTTCCAGATTCAGACAGACGAGGGAAACAGACTTGAAGAAATGAGTCAGTGTAGTTTATGGGTCACAGCACAGTACTGTCTGATATAGTGCTGGAAGGTCTGGGTTTGAGAAACCAATCAACCAAGAAATCAAAGCAATCTGTCAGTGAATGAACCAAGCCAGTCAATTGAATGATTAGAAGGCATCAAAAGAAGATGGAAGGAATACACAGATTCATGTCATCAAAAAGAAATGGTCAATGTTCTACTATTTCAAGGGATAACATGTGATCAAGAGCCAATGATCCTGAAGGAAGAAGTCCAAGATGGATTGAAGACATTAGCAAAGAACAAGGCACCAGAAATTAATGGCATAGAAATTGAAATCTTTCAACACACTTAGTCAGCACTAGAGGTACTCACTCATCTATGCCAAGAAATTTGGAAGACAGCTGCCTGGCCAAATGATTGGAGAAATCCATATTTTTGCCCCTTTCAAAGAAAGGCAACACAATGGAATGCAGAAACCATCAGATAAAATCATTAATATGAAATGCAAGTAAAATTTTGCTAAAGATAATGACTGTGATGACACAAATGGAGTAATGCTCTCAGTGACTGGTCCCTCCTGACAATATGTCTGGAATCGGAGACAGGAAGTTTGGCCATCCTGGTCTCCAAGGAGCACTCTGGCTGCACTTCTTTCAATACAACTCTGTTTGTTCTTTTGGCAGTCCATGGTACTTTTAATATTCTCCCCCAATACCACAATTCAAACACATCAATTTTTCTACTGACTTCCTTAATCACTGTCCAGCTTTCACATGCATGTGAGGTTATTGAAAATAACAAGACTTGGGTCAGGCACACCTTAGACCTCAAGTTGACATCTTTGCTATTCAACACTTTAAAAGGGTCTTGTGCAGCAGATTTGCACAATGCAATAAGTCGTTTGATTTCTTGACTTTGATTGCTGTTTCCATGAGTGTTGATGGTTGATCCAAGAAGAATGAAGTCCTTGACAACTTCAGTCTTTTCTTTGATGATAAGAATGTTGTTTATTGGTCCAGTGGTGAAGATTTTTGTTTTCTTTACATTGAGATGCAATCCATACTGAAGGCTGTGGTCTTCATCGGTAAATATTTTAAGTCCTCTTCACTTTCAGCAAGCAAGGTTTTATCATCTGCATATTGCAGTTTGTTGATGAGTCTTCTTCCAATCCTGATGCCACGTTTTTCTTCATATAACTTAGCTTCTTAGATTATTTGCTCAGCATGCAGGTTGAATAAGTACGGTGAAAGAATACAACCTTGTGGCACACCTTTCTTAATTTGAAACCATACAGTGTTCCCATGTTCTGTTTGAACAACTGCCTCTTGGTCCATCCATGTACAGATTTCTCATGAACATAATTAAGTGTTATGGAATACTCATACTTTGCATAGTTGTCCATAGCTTGTCATGATCCACACAATCGAAGGCCTTTGTGTAGTCAATAAAGCACAGGTAATTTCTGGTATTCTCTGCTTTCAGCTAAGATCTCTTTATGGTATTCTTTGCTTTCAGCTAAGACCCATCGGAAGTCAGCAATTATATCCCACATTCCATGTCCTCTTCTGAATGGGGCTTGAACTGCTGGAAGTTCTCTGTCAATGTATGCTTACACCCATTTCTGTATTACCTTTACTAAAATTTTACTTGTGTGGGATATCAAAGCTATTGTCCGATGATTTCTGTATTCCGTTGGGTTATCTTTCTTTATAATGGGCAAAAATACAGATATCTTCCAATGAGTTGGCTGGATAGTTGTCTTCCAAATTTCTTGGCATAAATTAGTGAGTGCCTCCAGTGCGGCCTCGCTTTCTTGAAAGATATCAATTTTTTAAATCTTTTTTTTCTTAAATATTTTATTGTGAATTATGTGATACTTTACATGGGAGAACGTCAATTTTACATTCATTCTATCGTATATTGTCTCATTGCCATGGTTACAATCCCCTCAATGCATCATCAACCAACCATAGGGTATACCCTGCAATCCTTCCCCCCGTACCCTCCAGGTCTTCAGCACACAGTCGCTCTCCGTCTCTGGATCTAAAGTCTCCAGCTGCTCCATCGCTCCACGTCATCATCTCTGCCTCCATTTCAGGCATCACTGCTTCTCTGGGTAGGGTTACGCTCTGCTCTTCTCCCTTGATGGTCCTAGGGACCTCTGCTCCTAGACTGAAAAGTTAATCACTCCCCTCCTTACTATAA
>NW_006408719.1:470763-493672 GCF_000296735.1 Chrysochloris asiatica
ATCCAAAGTCCCCAGCCGCTTCATCACTCCACGTCATTGTCTCTGCGTCTATCTTGGGCCTCGCTGCTTCTCTGGGTAGGGTCCCGCTCTCGGCTCCCTTACATAACATGTATGAACCTTGAGGACATTATGCTGAGTGAAATTAGTCAGTCACAAAAAGAAAAATACTGCATAGGACCACTACTGTTGCCTCATATTTTGGTGAGAATTTTTACATCTATGTTCATGAGGGATATTGGTCTATAGTTTTCTTTCTTAATGACGTCCTTCCCTGATTTTGGTATGAGGGTTGTGCTTGCTTCATAAAATGTTTAGGAAGTTTTCCATCCTCCTCTATATTTTGTAATAATTTGAGTAGAATTGGTGACAGCTCTTCACTGAATGTTTGGTAGAATTCACCAGTGAAGCTGTCTGGGCCTGATCTTTTTTTGGTTGGGAGTTTTTTGATGACCTGTTCAATTTCTTCTTTTGTTATTGGTCTGTTCAGGATTTCTGCTTCACTGTGTGTAAGTTTAGATAGGTCGTGCTTATCTAAAATGTATCCATCTCTTCTAAGTTTTCAAATTTGTTGGAGTACAACTCTTCATAGTATTCTGTTATTATCCTTTTGATTTCCTTTGGTTCATTGTGACATTACCCATGTGGTTTCTATTTTTTGTTTTTGTGTCTTCTTCCTCTTTTCTTTTGTTAGGTTTGCCAATTTTATTAATCCTTTCAAAGAACCAGTTTGTTTTACTGTTGATGTTTTCTATATTTTTTTCTGTTTTCTCTCTCGATTTCTGTTCTAATCTTTGTTATTTCTTTTCTTTTGGTGGCTGTAGGTTCCCTTTGTTGGTCTGTTTCTAATTGTTGTAGATGTGTTAATGTTTTAATTTTGGTTCTTCTTTTTGGGTGTGTGCATTTATTGCAATTAATTGTCCCTCAGCACCACTTTTGCCGTGTCCCAAAGATTTTGGTTTGTTGAGTTTTCCTTCTCGTTTTTTTCTAGGAAGTTTGTGAATTTACTTTTTTTTGTCTTCTGTTACCCAGGCGCTTATCAGCAGGGTGTGATTCAGTTTCCATGTATTTGAATTTATTTCCTTGGTCTTCCTATTGTTGATTTCTAATTTGATAGCATTGTGATCTGAGAAGATGCTTTGTAGTGTTTTGATATATGTAAATTTATGTATATTTTTGTGTGTGGCTTAAGACATGGCCTATTCTGGAGAATGTTCCATGTATACTGGAAAAGAATGTGTATTGTCTTGTTGTTGGGTTGAATGCTCTGTACACATCTATGAAGTCCAGTTGGCTGATTGTGTTGTTTATGTCCTCTTTCTCTTTTTCAAATTTCAATCTGGTTGTTCTATCCATTTTTGAAAGCGCTGTCTTAAAATCATCCACTATTATTATAGATTCATCTATTTCTTTCTTCAAATCTATTAGAGTCAGCTTTATCTATTTTGGAGCGCTTTCATTGGGAACAGAGATGTTTATTATGGTTATGTCTTCTTATTCAATTTTCCCTTAATCTTGAGATAACGTCCATTTTTATCTATTATGCTGTTTTTTTTTTGCCTTAAATTTTATTTTATCAGAGATTAGTACTGCCACTCCTGTTCATTTTTTTTTATTGCAATTAGCTTTGTATATTTTTTTCTATCCTTTTCCTTTGAGACTGTTTTTGTCTCTGTGTGTAAGATGTGTCTCTTGCAGACAGAATATTGATGGATCTTGATTTCTTATCCATTCTGCCACCATCCATCTCTTAACTTGTGCATTTAATCTTTTTGCATTCAGTTTAATATTGATAGGTATGGATTAATTGCTGCCATCATGGTTTTGTGTGTGTGTGTTGCTGCTGCTTTCTTTTCCTGCGTGTCTTTCTATGTTGAGTTCATGGTCTATTGTTCTTCCTTGTCAATTTCCTCATAGTGTTAATGTTTCCATATTCTTCTTGGATTTTCATTTTCTTGGTATGTTGTGAAGTGTTAATTTTCTTTGAGGTTACCTTTTATTCCATTAACTTTTCCCTCCATTTAATGCAGTCTATTGCATCCTGTAATCTAGCTGACTGTCTCACCATCTGGATCTCTGCTCCTACTGCTTACCTACTTTGAAATTTTAAATTTTTTTGATCATAGACTGAGCTCCCATATCCTTTGAGTTTGTTCTTATAGTTTTGTTCTATTCTTGACTCTTCTATTTGTTGATTGCGTTCCAGGAGGTGCTGCCATGTATGTCAATCTCTGGTTGTTGTCTGTTCTTGTTGGTTCTCAGTCCACAGAACTCCCTTTCGGATGTTTTGTAGCACAGGGTTGGCTTTGGCAACATCCCTTAGCTTCTGTTTATCCTGAAATGTTTTGATTACACCACCATATTTGAATGATAGCTTTGCTGGATAAAGGATTCTTGCTTAGCAGTTTGTTTCTTTCAGAGTTTTATATCTGTTTCCCCATTGCCTTCTTGATTGCATGGTTTCTGCTGAGAAAACTGAGCTTAACCTGATTTGCTTTCCTTTGTATGTAATGCTTCTCTTTTCCCTAGCTGCTTTCAGGATTGCCTCCTTATCTTTGATTTTGAAGACCTTACTTATGATATGTCTTGGTAATTTTCTTTTGGGGTCTTTCCTTTTTGGGGTTCGTTGAGCTTCTTGAATGCTTGTCTTTTCAATTTTCAGGATGTTAGGGAAATTTTCTTCCAGCAGATCTTCAACTATCTCCTCTGTAGACTTGTGTGATTGTTCCTGTTCCAGAATACTTATAATTCTTAAGTTATTCCTCTTCATGTTGTCCGACATGAATCTTAGACCTTCTTCGGATTTCTTTTTAACATTTTTTTCTGCTTGCTATTCTATCTTAGTAGTATTGAGAGGTTTGTTTTCCAGCTCACTAGTTCTGCCTTCCATCTCTTCAAATCTACTTCTTTGCCCTTTCAGTGTATTGTCTATTTCTCAAATTCTATTATTAATTGTTTAGACCTCTTTCTGTAGGTTTTGAATCGTTTCCAATGCTATCTCTATCTTATTTCATTGTTCCTGTAACACTTTCCCGACTTCTTTATTTTTCTCAACTCCATTGTGAAGTGTTTTTAAACATTTTATAATCATTTTTCTGAATTCCTTCTCAGGCATTTCCAAGGCCTGCCCTCCTTCCAGAATGGAGTCTAGGTCTACTTCTAGGTCATTTGTCTCAGACATTTTATCTTGTTTCTGGACATGTGCTGATATGGTCATCTGATGTTGCTTCTTGGACATGTTTAGTTTTTGTCTGTGGCCTTAATCCTTAATTGAGTATGTGCTTTGGTATTTTTTATGCTTTCTGATTTCCTCCAGGTAGAAGTGATCAGGATGTGGGTTTTCTTTTTCACTCTTCTTATTGCTTGACTCAGAGTAACTTTCACAGGTGTTGTCTGCCTCCCTGGTATATGGCAGTTGGTATTGGTTCTTGCCTGGATTGTGTGGTTTTATCGAGTGATTGTACCTTGACTATATGGCAGCAATTGCTGTCTCTTCTTGGGTAATATATGGAAAGAAGAAGTCCTATAAAGTAAAAGGGAGAACCAAAACAACAAAACAACACACAAAACAGCAACAGCAAAAAACAAACAAACCAACAAAAAAACCTGATTGGATACTGTAGTCTATAATCACAGAAAAGAGAGAGGAGAGAGAGAAGAGAAAAAAACAAAAAGATCTGTAGCCTAATATGAGTATGACTTTAATATCCTCTTTCAGCTTCTTGCCTTTAAGGCAATCTGATAAATTTCAGCATGCCACTGTTGGTTGTCATGTTGTACATCAGGATTTAATTTTTGGCCTATTTTGTTTTTGTTGTTGTTGTTGTGAAGTGCCGTCGAGTCGGTTCCGACCCATAGCGACCCTGTACAGGGTTTCCAAGGGTGTAAATCTTTACGGGAGTAGAAAGCCTCATCTTTCTCCCGCGGAGCGGCTGGTAGTTTCGAACTGCTGACCTTAAGGTTCCCAGCCCGATTCGTAACCACTACGCTACCAGAGCTCCTTTAGACTCTATTTTACTCCACAACCCCTGTTCTGGCCTTTTCCCTATTAATAAACAGTTCAGGGCTGGATGTGACTGTTTTGTATTGCTGGTTGGGTTAAGAGGGGAGTGGCCCTTTAAACACTGAGAGGATCTGTGCACAAGCATGGTAGAAGACCCTTCCAGTGGTGGGTGTGGGGGTTGTTTATTCGCTCAGGCCCCCTCTCTAGTCACCAGAATAAAGGTGTGCAGACAGTGAGAAGCCAATGAACAGATACCAAAAAAAATCAAATCATAGCAAAACAAAGAATATTGTCCATCTTTGTCTCTGAGGTTCCTTCAGGCATTAGTCTGTGGTGGGTCTGCTTGTTCCCCATTTGGTCTTGCCATTTGGTCTCACCAAATTGTCGCCTCTGGGCCACTGACTCCTACAGATTCTAAATCCCAAGAATTCTTGCTTCTACTACAAGTTCTACTAGCTATAAGGCATCAAAATTTTAAAATATTCCTACATATATGATTCCGTGGTTTGGAGCTCTCCCCTGAACCCACTTCAAGTGGTATTCTGTGTTATTGCTGACGGAGATCTTCACTGCACCTCTACCCTGTCCGCCATCAAGCCCTAACTCCTCTCAATCTGGACTTTTTTTGTTTGGAGTTTTTTGATCACATAAACAATTTCATCTTTTGTTATAGGTCTGTTCAAGTTTTCTATTTAACTCTGTGTGGTCGCTTTGGGTCACTATGGGTTGGGACTGACTTGATGGCAATTAACAACAACAACGACGAGTTTAGATAGGTCGTGCTTTTCTAAAAAATGTATCCATCTCCTCTAGATTTTCACATTTGTTGAAGTACACTTTTCATAGTATTTTGTTTCTATCGTTTTTATTTCCATTGGTTCTGTTGTGTCATCACCGTTGTGGGTTCTTAGACATGTTATTTGTGTCTTATTCCTCTGTTCATCTGTTAAGGTTGCTAATGGTTTGTCAGTTTTATTAATCCTTTTAAGGAACCAACTTCTTGTCCTGTTGATTCTTTCTATAGTTTCTCTGTTTTCTTTCTCGTTTATTTCTCCTCTTATTACTTATTTTCTTCTGGTGACTGTAGGTTTAGTGTGCTGGTATGTTTCTAATTGTTGAAGGTATTGTGTTAATGTGTTGATTTTGGTTCTTTCTTCTTTTTGGATGTGTGCGTTTATTGCTGTAAATTGTCCTGTAAACTGTTTTTGCTGTGTCAAAGATTTTGGTATGTTGTGTTTTCATTCTCATTTGTTTCCAGAAAATTTAAAATTTCACCTTGTATTTGTTCTACTACCCAGTATATTTAAATCATGGTGTTATTCAGTTTCTATGCATTTGACTTAATTTCCTTGGTGTTCCTATTTTTGATTTCTAATATTATAGCATTGTGATCTGAGAATATGCTTTGTAGTATTTCGATGTTTGTAAATTTATGGAGGCCTGTTTTGTGGCCTAACACATGATCTATTCTGGAGAATGTTTCATGTGCGTTAGACAAAATTGTGTGTTGAATACTTTGTACACATCCATGAAGTCAAGTTGGTTGATTTTATTGTTCAGTTTCTCTATGCCTTTGTGAAATTTTTTTCTGGTTGCTCTATCCTTTAATGAAAATGGTGCATTAAAATATCCCACTATTATTGTAGATTTTTCTATTTCTTTATTCAATATTGGTAGTGTTTGCTTTATATACTTTGGGGCTCTTTCTTTGGAGATCATAAGTTTTTATTATGGCTATATCTTCCTGTTCAATTGACCCTTTAATCATGAGATAATGTCCTTCTTTTTCTCTTGTTTTTGCCTCTTGTTTTTGCCTTAAAGTTTATTTTATCAGAGATTAGTATTGCCACTCCAGTTCATATTTTTATTGCCATTAGCTTGGTATACTTTTTTCCATATTTTAACTTTTAATGTATTTTTGTCTTTGTGTGTACGAGGTGTCTCTTTTAGTCAGCATATTGAAGGATCTTGTTTTCTTATCCATTCTGCCACTCTCAACTGGTGCATTTAATCCATTGAAATTCAGTGTAATTATTGATAGGTATGAACGTAGTGGTTACAAATCATACTGTGAAACATAAGGTCAGCAGTTCAAAACTACCAGCTGTTCCATGGGAGAAAGATGAGGCTTTCTGCTTCTGTAAAGATTTACAGCCTCGGAAACCCTGCACAGGGTTGCTATGAGTCAGAACCAACTCCATGGCACATAACAACAACAACATGAATTAATTGTTGTCATTATGGTTGTTTTATTGCGGTGCTGCTGGTTTCTTTGTTCTGCATGCCTTCATGTGCTGAAGGGTTTTTTTTTTTTTTTTGCGTGTGTGCTCTTTCTTGTCAGTTTCTTCATAGTTTTAAAGTTTCCATGTTCTTTTGCATTTTAATGTTCTTGATATGCTGTGAAGTATTAATATTCTTTGAGGTTACCCTATATTCTATTAAAAATTTTCTCCATTTTTAAACAGTCTGTTTTATTTTGTAATCTACCTGACTTCCTCACAATTTGGATCTCTGTTCCTATATTTTCCCCCTCTTTTACTGTGTAATTATTTTGATCATAAACTGGCCTCCCAGATCTTCTCAACTAGCTCATATAGTTTTGTTCTTTTCTGGACTCTTCCATCTTTCGACTAAGTTCCGGGTGATGTTACCACATATTTCAATCTTTGGTTGTTTTCTTCTCTTGTTGGTTTTCGGTACAAAGAACTTCCTTAAGGATGTTTGAAGTGCTGGGGTGGTTTTGCAAAGGCCCATTAACTTCTGTTTATCCTGGAACTTTTTATTACATTGTCATATTTGACTGACAACTTTCCTGTGTAAATGATTCTTGGTTGGCAGTTTTTTATGTTTGTTTGTTTTCTTTCTTTTCAGGGTTTTATATATGTCTCCCCATTGCCTTCTTGTCTGCATGGTTTCTGCGGAGAGATCAGAGCTTACTCTTATGATATGTCTTGGGGCTTTCCTTTTAGGGTCTATCCTTCCTGTGGTTCATTCAGCTTCTTGAATGTTTATCTTCTCTTCTTTCAGGATGTTAGGGAAATTTTCTTCCAGAATCTCTTCAACTATGTCCTTTATGTTTTTCTGTGATTCTTCATCGTCTGGAACTCCAATAACCCATAGTATATTCCTCTTCGTGTTGTTCCACATGAATCTTACAGTTTTTCCAGATTTTTTCTGCTTGCTCTTCTATCTTAGCAGTATTGAGGGATTTGTGTTTAAGCTTTCTGATCTGGCTTTCATCCCTTCCATTCTATTACTTTCCTCTTTCAGTGTATTGTCCATTTTTGATGTTTAATTAATTAATCATTTGGACCTCTTTTTTGTAGGTTTTGAATCATTTCTAATGCTATTTCTATCTTATTTGATTGTTTCTGTAGCACTTTTATGACTTCTTCCTTCTTTTCTGTAACCTTTCTGTGGAACATTTGGATGCACCTCAATATTATTTTCCTGAATTCCTTATCAGGCAGTTTCAAATCCTATAATCCTTCCAATGAGAATTCTAGGTCTACCTTCCAGCTCATTTATTTCAGCTACTCTACCTTGTTTTTGGACATGAGCAGAAATTTTTTGTTGCTTTTTAGGCATTGCAGTGCTGTTGTATTTTAATAATTAGATGATTGTATGTTGCTGTATTCTTAAGCTGATTGCCTCCTGGTAGATGTGATCAGGACATGGGCTTCTATTTTCACTTCTCTTATTACTCAACTCAAAATTATTTTAGCAGATGTTGATTATTTACGCTGTTCTGTTATATGTAGCTTGTATTATTTCTTTCCTTGATGGTGGGATTTTATAGAGTGCAATTGCAGCCTGGCTATATAACCACAATTGTTGTCTCTTCTTGGTTAAGCCAAAGAGGGCAAGAGCTTCCCAAGATAAAATGGAGACCATAAAACCCAGATTGGACACTAAAGTCTAAAATCACCATGCACAAAAAATGTAGCAATATATGAGTAAGACTTTAACAACACATTTTCGGCTTCTTGTCTTCAAGATTTGTTTTTTGGCCCTTTTCTGGTTCCTTTTTTGCCTCTCTCACCTTTCCTCAAGACTGTTCAGGTGTTTCTCCTAGTGAGAAGCAGTTTAACTCTGGCCAGAGCCATTTTGGATGATACTTCCATTTTAAACTATTCCTGTTGACTCCTCCTCCTCCTCCTTCAATTCTATGCCCAGGGACTTTTGCTGAGCAGATCCATGTGTGTGCATTGTAGAACCTTCCTAGGGGTGGATGTCCACTAGCTCAGGAACCCCTTCCAGTCCCCAGAGTGGAGGTGAGCAGACAGAGAACAATAAAAGAAAGAAATGTTGGCACCTTTATCTCTGAAGATCTGTCAGGCCTCTGCAGTAGGAGTGATCTCCTAATCTTCTATCTGTTCCATCCCATTCAAAATGGCTGTGCCAGTACTTGCTGGCAGCTGCAAATGAGAACGCACCACCTTTCTTCTTTCTGCTCCAAATACCACTTGTGGTAAGCCTTTGATCCTCCTAAATATCTCTTTATATGAAATTACAAGTTCTGAGACAAAACTTTGAACCAGTTATTTCTAGTATTCCATATTATTACTGGTGGAGGTCTCCATGGCCCTTCTCCCTAATCCGCCATCAAGTTCCATCCCACCATCTCCTCTAACAAATTTTAATCTAGATAAGTTGTCTGTTTCTTGTTGAAGTGTTGAAGTTTTCTATGCATTTTAGAGATTAATCTCTTATCTGATATGGTATTGCCAAAAATTTCCCCCAGTTTATGGAATCTCCTTTTACTCTTCTGGAGTAGTTTTTTGATGCATATGTTGTTGTTAGGTGCCACGGAGTCAGTACCAACCCATAGTGACCTTATGCACAGCAGAACGAAACACTGCCCAATCCTGGGACAACCTCACTACTGTTGCCATGCTTGAGTCCATTGATGCTGCCACTTGGCCAATACATCTCGTTGGGGGTCTTCCTCTTTTTCTCTGACACACCACCTTACCAAACATGATATCCTTCTCCAGTGACTGGTCCCTCTTGACAATATGTCCAAAGTATGAGAGACGAAGTTTGGCCATGTTGGCCTCCAAGGAGCACTCTGATGCATATGTTGTTGTTATGTGCCGTGGAGTTGGTTCTGTACTCATAGCGACCCTGAACAGGGTTTCCGAGGCTGTTAATCTTTACGGGAGCAGAACGCTTCATCTTTCTCCCGTGAAGCAGCTGGTAGTTTCGAACTGCTGACCTTGTGGTTCGCAGCCCGATTCGGAGCTCTGGTAGCGTAGTGGTTACAACAACTGATGCATATAAGTGCCCAATATTTTGGAGGTCCTTGCAATCTATTTTATCTTTTGCTGTTTCTGTGTTTTTAGCAATGTTTTATAGTGAATTTATGTCCATGAATCAGAGCTCTTACATTTGTCCCTGAGGTTTACATGTGAGTCTTTGGTCCATCTTGAAGTTCATTTTTGTATGTGATGTGAGATATTGGTCTTTTATTGATTCTAAAATGGATATCCAGTTTTGCCAGCACTACTTAATGTGTTTCTGGTCCTTGTCAAAGATCAACTGACTGTAGGTAGATGGATTTACTACTGGGTTCTCAATTTTGTTTAATTGATCCATGTGTTTTTCATTGTGTCAGTACCAGACTGTTTTGGCTACTGTGACTGTGCAATAGATTTTGAGATAGAGAACTGAGAGTCCTAGCTTTTTTTCCATCTTCTTTAGTGATGCTTTGCATGTCTGGAATCTCTTTCTTTTCCATATAAAGTTGGCAATTTGTTTTGCCATCTTGTTAAATAATTATGTTGGAATCCGGATTAGGATTGCAATCTATGTATAGATAATTTTGGGTAGTTTTGACATTTTTACAATGTTAAATCTTCCTATCCATGATCATGGTATATTCTTCCATTTATGTAAGACTTTTGTTTTTCTGGTGATATTTATTTCTAAGTATTTCATCTTTTGTGTGGCTATTTTAAATATTGTTGTTTTCCTGGCTTCCTTTGCAAATCTCCCTTGATTAGTGTATAGAGGAATCCAACTGTACTTGTATATTGATCTTGGGCCCTGCCACTTTGCTGACCCTTTCAATGAGTCTTTAGGATTTTCTCTATATAAGGACATGTCCTTTGCAAATATAGAGAGATTTACTTATTCTTTGACAATTTGGATGCCTTTAATTTCCCTTTGTTGCCTTAAATCTTTGGCTAATTTTTCCACCACAATATTGAATGTTGTTGTTGTTGCTGAGTGCCATTAAGTCCGTTCCCTGTATAGAGTTTCAAAGCTGCTGGGTTTGAACTTCTTACTTTGTGATTCGCAGTCCAGTGCTGGTCCTACAGGACAAAACCAGAGTTTACTGAATATGAGTGGTGGTAAATGGCACCTTTGTCTGGTTCCTGTTTGCAAGGGAAATCTTTTCAGTTTCTCTCTGTTGACAGTGATGTTGGCTGCTGTTTTTGTACATATGTCATTAATTATGTGAGGAATTTCCCTTTTATTCATATTTTGTTGTGTGTTTTTATTAGGGATGCATGTTGGATATTTGCCCAACTTCTTTTCTGCTTCAATCAATCTGATCTTATGGCTATGTTCCATTTTTTTAAAATTGTGTAGTGGATTATGTTGATTGTTTTTCTAATGTTGAATCCTCCTTGCAAGTTTGGTATGAATCTCATTTAATCATGATGTATTATTACTATTATTATTTTGGTATGTTGTGGAATTCCATTGGCTATAATTTTCTTGAGAATTTTTGCATGAAGGTTGTTGTTGCTATTATTAAATGCCTTAGATTTGGTTCTGACTCATAGTAATCCTATAGAGGATTTATGAGAGTTATTGGTCTATAATTCTTTAAGTGATGTCTTTGCCTAGTTTTGGTATCCGGGTTATTATCACTTCATAAAATGAATTCAGGCATTTTCCATCTTTTTCTTTTTTTCCTTCTTCTTTTATTTATTTATTTAAAGTTTTTATTGTGAATTTAGTAAGGGTTTACAGGGCAGGTCATCAGTTTTGCATTAAACAAATCATAATTTGTTTCATTGCAAAGGTTGCTATCCCCTCTATGCACCTTCAATTGGTAGTATTTACCTTTATTTATTTATTTATTTAGTTAGTTATTTTGCTGTACACATACTTCACAGAAAATATATATCATTTAAATGTCAAAAGGGTACATTTTGCAAGCCAGTCTCTTGCCCACAAGTACAGTCTTTCTCAATCCATGGGCCTGGAGTTTTCAGCTGCTCTATCTCTCTATGCCATCACCTCTGCCACTTTCTTTGCAGTGACCTCTTTCCTAGTTTGGATCCCACGATCCCTGGTTTGAATCCCACTCTTCCCTCTTGATGGTCCCATGGCTCTCAGTTCCTAAAATTAAAGATTAACTACTCCCTACTTTTAGTTTCACATCTTTTACATTTACAGTTGTGATGGATTGCAAATAGTCATGATAACAATTGCTCATTATTGGATCATAAAATTCTATACCCATTCTTCTCCATCCCCTTTCACCAGACCCATCTGGACAAGAGGGAAAAAATTCAGTGGGGATTCTACTTTACTCCCTCATTCTGAAACTAAGCACACTTATGAAAGCTTGTAAGCCAGTCACTTCATGCCTTCATAGCCCCCCATTTTGATAGCCAATGTCTAAGTTGCCCACCTCTGTCAACCCAGTGTACTGAGGAGGCAAGCTTGATCCTTGATGAGAAGAATGCTTCTTTTTAAATAAGGGTTTTAAACAATTTTACCTCCATATGCAAAAGTTCATCAAATTATAGCAATTTATACTTGCTCCCTGTATCAGACTTTTTTTCTTCATCTGGTCTATCTAGTTCTGGTCAATAAATTATCCAAGCTAGGTCAAATGGGTACTATCTGAATTCTTGTATGCCTCCCTCCACCTCAGACCAACTGGCCACTTCACTCTCAATTCTAGCTCACAGAACTAGGTCAGAGTCCATGGGCTCAGGAGTTTACACATCTCCCTAAACTTCAGACCAGCCAGCCCTTCCTCTTCTCTCTCTCATCTCAAGGTCAATGGATGTCTTTGGAACATAGCCAAATTCAGCCCATGTCTTCATCGCTGCATTTCCACACTTCCACTCACAAGTAGACCAGGGCAGTAACCAGAGAGCTTACAAGTCTACTAGTGTGTTCCATTTGAGTTTCAGTCTTAGAAGGGGATTTGCCTTTTTTTTTTCTTCCTTTTTCCTGCTGGTCTCTTTCAAGAGATAACTTCTGTTCCTCTAGATGCTCTGGGATGGTCTGGATGTCTTTTCAAGTGGGAATGTCCCACCTCAGAAAGTTCTCGGTGGGGTTTAGAATTCCATCTAACACCTCATACTCCACAAAGCCTATTTTCCTGGGCACATTCTAGTTCCATTTTAGATAATCCAATATATGTTTATAAGCTTTCTGTGATCATATTTCCTAATATTCCTTTTTATTCCACTTAAATGTCTACTTTATAATAGTAGAAGAGGAAATAAACATGCACAAGACAGTCAGGCACCTTAACATTATTTTCCCCTCCTTTATCCATTCATACTTTGTCTTGATCCCTATATCACAAAGCTCTGTTTTTCCAAGGGTGGGTGCACATCATTATTTACTTCTGTCCCAATTAGCACATGAATACCTCCCTAAGTCATCACCTGTCTACTTTGGACATCTATCCCCACACCTTCTTGTAAATTGCCCTCCCCATAACCCAAGCTATCATGTGTTTTATTCCCCAACTTGTGACTTACTGTCCCTTCCCTTTCACCCCTGGTAACCATCAAAATATTTTTATTTTAGTATGGAAATCTTTTCTTAAGTTTTTGCAATAATGGTCTTATGCACCATTTGTTTTTTGGTGACTGACTAATTTCACTCAGTATAATGTCCTCAATGTTCATTCATGTTATGAAGTGTTTTGTAGCTTTATCGTTATTCTTCAAAGTAGCCTAGTGTGTACTACATTGTGTCTACGTATTGTTTATCCATTCTTCCACTGATGTGAATTTAGGCTGCCTCCATCTTTTTGTTATTGTGCAGAGTTCTTCAATGAACATTGGTGTCCATATAGCTACTCATGTTCTGGCTCGTATTTCTTGTAGGTATATACCAAGAAGAAGAATTGCTGGACCATAAAGTATTTCTATTACCAACTTTCTGAGGAAGCGTCATACACTTTCCCAGAGTAGTTGAACCATTTTACAGTCCCACCATCAATGTAGGAGGGTCCCAGTCTCTCCACACTTTCTCCAGCATTTTTGTTCTCTGTTTTTGTGAATTTCTCTTTTAATGATGGTGAGAGATGATAACTCATTGTTGTTTTGATTTGCATCTTACTAATAATGACTAAATATTGATCATGGACAATTTTTCAATGTTTGTTGGCTGCCTGAATGTCTTCCTTGTTGAAGTGTCTGTTTATGTCCTGTGCCCATGCTTTTATCTTGTATATGCTTTGTAGTTTCCTACTGATTTTAGTGATTAATAAGTTGTTGATACATCTCTGAAATCCTTCCCTTATCCCCCTCTTTGGGATCCCTTTTTTCTCTTTTGGTGAAATCTTTTAATGCACATAAGTTTCTAAATTTTAGTATGTCATAGACAACTATTTTGTCTTGTATTGTTTAAGCTTTTTTTTGGTCTTGTTTTGCAAGGTTTGATAATGTATGAACACCATGTATTGAGCCCTTAAGTTTGTCCTAATTTTCAATGGTGATGTCTATAGTCCTGGGATTTACATTTAGCTTTTAAATCCATGTTGAGGTAATTTTTGTATATGATGTGAGATATGGGTTCTGTTTCATTGTTTTGCAAATATATTTCCTGTTTTGCCAGCACCATTTGTTGTAGTCACTATCTCTTTCCAATTTAATGTATTTTGGTCCTTTGTCAAAGGTCAATTGGATGTATGTAGATGTATTTACTTCTGGGTCCCTAATTTGGTTCTGTTTATCTTTTTATCTGTCATTGTACCAATACCTGGATGATTTGACCACTGTGACTGTGTAGTAAACTTTGAAATCAGGGAGTAAGAGGCCTCCAACTTTGTTCTTTTTTAGCAGTGCTTTGCTTATCAGTGGTCTCTTCTTCAATATAAAGCTTGTGATCGTTTTCCCCATCTTTAAAAAGAATGTTGCTACAATCTGGATTTGGATTGTGTTATGGAGACCTGGTGTGGTGCTGTAGGTTAATGCACTGGACTGCAATGTTGGCTTGAACTACAAGGTTGAACATTCAAACTCACCAGCGACTCCTTGGAAACCCTATACAGGATCACTATGGGTCAGAACCGACTTGAAGGCACTTAACAACAACAACAATATCTGTAGATTTCTTTGGATAGTATTAATAATTTCACAATGTTAAGTCTTATCCATGAGCATGGTATATTCTTCCAGTTTTGTAAATTTATTTTGGTTTCTTCTGGTAGTGTTTTGTAATTATTTTTGTTCTATTTTTCTGGTTAGATTTATTCCTAAACATATCAACCTTTGCGAGGTTACTGTTAATGGTATTGTTTTATTAATTTCATTTTTAGAGCTGTCTTTATTAGTTTAGAGCAACCCACATGATTTTTGTATACTGATCTTGTACTCTGCCACTTTGCTGAATCTTCTAAGGAGTTTCAATGATTTTTTTGTTGATTTTTTTTTTTTTTGCATTTTTCTATGTATATGATTATATCATCTGAAAATAGGGAGAATTTTACTTCTTCTTGGTCAATTTGGATGCCTTTAATTTACCTTTCCTACCTACAGCTCTGGCTTAGACTTCCAACACAATATTGAATAGCAGTGGTGATAAAAGGGCATCCTTGTCTGATTCTTGTTTGCAAAGGGAATGCTTTCAAATTATTTCCATTGTATATATGCTCTTAATTATGTTGAGGAATTTCCCTCCAATTCCTATTTTGTTGAGTTGTTATTTATTTATTTATTTTTGTGTGTGTGTGTGTAATGGGTGTTGGATTTTGTCAAAAGCTTTTTCTGTATCAATCAATATGAGTATGTGATTCTATTCCTGTTTTTATTTATATGGCATCTATTCTGTGTGGGTTTGGTTCAGTTTCTTGAATGCTATCTTTTCATCTTACCAGATGTTAGGGAAACTTTCTTCAAGAGGCTCTTCACTTACTTCTCCTGTGATTTTCTTTGTCTCTTCCAGTTCTGGAATTCCAATCATCTATAGGTTATTTCCACCATTTGTCTGTCAGTTTGTTGTACCATAGTGGCTTGTGTGATTATGGAAGCTATGCCAAGGGTATTTTAAATATCAGCAGGGTCATCCACAGTGGACAGGTTTCAGATGAGCTTCCAGACAAAGATAGACTAAGAAGAAGGAGAGATGAAATTTTCCAAATATTTAGTCACTGAAAACCTTATGAATAGCAGAGAACGCCCCTCAGGTTGGAAGGCATTCTAAATGCAACTGGGAAAGAGCTTTCTCCTCAAAGTAGAGTTGACCTGATGATGCAAAGGGAGTAAAGCTCTCGGGATGTTCATTTGCGGATGGAACACAACTAAAATGAAGAGAAACAGCTGTAACATCCGTTAATAATCAGAACATGGAAGGTAAGAAGTATGAATCTAGGAAAATTGGAAATTGTAAAAAATGAAATGGAATCCATAAACATCCATATTTTAGGCATTAGTGAGCTGAAATAGACTGGTATTGGCTATTTTGAATCTGACAACCACATGGTTTACTATGCTAGGAATGACACATTGAAGAGGAATGGCATTGCATTTGTTTTCATAAAGAATATATCAAGATTTTCCATGAGGTACAACTGTGATAGGATAATATCCATGTGCCTACAGGGAAGACGGAGTCCTTGTGTGGCACTGTGGGTTAATGCACCAGACTGCAAAACCATTTGATCTACAGGGTCGGTGGTTCAAGCTCACGAGCTGCTCTTCAGAAACCCTGTACAGGGTTGCTATGGGTCAGAATCGACTCGACAACACCAAACAGCAACAACAGGGAAGACCAGTTAATACCACTATTATTCAAATTTACGCACCAACCACTGAAGCCAGTGAGGATAAAAATAGAGAAATTCTACCAACTTCTTAAATCTGAAATTGATCAAACATACAATCAAGAGATATTGATAATCACTGGCAATTGGAATGCAAAGGTTGGGAACAAAGAGAAAGGATCAGTAGTTGGAAAATGTAGTCTTGGTGATAAAAATGCTGCTGGAGATCTTATGATAGAATTCTGTAAAATCAATGATTTATTATTTTCAAATACATTTTTTAAACTGCATAAGAGACAACTATACTCGTGGAAATTAACAGATGGAATAGACAGAAATCAAATTGACTACATCTGTGGAAAGAGAAGGTGGAAAATCTCCATATCATCAGCCAAAACAAAGGCCAGAGGTAGATATGGAACAGACCATTAATTGCTCATATGCAAAATCAGACTTAAGCTGAAGAAAATGAAAACCAGTCCACAAGAGCCAAAATATGACCTTGGATATATCCCACATGAATTCAGAGATCATCTGAAGAACAGACTTCATACATTAGACATTAAAGACTGAAGACCAGAAGAGTTGTGTGATGACATCAAGAATATCATAGAGGAAGAAAGCAAAAAGTCATTAAGATGACAAGAAAGAAGGAAAATATGAAAAAGGATGTCTGAAGACACTCTGAAACTTTTTCTCCAGAGTAGAGATGTTAAAGCAAATGGAAGAAATGAGGAGGTACAAGAGCTGAACAGAAAATTTCAAAAGTCAGCTTGAGAAGACAAAGTCAAACATTACAATGAAATGTGCAAAAATCTGGAGTTAGAAAACCAAAAGGGAAGAACATGCTCAAGCAATTCTCAAGCTAAGGGAACTGATGAAAAATTTCAAGCCTTGACTTTCGTTATTGAAGGATTATCTGGGAAAATTATTGAAAGATGCAGAAAGCATCAAAAGAAGATGGAAGGAATATACAGAGTCACTGTACCAAAAGGAAATGGTTTATGTTCAACCATTTCAAGAGGTAGCTTATGATCAAGAGCTAATAATACTAAGGCAGAAGTCCAAAGTGCATTGAATGAATTGACAAAGAACAAGGCATTGGAGATTCATGGAATACAAATTGAAATCTTTCAGTAATGTGAGGCGGCACTGTAGGCACTCACTCATCTCTGCCAAGAAATTTGGAAGACAACTATCTGGCCAATTTATTGGAAGAGATCGGTATTTGTGCCCATTCCAAAGAAAGATAACCCAACAAAATGCGGTAATCACTGGACAATATATTTTATATCCCATGCGAGTAAAATTTTAGTAAAGGTAACACTGAAATGGCTGCAACCATATATTGACAGCGAACTTCCAGAGGTTCAAGGCGGATTCAGAATAGGGCTCGGAACAAGGGATATCATTGCTGGATCTTGGTTGAAGCAGAGAATACCAGAAAGATGTTTGTTGTTGTTATTGTTGTTGTTAGGTGCCATCGAGTCAGAACCGACTCATAGCGACCCCATGCACAACAGAATGAAACAATGTCGGATCCTGGGCTAACCTCACTACTGCTTCCACACTTGAGTCCATCAATGCTGCCACCTGGCCAATACATCTCGTTGGGGGGTCTTCCTCTTTTTCTCTGACCCTCCATCTTACCAAGCATGATATCCTTCTCCAACGACTGTTCCCTCCTGACAATATGTCCAAAGTATGAGAGACGAAGTTTGGCCATCTTGGCCTCTAAGGAGCACTCTGGCTGCACTTCTTCCAAAACAGATCTATTGGTTCTTTTGGCAGCCCATGGCACTTTTAGTATTCTCCTCCAACACCACAAATCAAAGGCATCAATTCTTCTACGATCTTCCTTATTCACTGTCCAACTTTCACATCCATATGAGGTTATTGAAAATACCATGGCTTGAGTCAGGCGCATCTTTGTCCTCAAGCTGATTATCTTTGCTCTTCAACACTTTAAAAAGTTCCTGTGCAGCAGATTTACCTAATGCAATACGTCATCTGATCTCCTAACTGCTGATTCCTTGAGTATTGATAGTTGATGCAAGAAGAATGAAGTCCTTGACAACTTCAATCTTTTCTCCGTTGATAAGAATGTTGCTTATTGGTCCAGTGGTGAGCCTTTTCTACCCGTCTCTGCTTCACCTGCATCCAAACCCGATATCTCCTGGTATTGGTTCTTGCCTGGATTGTGGGGTTTTATAGGGTGTAATTGTAACTTGACTATATGACAACAATTTCTGTCTCTTCTTGGGTAATATAGGGAAAGAAAGAGCCCTCTAACGGTGAAGAAGGGACCAAACAACAAAACAGCAACATCAGATACTGTAGTCTATAATCTCAGAAAAGAGAGAAGACAAAAAAAGATCTGTAGCCTAATATGAGTATGACTTTAATATTCTCTTTCAGCTTCTTGCCTTCAAGGCTGCCTGAGAAATTTCAAGATGCCACTGTTGGTTGGTATGATGTAACTCAGGATTTAATTTTCAGCTTGTTACATTTTTAGTCTGTCTCTCCTGTTCTACAACACCCACTCTGGCCTTCTATTCTGCTCTTTTCCCCTTTCAGTATTTTGTCCATTTCTGATATCTTATTCATCATCTGGACATCTTTTTGCAGGTTTTGAATTGTTTCCAATGCTGTATCAATCTTATTTGATTGCTCCTGTAGTACTTTCCTGACTTCTTCCTTGTTTTCCTCCACCCCTTTTGGAGCATTTGAATTTGTTTCCATATCATTCTTCTGAATTCTTTCTCAGGCATATCCCAAACCTGCTCTTCCTCCTCTTTAAAGCTTTTTTCTGTCTCTAGCTCATTTGCATCAGCTACTCTCTTCTGTTTTGGGATGTGTTTTGATATCATTTGTTGCTTTTTATTTGTCATGATGTTGTTGGATGTGCCGTGGAGTTGGTTCTGACTCATAGTGACCCTGTACATGGTTTCCAAGGCTGTAAATCTTTACGGGAGCAGAAAGCCTCATCTTTCTCCCTCGTATTCATCATGATAGTAATGTGTGTGTTTTCTGTAAGGCTTAAGTGCATGTTTGTTGTTTGTTATTAAGCTTACTGGGTGTCTCCTGGTGAGTATGATCCAGAGATAGGCTTCCCTTTTTGCATGTAATGCTTATTGGGTGTTGTTGGCTCTTGTCTCAGTGGTGGAATATTATGGGTTATGCTTATAGCTTGGTTATATGGCCATGATTTCTGTCTCTTCTTGGGTAACATAGGGAGAAAAAGCTCCCACCTCCAGGAAAGATGATCAAAGGGACCAAAAGCAGAAGTAATATAAATGCATAGACAAAAATCACCACTTTGGTACAGAAATGAAGCTGTGGCCGACTGTCCTGAGCTACACCGTCAGTGTGTGTGCAATTAGAAGCCTCCAGCAGGTGGTGGGGCTGTCCACTCTCTCAGGCTCCTTCTCTAGTCACTACAGTAGAGGTGCACAGGTAGATTTTGGGAAGTTAATGGGAGAAAGATTGTTCATTATTTTTGTCTCTGAAGGTCAGTTAGGTATCTCTGTGTGCACAGCGCAATTCTAGGGATGGTTGAGTCCTTTTATGCTGGAATTCTACAGATTGCTTTGAATTGGTCCTGTGCAGGGAGCTCGGGTAGCGCAATGGCCATGAATGGGGCTGTGAACTGCGTGGTCAGCAGCTTGAAACCACCAGCTGCACCGTAGGAGAAAGGCAAAGTGCTCTGTACAGATCCACAGCCCCAGAAACCCCACACAGGATCTTCTGGAGTCAGAACCTACTCCATGGTGCACTGCTGCAAAGGGTCCAGTTGGGGAAACTTTTGGGTCTTTGGTTCCTTGGGTGATGTCATAAGTTGCCGCCAAGCTCTCTCTCTCTGTAACGTGGGAAAATTGTCCCGCCTGATATCTGGGCTGAGCAATGAAGGTAGGACAGGGAGAAAGTGGGAGAAATGTGTAATCTCCCGCATTTCTCTTTTTTGTGTGCAGATGCCTTTGCACTGCTTTTAGCGTAAGTTTTCTGGGCTGAACTGGTTTTAGCCCCACCCTCTAATCTCTGCCAGGGTGGGGTAGTCATCGGTGGAGTCGTGTCTCCAGATTCCTAACTCTCTGTATTTTCCTTAATATCGTGATTTTTTTCACTTGCAAGTGAGGAAAACTGACATCCTGTATCTCATGGTAGATCTGGAGCTGTGGAGTTATTCTATGAGTGTTTATTTTGTGAAATCCCCCTTCCTTCTCATTGGAGTGTACCTTACCTGGTTTTTGCTGCTATAGCCAAAACTGGAAGTCCTGATTTCCTTTATTTTTTTAAAAAAATGTTTTATTGTGAATTATGTGATAGTTTACATGGGACAACATTAGCTTTACATTCATCTTATCGTATATTGTTTGACTGCCATGGTTACAAGCCCCTCCATGCACCATCAACCAACCAAAAGGTATACCCTGCAAGCCTGCCCCCCGGTCATCAGCACAAAGCCCATCTCCCCCTATGGGTCTAGAGCCCCTTGATGCTCCATCTCTCCATGTCATCTTCTCTGCCTCCATCTCTGGCATTGCTGCTTCTCTGGGTAGGGTTCCTCATTTTGGTCTCCTTTGATGGTCCCAGGTACCTCCGCTCCTGGACTGCAAAGTTAATCACTCCCCTCCTTTTGCTACAAAATGTCTACCTTTACATTTCCCACTCTCACAGTCAGTCCTGATAACAATTATTCACTATTGTATCACAAGAGACCTATCCCAATCTCCTTTCATCGGCCCCACACAAACAGATAGGATACTACTCAGTAGAGTTTCTGCCTTCCTCCATGCCCTTTAGATCTAGGCTCCCTCTTGAAGCTTGTGAGCCAGTGACTTCTTGCCTTTGTAGCCTCCCCCCACCCCAATTTTGGGTATCCAATGTCCAAATTGCCCATCCCTGTCTACTCTGTGTATGGAGTGAGTGGGAATGATCCTCGCTGTAAGGATTTGTTTCCTCTTTTGAGCTACTGCATCCATAGGTGTAGGTCAATTTTATCAAATTGTATCAGATTACTCTTTTTTTCCTCTTCTTTCTTCTTCCGGTTGAGCTCTGGTCATCCAGTCATTGAAGCCAGGTCAAGTGGGTATTATCTGCAACTGTGGATGTTCTTATGCATATGCCCTCTCTTCTTATCAGTTGGATGCTTCACTTTCCACTATAGTCCTCTGTGGCTATGTCACAGACTCTGGGCCCAAGAGTCCTCAGATCTTGCCACACTGCTGGCCAACCAGGTCTCCAACCGGGTTTACAGGAGTCTATGGAACATTGTAGGGCTTAGCTTGCAGCTTCATTGCTGTTTTTCTCTCACATCTCCTTATTGGTGATGAAAGTAGTCACCAATCAGAGCGCATGTCTGCTCATGTATTCCCCTTGAGTCTTAGTCTTGGAAGGGGGTTTGTCCTGAGGGGACCCGACCACTTGCCTTGATGTCTCCTGGGAGAGCAACTTTCTTGTTCTTGTAGTAGTCAGTTGGACTGCCATTATTGTTTTGATTTTTACTGTGGGTCTTTCTGTCAAGAAGTATCTTCTGTACTTCTAGCCCCTCCAGGCTGGTCTACTTGTCCTTTCAGGTGGAAATTTCCCACCTCAGAAGATTATGGATACAGTTTAGGATTCCACCTATGGTCTTATGTAATGCAGAGACTCCACAGGAAGCCTCCTGCACTGGGCACATTGTAGCTCCATTTTAGGTATTCCAATCAGTTATAAGCAGAAGACAGACTTAGAAGCTCTCTATGGTGATATTTCTGGCTATTCCTTTCTCTCCCCATCAAGTATCTATTTTATAATGGTATGCAAGGGAAACCAAGATTCAAAAGGCAGCCAAACATCTTAACATTATTTACTCCCTTTTCCCCATTCCAAACATGTCTCAATCTCAGAACCATATTGTTCCAAGGTTGCACATACATCAGTATTTACCTCTGTCCCACTTAGCCTATGTAAACCTACCTAATTGTTTTCCTCTCCGCCTTGTTCTTCCATTCCCCTCCCCCTTCTTATGAATTGCCTCCCTCCCTTGTACCCAAACACTATCTTGTGTTTATTCCCTACCCTGTGCTCCATCTTTCCCTTCCTCCCCTCTCCCCACCCCTCACATTCCAGTAACCATCAAAGAGTATCCCCCCCCCCCAGTTAATATGAGGTTCTTTTTCTTAGTCTTTTACAGTAGTGGACCTATGCAGTATTTCTTCTTTTATGACTGACTAATTTTACTCAGCATAATGTCCTCAAGGTTCATCCATGTTATGTGATAGCTTACAGCCACCTTGTTATTCTTCAATGTAGCATACTATTCCATTGTGTGTATGTGCCAAAGTTTGTTTATTCATTCTTCCACTGATTCAAACTTAGGCTGTCTCCATTTTTTGCTATTGTAAATAGTGTTGCTATGAACACTGGTGTGCATATATCTACTCGTATTATGGCTCCTATTTCTTTTTTTTTTAATGTTTTATTGTGAATTATATGATAGTGTTCATGGGAGAACATTAGTTTTACATTCATTCTATCATATATTGTTTCATTGCCATGGTTACAATCCCCTCCATGCATCATCAACCAACCAAAGTGTATACACTACAAGCCTGCACCCCAGTTGTCAGCACACAGCCCCTCTCACTCTCTGGATGTAAAGTCCCCAGCTGCTCCATCTCTCCATGTCATCATCTCTGCCTCCATCTCTGGCATCACTGCTTCTTTGGGTAGGGTCCCGCTGTCTGCTCTTCTCCCATTGATGGTCCCAGGGACCTCCTCTCCTAGACTGAAAAGTTAATCAATCCCCTCCTTGCTATAAAACGTCTGCGTTTACATTTCCAACCCTCACAATCAGTCCTGGTAACAATTATTCACTATTGTATCACAAGAGACCTATCCTCATTTCCTTTTATCAGCCGCCTAGACAGATTGGATACTACTCAGTGGAGATTCTA
>NW_006408719.1:494844-514796 GCF_000296735.1 Chrysochloris asiatica
TTTGTGTAGTTTTCAAAATGTTTGGTAGTCCGTGTATTCCCTGAATTTCTGCCCTCACATTTGTCCTTAATTTTTTATTGATGGCCTTCATAATTTTGGGATTCACATTTAGGTCTTTAATCCATGCTTTTTTTTTTGCATAAGGCATGAAGTAAAAATCTTGTTTCAATCTTTTGCATATTGCTTTCCATTTCTGCCAGCACCATCTGTTGAAGAGACTATCCCCTCCCCATGTGATATATTTAGGTACTTTGTCAAAAATCAGTTGGCTGTACGTGGATGGCTTAATTTCTGGCTTCTGGATTCTCTTCCATTGATCAATGTTACCTTCATTACACCAGTACCAAGCTGTTTTGATCACTGTATCCATGTAATAAAATTTGAAGTCAGAGTGTTGCCGTTTGATTTTTAGTGAGGACTGCCCCTTTAAATGCTGAGAAGATCTGTGTGCATGTGTAGTAGAATTTTCAGGGTTGCAGGTGTTGTCTCGCTCGTGCAGGCATCCTCTCTAGTCACCAGACTAGAGGTGTGCAGACAGCAAGATGCCAATGAACAGATACAAAAAAACAAAGGAAAGTCCACAACTTTATCTCTGAGGTTCCAGCAGGTGTCAATATGTGCCAAATCTGATCCTTTCCCTACTTGGTCTCGCTGTTTTGTCTCACCCAAGATGGCGGCTCCCTGCTGCGGGTTCAAAATTATGAGATTTCTTGATTCTGCTACAAATTCCACTAACTGTAAGCCTTTAAACTTTTTTTATATATTCCTATATATGTGGTTCAGATTTTTGGAATTTCCCCCTGAACCTGCTTCATCCGGTATTTTGTGTTATTGCTGACGGAGATCCTCAGTGCACTTCTACCCTTTCTGCCAGCAAGTCTCACCTTCTCTTCTGTGTCTTTGCTGAGTTTTGTTTCTAGTTGTTCTTCAACGAAATTAAAATGGAACATTAAATCTCCATGACACTTAACAGTAGCAGCAACTATTACTGTAGAGTTATCTGTTTCTTTCACTGGGAGTATAGATATTTATTATCATTATGTCTGCTTGTTCAATTTACCCTTTAATCATTTTATAATATCTTTCTTTATCTTTTTTGGTTAATTTTTGCCTTAAAGTCTATTTTATCAGAAGTTAATATTGCCATTCCTGCTTGTTTTTGAGTACCATTAGCTTGATCATTATTTTTTCATTCTTTGATTTTTAGTCTTTGTATAAGCTGTGTCTATTATAGACAGGAAGTAAAAGGGTATTTTTGTTTTGTTTTGTTTTTAATCTATTCTGCCACTTTCAGTCTCTTGACTGTGCATTTTATACTAAGCATAATTATTGATAGTTATGAATTGATTGCTGTCATGTTGTGTGGTGTTGCTGTTTTCTTTGTTCCGTGTAATTGTCTGTGCTGAGTTCATTTGGTATGTGGGTTTTCTTGTCATTTTCTGTATATAATCCAGCTTCTACAATTATTTGCACAGTATATAGATTTAATAAGTATGGTGAAAGGATACAGCCCTGGAGTAACCTTTCCTGATTTTAAACCATTCAGTGTCTCTTTGCTTTGTTCCAACAAGTACCTTTTGGTCTCTGTAAGGGTTCCTTATCAGCACAATCAAGTGTTTTGGAAAACCCATTCTTTGCAGTTTATTCATAGTTTGTTATGATCCACATAGTTGAATGCCTTTGCATAGTCAAAAAAGCACAAGTAAATGTCTTTCTGATATTCTGTGCCCAAAACCGTCTGGCATCAGCAATGTTACTACTTCTTTCACTTTCTCTTTTAAATCCTGCTAGAATTTCTGACAGTTCCCTGTCAATGTATTGCTGCAACCATATTTGAATGATCTTCAGTAGTATTTGCATGTAATGTTAATAATATTTTTGATGGCTTTTCATTCCATTGGATTACCATTCTTTGGAATGGATACAAATTTGAATGTTTTCCAAATTTCTTGTTGTAAACGAATGAGTGCCTCCAGTGTTGCATCAGTTTGTTGAAATATTTCAGTTTGTATTCCATAAGTTTCTGGAGCCTTGTTTTTCATCATTGCCTTTAGGGCTGCTTGGACTTCTTCCTTCAGTACTGTCAGTTCTTAATCTGCTATCTCTAAAAATGATTAAACATCGACCAATTCTTTTTGTTACATTAACTCTGTGTATTCCTTTCATATTCTTTAGAAGCTTTTTGCATCATTCAATATTTTGTCCACATTGTTGTTGTAGCTAAGTGCTGTTGAGTCGGTTCTCACTCTCAGCAACCCTGTATAAGGGTTTCTGAGCAGCACTGTGGGCTTGAACTGACAACCATGTGGTTTGCAGTGTAGTGCTGATCTTACAGTGCCACTTCAACCTGAGAAGCATGGATATTATCCAATCACAGACAGCATTGTACTTCAAGATAGATCTTGAAATACTCTTTTTAAACCACATGATTGCCTGGTTCAAAATCACTATTTCTGCTCAATAATCTATCTCTATGTATTCTGTTTTAATTTTGATGACTCCCAACTTGCCTAGATTTATACTTTGTACAATCCATGCTTTGATTTTTAATGAATGTTTGCAGCTGTTCCTTACCATTTTGAATTTTGCCTCAGCAACAAATCAAGGTCCAGAAAACTTTGCTCCATTCACATCATTATGGGAGACTTTACTCTGAGCAGGCAGCTCTTCTCCAGTCATATTTTGAGTGACTTCCAACAGGAGGTGTTCATCTCTTGGCAGTGTATCTGACAATGTGCCACTGTTATTCATAAGACTTGCAGTAGTTAACCATTCAGAAGTGGTCAGCTTGTCCTTCTTTCTACTCTGTCTAGTCTAGAATCTCCACTGAAACTTACCCACCATGAGTTCCCCTGTTATTGTTTTTAAGTGCCATTGAGTTAGTTCAGGCTTATGTGGTTGTTAAGTGCTGTAAAGTTGGTTTTGACTTACAGCGATCTTGTATAGGATTTCCAAGGAACAGTTGGTGTGTTTAAACCACTGACCTTGCGGTTCAAATGACCTTGCATTACAGTGTTTATCCTATAGTGCTACACCAGGACTCCAGGTTCAGGTTTATAGTTACCCTGTATATGGTGTCTGAGCAGTGACTAGTGGACCCGATCCCCAATTTTGTGATTAGCAGTCCAGTACTTATTCTAAAGTGAAACACCAAGACTCCTGGGTGCACCTGTTGGTAAAATACTGGTGGCATAGCTTCCAGAATCACAGCAACACATAAGTCATAGTACATAATGACAGATGAGTGGTGGCAATTTGAGGTAGTTCCCCTCTATTCTTGCTAAGAATGTTAATCTTGAATGAATGTAGGTAGGACGCAGAACAACCGTTGTTACATGGAGGGGATTACAATCATTGAGATGAAACAAAGTGCTATGATTTGTTGAATGTAAAACTGAAGATCTTGTCTGTAAACATTTAGCCAATTCACAATTAAAAGTGTAATAAAAGTAATTCTAACTGAATGAAAGGGTGTTAGATAAAAAAACAAAACCAGGGATAACAGTGTAACAATTGTTACTATACAACTTCAGGCTGAAGCTGAAGAAAATTAAAACAAGATCATGAGAGCCAAAATATGACATTGAGTATATCAGTGACCATCTCAGGAAAGGATCTGAGGACTCAGAAGCCCATAGAGAGACTTTTAGAGGGGATGCTGATGAGGTAGTTGAAGTATTGATAGCACCAAGGAAATCTGTCACAATTTGAAGATAAGCAAAAATGTGGTTTCCAGACACTGCACAAAAAAGAAGCGAACATGTGTCTGGGGCGGATTTTTGTGAATGGTTATGGCTATGTGATGTCAAAACATTTTTCCATGTATCCAACCCAAGAGGAACTGGAAACCATCCAAAACATGGTGTCCCACACTGAATGAGCTCTTAGGTTGTGTAGGACTGAATAGATGAGCTGGAGACTGGGAGCAGTGAGAATGCCGAATCCATGAACATGGATGTAACCCCAGAGATGAGACCAAAGGTGCTAGAGAACAGAAGACAGAGTACATGACCAAACTCTGAAGGGTGTGATGCATGTTGGCCTTGTGGCAAAGGGCCTCCTTCTCAAGGGGGGGGACTTAGATCTAGAGCTGGTGCTGCTATATGAGTAGAATCCCACCCCTACTCCCTTGAATAAGATGCTGACAACCTGGCTTTCTAGCTTGCTGCTGTTACAGAAGACAAGTATGAAACACTCCAATCTGTCGATGCTGCTGCAATTGTGCTTAAAACAAAAAACAAAAAAAACCCCAAAACAACACAAAATAACCTCCATTGTCCTTGACCATTCACCAGGCATCCCTGTTGTCAGGGAAGAAATGGAGTAAGTGTTAGCTAGAGAAACGCTATTAGTCAACAATCCCCCAGATGCTATGGACAAGCAGAAATGCCTTGCTGCCTTGGTGTCCCTCCATCACCCCAGCTGGTTCCAAGCCAGAGCCAATGGACAGAGGCTCTGTTTTATTGTCATCTGGGTTCTGATAGATCTGTGCACCAATGTGCCTACTTGGGGTTTTCTCAGAGGATATCCTCTTAAGCTGCTCTGTGAAAAACCCATTGACACCAAAAGATCCATGGGTGCTGGTGAGGCCTTGTGGAGCTTACTAGAATGCTTGGCCTCAGGAATCTTGATGTCAGATAGTTTTGTCATTTATGACCCTTGTGAACAATAAGCCACTGAGTTATTGGGCATCAAGACAGACAGCAATAGGAAGATATCACACAGAGTACAGCAGCATGCTTTGCAACTTGTTGCTTTTGGCCAGCTCCATAAAGTTCTGGTTATGGACTTTCTAAGATTTCCAAGAAACCCAAGAACAAAACCCCAAGAAACCCGTCGACTACTCCATTCAAATCAACCTCGTCCCCACCCTCCCAAAGCACAACCTACACCATAACACCCATGAAAAGGCTGATGAAGGAAGATGGGGAGAAGTCTCCTAGCAAGAAGACCAAGAAGATCCAGAAAAAAGGAGGAGAAGGCAGAACCTTCCCTAGCGAAGAGTGCTCTGATGAGGTTGAGCCAGCTAAAACCCGAGCTGCAGTACAAACTGGTTTCTCAGACTGGGCTAGTCCAAGCCCCCATCTTCACAATGGCTGTTGAGGTTGATGGGAATTCATTTGAAGCTTCAGGGCTGTCCAAAAAGAGTGTTGCAGGACAGGGGCTTGCCAACAGGTGCTGAAGACAGAGATTCAGGCAAGAGGGAGGACTTTGCTGAGGAGATAGAGGCAATGTCAGTGGTGGCCTCTCCCTGCATGATGGAAGCTGTCTCTACCTCCAGCACTGCCTTCTCCTCAGATTTCAATGCTGTACAGGGGCCGGTCCTAACCAAGCATAGCAAGAACCTGGTCATGGAACTGAACGAAAAGAGGCGTGACCTCAAGTATGAACTCATCTCAGAGACAGAGTGCCAATCAAGCTCTTAGTCATAAAGGTAGAGGTGGATGGATAGAAGTTTCAAGGTTCTGGCACAAACAAAAAGGTGGCAAAGGCCTATGCTGCCCTCACTGTGCAAGAAAAGCTTTTCCCTATGCTCCTTCTGCCCTTGATGCAAACAAGAAGAGTGCGCCAGCCTCATCTGGGGTGACCCTAAATTTGCTGCTAAGCCACATAACCCTGAATTTGGAATGGGAGGCTCCATACACAGTGAAGCGTCCCCACCCCCAAACCTTCTAAGTCGGGGAAGAGGAGGGAAAATCCGTGGATGTGGGTGAAGCAAAGGGTTTGGCTGTGCCAACCACAGAGGCTACATGAATGCTGGCACTGGGTATGGGAGCTACGGGTACGGAGGCAACTTGGCAACAGCAGGCTACAGTCAATTCTGGGAATGCCAGTGGTGGTGGCAGCAGGGGCAATGGTGGCTACTCTGGCTATGGCTCTTACTACCAAGGTGACAACTACAACTCCCTGGTGGCCCCTAAACATGCAAGAAAGAAGCAGCCATAGGGGGGCCAGCAGAAGCCCTCTTATGGCTCCAACTACCAGTCCCACCAAAGCCAGAAGCAGTCCTACAACTAGAGTCAGTACAGCAACTTCATCGCCCTCTCCCTGGTGGAAGCAGAAAGGTTGCAGTCATGGACAAGGCAACTACTCTTCCTACTTGAACTCCTACAGCTCTTTCAGGGGCAGGGGCAGCTAGTACTACAAGTTTTTGGTGTTGTTTGTTGTGAAGTGCCATCAGGTTGATTCTGACTCATAGCAACCCTGTATAGGGTTTTCAGAGGAGCAGCTGGTGAGCTTGCACTGCCGACCTTGCAGTTCAAATGGCTTTGCAGTCTGGCACATTAACCCACAAGGAGCTCTGGTAGCTTAGTGCTTACGAATTGGACTTCTAATCTCACAGTCAGCAGTTCGAAACTACCACCTGTTCTGCGGGAGAAAGATGAGGCTTTCTGCTCCCGTAAAGATTTGCAACCTCAGAAACTCTGTACAGGGTCGATATGAGTCAGAACCTACTCCACACCACATAACAACAACATTAACCCACAGCGCCACACCGGGACTCCACTACTACAAGTACGATAGCAAATTCAACTACAGTGGTAGTGGAAGTCGGAGTGGCGGGAACAGTTATGGCTCTGGTGGATGGTCCTACAACCCAGGGTCGCATGGGGGATACGGTGGAGGTTCTGGGGGTGACTCATTATACCAAGGCAAACAAGAGACTACTCATCACAGTCCAACTACAATCCCCTCTGCTCCGACCATAACTACAACGACTCCTCCAATTCCTACCAGTCATCACCAGGTGGCTAAGGCAGAAACACAGACCACAACGTGAACAACCAGTACAGAAAAACCCCTCAATGGGGTGAAGATGTTTACCACTGTTACTGACCACCGCCCCCCAAAACGGAAAATTCAGTTTGATGCATCACAGTTAACACGTCAACCAGGCCTTCGCTCCCTTTTCTTCCCTGGTTCCAATTCGTATTTAGTGGTGTTTGGCACTCCATGTTTTCAATGGTTTGTTACCATTACAACTTCGTCTGAGTAGCGATTTTGAGTTCTTAAAGTTCAGGATCCCACTGTCTATTTAAAATTGGTGATACTGCTAACTTTGTTTGTCCTGAAATAGTTAGAAGGGATGCTACATTTGTTCATACTTTTGTGAAGTGAGTTAAATGAACTTTCTGCATTTTAATGCTCTATTGTTTCCGTTTTATAAGTGAAGATTTTATTTTCAACACCAGTGGGAAAGAGTGAGTTGTTTTTCTTTTGTATGTCTGAATCATTCAGGCAGTACAACTGGTTTAAGCTGAATGTAGATAAATAAAGAAAAAGAAAACTGTGCTGTCATAGGTTTGGGCATCAGATCCACCAGCAGGGTTCTCAGCTTTGTCCCACTCCAAGACAGGGAGTGGGCAGATAGTTCCTGGTCAAGAGGAAAAGGCCATCACTCCAGCTTAGGGTTTCCTCCAAGAGATACCCTCCTCCTCCATCAACCTAGGCCTGGAAGGGATGGGTCTTCTGGACTTGGGGTCCCCACTGGCAGTTGAGGTCTTATAGGTTTATTCCCTCCAGTCAGTGGCAGGGTTGGCCTGACTTGAGAAGGGCAGATGTATCTATTTCAAGCATGCCAGGATCCGAGTAACAACAGCCTGGTGCTGTCTGTGCCACTCTTGCAGCATGGGATCCTGGGGATGTTTTCACTCCACTGCTGCTCAGGGGAGTGCCCAGGCCTGTGCCTGCTCTTTTCAACCTGAGGCAGTTTTGCTCCCCAACGGGCATTGTTTGGGGACATTTATCACAGTTAGGAAGTGTTCCTGGCACATCATAAAAAACTTTTTGTGCTCCAATGTCAGCAGTTCAGCAGAGGAGAAACCCTAGACCACAGCAATTCTCAACTCTGGACCTGCCCTTATCCAAACCTGGGACCCTCCCAACTTGTCAGCTACCAGTGGCCTCAGAGCCACCTCTCCATCCTGTCAGACCAGGTACTGTTCTGGGATGGTGCCCTGGGCCTCATACTTGGTTAATCGTGCCCCTCAGGAGACATGAGGAATGAAAGTTTTAAACTCAGAACCGTTCAATTGATCCAGAACTCCAAATGTGCCTTTGAAGGATGAGATTTGTTTTCTGGGAGAGGTGAAAGGAAAATGTTCTTCAGTAATGGAGACATTGGAGGAGTTCTCCTTTCTGCTAGAGCACATGAAGCACACCTAAAAGGTGACCCACACTGTGGACGTATCAGTCAGATCTCAGGACTGGAGAAGTGGAAAGGACCATCCACTTAGCTGGAAAGTGTCTGTGACCCACCTCCCAATGTCCAGGGGCTGAGACAAGAAGAGACCTTCAGGAGTTAATGGGCACTGTCTGCATACAGTCCATTTCCCAAGCAGTGACCACAGCCAACACCATGTTTCTGAATATGGCTCCCTCATGCAGGAATTGTGGGAGTGGAAAAGGCCACCCTGTCAGTCTTGACCCGGAGACAATTCTTCGGGGAATTCGGATGTGCTGGAGTCTTCCATACTGGGAAAGAGAAGGGCCCTGGGTAGTTTGAGTCCACAGGCCTGGCTTGAGTCTCTCTAGGGCCAAGAAGAGTTTCATTAACCAGAGAGAAGGATCAGAAAGTGGCTCCCAGCCTCTGATCTGGAAATAATGAGCAAGATTCTTTCCCAGGGTGACTGTCACAAACTCCCACAAAGTTGGTAGATAGAAACAACAGCAACTGATCCTTGGGTCTGGAGGCCTTCTAGACCAGCATCAGGGCTAGCTCCTGTAGGTGCTGAGAAAGTCCATTCACTGCTGTTTGTGCCTGCTGGCAATCCTTGGCTTTCTCTGACATGCAACAATATTGTTCCTCATTCTGCCTGGTTTCATGTGCCCGCCATTTTGCCTCAGAAGAACAAGTCATTGGATTTAAGACTCACCCAAAGTCCTGATAACCTCATCCTGAGGTTCTTCATTCCATTTTCAAAGACCCCATGTTGTCAGGCACTAGGGCTAAAGTTAGGCCATATCTTATGGGAAACATCACTCAGCCCACCACAGAGCAATGGGTGGTGATGATTAAGTGTTGTCTAGTTAACTCTGACTCACTGTCACCCTGTGTAGGGTTTACGAGGAATAAGCTGCTGGATTTGAAACTTTAACCTTGTGGTTAGCAGTTCAGTGCTTTTACTAGAGTGCCACACCAATTCTTGCAGTTGCTGCAGGTCTAACCTACCTACAACTGTGTAAGAGGGCTGGCAGTTTGTCAGCACAGATCTATGGACAGCACAGCCAGTGTCTAGATACAGCAGGTCCCTGTTCTCCAATGGGAGGGCTTATGGTACCTGTCCCAAGAAACTTGGTTCAGAGAAGGCCTTGGCTGGGGTACAAGGGCCTTCATAGACCTGATGCTTTCTAGGCTTTTCTGCAAAGAGATGGTCAGAGGGGGTGGGTCATTGGGACCTTGGGTGGTCCAAGTCCACAGGACTGAACCAAGTCTCTCTAGTACTAAGAAAAGTTTCATTAACCAGAGAAGATGTTAAGGACACGGCACCTTTGGAAGAAACTGCTGGATACATGCCTGGTGGGCTGTCAGATGAGCTGGGACAGGGTCTTTCAGAGAACTTGGACTAATATCCTGGGGAGAAGTATTGAGGTTCTTGACTGGACAACAGGGATTGCTGAGCAGCAATGGGAGTACAGACTAGGGTGCCCACCTCTGGATTTGATGAAATAACTAAGACTCACCTACTCACCTTCCTGGCAAGAAACACTGCTCTCTCAAACTACTGGCCATCCACATTGCCTTTGCCACCCCATGAGACTCTTGCTGCCTGGCACCCAGTCTGGCTTTCCTCCATATCCACTTTCAAGACGTGAACACTGTGCCTTCCACTGGCCTGTCCTGAGATGGTTGGGCAAAAGTCTATATAAGTGTGCAGCTGTCCTTGTTGGCACGGATGCTCACTCTAACTCATCCCAAATAAAGTGGGAATTGAAAAAAAAAAAAAAAAAAAAAAAAAGAAGAAGAAGAAGAAGAAGAAAGAAAGAAAGAAAAGGATTTGATGCATTAGGCAGTAATGATCAAAGACCAGATGAGTTGTGAAAAGACATTAAGAACACTATACATTAAGAAAGACACACAAGAAAGAAAAGACTAAAATAGGTATCAGAAGAGACTCTGAAATTTGCTGTTGAACTTAGAGAAGCTAAAGCAACTGGGAGAAATGATGAAGTAAAAGAACTGAACAGGAAATTTCAAAGGGCATTCAAGAAGACAAAATAAAGCATATAATGAAATGTGCAAAGACCTGGAGTTAGAAAATCAAAAGAGAAGAACAAATTCAGCATTTCCCAAACTGAAAGAACTGGCAAAAAAGTTCAAGCCCCGAGTTATAATATTGAAAGATTCTATGGGCAAACTATTGAATGATGCAGGAAACATCAGAATAAATTGGAAGAAGTACACAGAGCTACTGTACTAAAAAGAGTGGTCAATATTCAATTGTTTCAAGAGGTGTCATATGATCAGAAACTGGTGCATTGAAGGAAGAAGTCCAAGATACTCTTAAGGCATTAATAAAATACAAGGCTCCCAAAGATTGATGGAATTCAAATTGAAATGTTTCAACAGACTGATGCATTGTTGGAAACAATCATATGTCTACATCAAGAAATTTGGAAGAGCGCTACCTGGCCAACCAATTGGAAAAGATCCATATTTGTGCCCATTACAAAGAAAGGTAACCCAGCGAAATGCTGAGATAATTGAACAATATACTTAATATCATATGCAAGTAAATTTTTGATAAAGGTGAATCTAAAGCTGTTGCAGTAATACATTGACATGGAGCTGTTAGAAATTCAAGCCAGAATCAGAAGAGTACGTGGAATGAGGAATATCATTGCTCACATTATATGGGTCTTGGCTAAAAGAAGAGAATACCAGAAAGATGTTTACTTATGCATTATTAACTATGCAAAGAAATTTGATTTTGTGGGTCATAACAAACTATGGATAATATTTCAAAGAATGGGTATTGCGCTCATGAGGAACCTGTACATAGATCTAGAGGCAGTTTAAGCAGAATAAGGGGATACCAAATGGCTTGAAATCAGGAAAGATGTGCAGCAGTTGTATCTTTTCACTATCCTTATTCAATCTATATACCGCACAAATAATCCTAGAAATTGGATTATATGAAGAACCACGTGGTATCAAGATTGGAGGAAGACTCATTAACAGTCTGCAATATGCAGATGACCCAAACTTGCTTGCTGAAAGGGAAGAGGACTTGAAGTACTTACTAAGGAAAATCAAATAATACAACTTTCTGTATGGATTGCACCTCAATGTAAAGAAAACAAAAATATTCACAACTGGACCAATGAATAATATAATAAATGGAGAAAAGGTTTATATATTTTGAAGATTAAACATTTGTTGGTGTTGGTGTTAAGTGCTGTTGAGTCGGTACCGACTCATAGTGATTCTATGTAGGGTTTCCAAGGCTTTAAATCTTTGCGGGGGTAGAAAGTTTCATCTTTCTCCCATACATTTAATCAAAGTTTGATTATAGGATATTAAAATATTTAATATTAAACACATACAATCAGATATATGATTCCCAAATATTTTATACAGTTATGTAGGTTTTCTCTTCATGTTTTTGATAAAGTACTTGGAAATACAGAAGTTTTCATTTTAATGAAGTTCAATAAATCTATTGTGTGTTTTGATGCTTATGCTTTTGGTATCTTAACCAAGAATCAATTGTCAAAAACTGTATCCCAATACATTAGCCCTATGTTTGAGTCTAAGAGTTTTATAGTTTCATTTCTCATATTTAGATTGTTGATCCATTTTGAGTAAATTTTTGAATATAGTGTGAGTTATGGGTCCTGCTCCATTCTGTTTCATGCAAAAATCCAGTTGTCTCAGCATAATTATCAAAGAGAATATTGTTCTCCATTTTGTGGACTTAGTACCCTTGTCAAATTTTAATTTATTTCTGGATACTCAATTTAATTCCATCCACCGCTCATCGGTCAGTTTGTCATACTGTGGTGGCTTGTGTGTTGCTGTAATGCTGGTAGCTTTTCCACCAGTATTTTAAATACCAGTAGGGTCATTCTTGGTGGACCAATTTCAGTGGAGCTTCCAGATTAAAACGGATTAAGAAGAAGGAGAGGTTGACTGCTTCTGAATGGTTAGCCACTGAAAACCTTACAAATATCTGCAGAACCTTTTCAGATAAAGGGCCTCAGGTTAGGAAGCATTCAAAATATGACTTGAGGAAGAGCTTCTTCCTCAAAGTAGAGTTGACCTTAGTGACATGAGCAGAGCAAAGCTTTAAGAACCTTCATTTGCTGATGTAGCAAAACTCAAAATGGTAAGAAACAACTGCAAACAACCATTAATAATCAGAACGTGGAATGTACTAGGTATGTATCTGGGAAAATTGGAAGTCTACAAAACTGATTGATATCCTAGGCATTACTGAGGTGAAATGGACTGGTCTTGGCAATTTTGAATCAGACAGTCATATGGCTTACTATGATAGGAATGACAAATTGAAGATTAATGGCATCATATTCATCTTCAAAAAGAGCATTTCAAGATCTATCTTGAAGTATAATGCTATCTGTGAAAAGATGATATCCTTCCTTATGTCTTATAAGAAAAGCTGGTCAATGTCACTATTATTCAAATTTACTCACCAAGAACTGAAGCCAGTGATGAGGAAATTGAAAAATTCTACTAACTTCTTCAGTTTGAAATTTATCAAATCAAGATGCATAGGTAATCACTGGTGATTTGAATGAGAAAGTTGGAAACAAAGAAGAAGGATCAGTAGTTGAAAAATATGGCCCTGGTGATACAGTGATACAGTGAAGAAGGAAGATCATAGAAGAACTGATGTATTTGAATGATGATGTTGGTGAAGAATATTGAAAATACCATGGATTGTGAGATGGACACACAAATCTGTCTGAGAAGAAGTACAGCCAGGATGCTCCTTAGAATGGAAAGTGGAAAGACTTTATTTCTCCATGTTGACACGTTGTTAGGAGGGATTAGTCCCTGGAGGACATCATAAATGGCAAAACTGAGCATTAGCAAAAAGAGAAAGACTCTTAACAAGATGGATTGTCACAGTGGCAGCAACAATGGGCTCAAGCATATCATTTGTGAGGATGTCACAGGACCGAACAGTGTTTTGTTATGTTGTGCTATGCCACTGAGTCAGAACTGACTCAACAGCACCTAACAACAACATTGTAGCATAAGCACTGGACTGCAAGGTCAGTTTGAACCACAAGGTTCAGTTCAAACTCACCAGCAGCTCCTTAAAACAACTTGACGACACTTAACAACAAGCAACATAGGTCTATTAATCTAACAGTAACTGTTTAGATTTTTATAGCTTTATATTATTTTGCAACAACAATAGTGTTTTAAAATTGGAAGATATGAGTTCTCCTTTGCTCTTTTTCAAGGTTGCTTTATGTATTCATATCTCCATGCAATTTCTTATAAGTTTGAGAATCAGTTTTTCCATTTCTATGGAGAAGGCTGTTGGAATTTTCATATATATTATATTGAATCTCTAAATTACTCTAGCAAGTATTGACCTTTTAACAATATTAAGTCTTTTAGTACAGAAATGTGGAAACTACTTCTATTTATTCAGGCTTTTAAAAATTTCTTTCAGTATGATTTTTAGTTTTATCTCCCTGGTTGAATTTTTCCTAGGTGTTTTATTATTTTAGATACTATTGTAGTTTTGATTGTTTTCTTAATTTCCTTTCCAGATTGCTCACTGGTATTGTATAAAACTCCAATTGAATGCTGTGTGTTGACCTTGCACCATGCCACGTTGCTGAATATATTTTCTGGTTAGGACTTCTAGTACAATACTGAAAAGCAGTAGTGAGACAGTTTTTGATCTTAAGGGGAAAAAATCCAATCTTTGTCGATTGTGTATAATGTCAACTATGTATTTTCCTAATTTTAATGCCCATTATCATGTGGAGGAATTGTCCTTATATTCCTAGTTTATTGACCATTTTTACAATGAAAGTGCATTGGGTTTTTTCAGATGCCTCTTTTGCATAGATTGAGATGATCATGTCATTCTTTTCCTTCATTATTTTAATATATATCACATTGATTTTTTTCTTATTTTATTTAAAATTCCCCTTGCATTCCTAGAATGAATCTCAATTGCCTTTGTGTAAAATCTTTTAAATATGCTTTTGAATTCTGTTTGCTAGTAAAGTGTTTTTAAATCTTTATTGACAAGGGAGATTGGTCTGTAGTTTTCTTTTCTTGTTTGTATTTTTGTCTGGCTTTAGTATCAGTCTAATGTTGGCCTCATAGAATGAATTAGGACATGCTCCCTCATTTTTCATTTTTCTGAAAAATTTAAGCAGGATCGAACTCACTTGTTTTATAAATATTTGATATCATTTTCCAGTGAAAACATCTGGTTGGGAGGTTTTTTATTGCTGATTTATTATCTTAATTTGTTAAATCTCTGCTAAAATAATCTATTTCTTCTGGAGTCAATGTAAGAAGTTGAAGTGTTTCTAGAAATTTGTTCATTTACTTAAAATTATTTAATTTGCTGTTATTCAACTTTGTTCCATAGTTTTCCATTAAATTCTTTTTTAAAAAAATTGGTGGGATCAGTTATAATGTACCCATTTTGTTTCTAGATATTTGCATCTTCTTTCTGTCTCTCTTTTTTAATCAACCTTAAGAGGCTTCCCTATGAATGTGATGCACAAGCTTCAGTACATTTCATTTTTTGGTCCACCTTGTCCCAGAGTCCTAACTCATGGCTATCAAGGTTTCAGGTGTATTCCAGAGATTAATTGTGGGCTAACGACATGGATAATGGGATAGGGAAAGAGGTGAGGGCAACAAATTATAAAGACTGTACTGCCCAGATTTCAGGGTCCCCAAAGACCACCAAGGAGCCGTCGCAGATGCAAATACATAAGGGTTGTTTATTCAAGCTCGAGCCCGGGCCTTCTCTGTATCCGACACAGTGGACTTGGGAAAAAGACCCCGAACTCCTAGTTAGTGGGGTTTTTATAGACATTACAAACAGGTTCGGGGGTCTTCTACTTAACTTCTCTAGGATTGGTTTACATTTAGTAAGGTATAGGGTAATACAATCTGATTGGCCATTATCCGTAGCTTTGGCAGCTTGATTAGGGTAAGAAAGACATACATTATCTATCCTTGGGGTTGTCAGGAATGTTTATCTCTTCTTTACAGCTTGTAGAGGGAGGGGGTCATCTCCGTCTGGTACTAGCTGACCAGGCACGTTCCTGAGACAGGGAGACGTGCTTTGGCCAAAGTAAAAAATGGAGTTTCTTCTTTAGGTCCCACAAGACATTAGCTGATGTGAAGCTTTTGATTACTTCTTAAGTATCAAGGGTAGACTGGAAAGGTAACATTGTTGAATAGTTTAGTTGGGTAAACTGGTATCTGCACCAATCTCTGTCTAATCTAACACTTCAGACTATAAGACCAGAAGGTGATTATATGGTATTCTTAAGTGAAAATGAAATCGATTGAGATGATAGTACTAGAGATCTTGGACAGTGAGAAGTGAAAGCAATTATTTGGTAAATACATAAATGTACAACTGAGATCATGAGAACAGATAGATCATTTAAAGAGAAGAGAAAGCTGGGTGTTAAACTTTAGGAGAATATCTACAGTTATTTCAGCCAGAGAGATAAAAAGCAACTGAGATAAGAGAGCAAAGAGAACAAAAGAACACAGAAAGCCAAGAAAGCTGAAATTATATTTTGCAAGCCTTCCTGGATTTGCATATTATGTAATCTTTCTTGGGGTTAAAGGGGCAATGGCAGCATTCCAACTTCCTCTAAGCACCATTTAAAAGAAACTCAGCTTGCCAGAAGCACTTAAATTGTTTCTTGCTTTGAATGGTTAAAGAACAATAACAAGCCTTTAATAGATTTAATGGTTTATTGTCTCTGAAATGTCTGAAAGTTCACTTTGTGGTATGAGTGGAGCTCCATTTGTCAGGTAGTAGCAGCACTTCTAAACTTGGTGGAGATTTTAGAACATAGTCAAATATCAGTCACCTGAAGAAATTTTCAGCAAATAAAGGAAGCTTTGCTGCAAATTTTAAATTGCATGCCCACAACATCCAAAAAGCACAGAGAAAGCTCATGTTTGACACAAGATTCAAAAGCACTATAGAGATTACATAAATTCTTAAATAATTTTGCCTGGTTTCCACATTTCTCAATGCTCAGTAACAGGGAGAGGAATACAATAAAAAAAGAATTTATTTTTATTTTTTGGAAATTAACATTTGACATATGACTTTTGTACAAAGAGCAACTTAAATATCTCAGCCACTCCAAGATACGTGAAGACTTCTTCACTTTGCCTTGCCAGCAAAAACTCTCCAAGAAACAATATGTTGGACCATGTTTGCTATACTGAAATGTGTTCATTATGTCTGATTTTCCAGGATGTCCTTATCTATATTAAAAAACAATTTGGCAAAAATGCATTAATTACTTATACCTTCTTCTAGGCACATTTTGACATGATATCACAAACTTTGATAAAAAAAAAAAAAAATCTTCATATTGTTAGGTGCTGTTTCCCATGGAGTGGCTGGTCAGTTTGAACTGCTGGCCATGTGGTTAGCAGTCCTATAGTGCCACTCGTATTCCTGTTTTCTTTTTTTAGTGATATCTATATAACAAACATATACCATTTTGACCATTTTATGTCATCACTATCTGTTTCCAACTTTTTTCATCACCCTTAGCAGAGACTTTGTACCTCTTAAGAAATACCTCCCTATTTTATGCTTCTGTCTGATCCTGGAAGCCACCAACAAACTTTGGTGTGTATGCATTTGCCTATTCTAGATATTTTATATACATTTTCAAGGTTTAGTCATGTCATAGCCTATATCAGAACTTTATTTCTGTTTATGACAGAGTGATATCTCATTGTATGCATGTACCACATTTTGTTTATCCCTTTATCTGTTGATTGACTTTTAATCTGTTTCCACCCTTTGGCTATTGTGACTAGTGCAGCAGTGAATATTGGTGTACAACTATCTGTTTGGATTTCTGCTTTTGGTTATTTGGGATACATACCTAGGAGTCCTGGTGTGGCACTGTGGGATAATGCACAGGACCGCAATATCAATTTGAATTTCAAGGTCGGTGGTTCAAATTCACCAGCTGCTCCTTGGAAACTCTATACAGGGTCGCTATGAGTCAGAACCCATTTTATGGCACTTAACTACAACAACAAATAGCAATGGGATTTGCTAATTAAATTTAAACATTTTGAGAAACTGTCCAGCTATTTTTCATAGATACCGAACCATTTTACATCCTCACAAGCAATGGCTGAGGATTCAAATTTCCCTTCATCTTTGCCAACAACCCTTGTTTTTTTTCTGATAATGACTATCCTCATAAGTGTACGTTGGTATCTCATTTTAGTTTTGAAGTATATTTCCCTACTGATTAATTGCATTGAACATCATTTTATGTGCTTGTAAGGAATTAATATAACTTCTTATATCTTACCAGATGTTTCCCAAATATTTTATTTCTTTCTATATATTTGTTGATAAAGTCCTTTCATGAACAAAATATTTAATTTTGATGAAGTATCAGTTATATATTTGTCCTTTCTTGCTAGTGTTTTGGGTGTCATATATAAGAATCCATTGATAAGGATCTTATGAGAATGCAATTAAAGCTAAAAAATAAATAATTCATCAAAGAAGCAGCATACAAGGTCAACATGCAAAAATCAATTGGCTTTCTTGACCTATACTTATGGATATAGTAGATTAAAAGAGGGAACAAATCTTTACAGCAAGGATCATTCCCACTCCCTCTGTACACAGGGTTGACAGAGATGGGCAACTTAGACATTGGCTACCCAAAATGGGGGAGGGCAACAGAGTCATGAAGTGACTGGGTTACAAGTTTTCAAGAGGGAGCTTAGTTACAGAGTGTTCTGGGGAAGGTAGACTCTCCACTGAGTGGTTTCCAATCTGTCTAGATGGGACTGGTGAAAGGAGATGGGGATAAGACTCTTCTGGTTCAATAGTGAATAATTACTATCAGGATTGATTGTGAATGTTGCAAATGTAAAGCTAGACATTTTGTAACAAAAGGACGGGAGTGGTTGATCTTGCAGTCCAGGAGTGGAGGACCCTGGGAGACCTATCCAGAGAAACAGCAACACCAGACATGGAGGCAGAGATGATGACATGTACAGACGGAGCAGTTGGGGTCTCTAGACTAAAGGAGGGAGAGAGGCTGTGTGCTGGCTGCCAGGGGGTGGGGTGGGTGACTGGCGTACAGGGTGTGCCCTTTGGTTATTTGAATGGTTATATATTCCTGAGTGCTTCGATGTATATCAAAAACAAGAAACAAAAAAACCCAGAGGGATTGGAAGCAATTGCTCTTGAATTATGATGCATGGAGAGGGTTGTAATCATCACGATGAAACAACATATGATAGGTTGAATGTGAGGCTTATATTCTCCTGTGTAAACCATCACTCAATTCACAATAAAAGCTAAAAAAAGTAATCAGAAAAAAAAATCCATTGGCTTTCTATACATCAGCAAAAAGCAAGCAGAACAGGAAAGTAATAAGATAATACAACTTATAACAGCATCTAAAAGAATAAAATACCTAGTAATTACGTTATTCAGGAAAGGTTTGTACACAGAAGCTATAAAATAGTACTAAGAGAAAGTAAAAAACTAAATAAATGGAAAAACAATATGTGTTAATGGATTTGTTTTTGTTTGTTAAGTGCCGTCGAATCGGTTCCGACCCATAGATAAGAAGGTTTAATTTGAGATATCAATACATGTGTCTGGATACATGTGTGTTTATGCATGTGTATTCATAAAATGTATTGAAAGATATGCAGTGAAATTATAACAGACTGATTATTTCTAGATGAGGAGATTGCTGATAAAGATATTACTGATAAACCCTGTATAGGGTTTCCAAGGAACAGCTGGTGAGTTTGAACCTCCAGCCTTGAGTTAGCAGTCCAGTGTTTTTCATACAATGCCACACACACACACACACACACACACACACACACACACATATATATGTATATAGTGGAAGTACGGTGGCGCTATAAGATAAGCAGTGGACTGCAGACCGCAAGGTCACAGTTTGAGCCCACCAACTGAATGGTGGTTAGGAATATGAGACTTTCTGCTCCCACAAAGATCTACTGACTCAGAAACCTTATACAGGGTTGCTATGAGTCAGACCTGACTACTTTGCACTCAACAACAACAACATATGTATATATATATGTGATGGTTGTGTGCCATCGAGTATGTTCAGACTCATAGTGACCCTATATAGGGTTTCCAAAGCTCTAACTCTTTTCGGGAACAGAAAGTCTCATTTTTCTCCCATCGCACAGCTAGTGAGTTTGAACCCCTGACCTTGTGATCCACAGTCCACTGCTTATCTTACAGAACCACTGTACTGGTGGATTTCAACTGCTGACCTGGTGGTTAGCAGCATAACAACATATCCCACTATGCCACCAGAACTCCATATAAATAAAAATACAAATTTAAAAGTATATGTATTAGTACAAGCATAAGTATAAATATATATATAGTCCTGGTGTGACAATGTAGGATAAGCACTGGACTGTAAGGTCAGTTTGAACCACAAGGTTGCCATTTTAAACTCTAGTCACTCTATGGAAAACCTACACATGATTGCTATGAGTTGGAACCGACTCTACAGAACTTAAAGGAGCTCTGGTAGCGTAGTGGTTACGAATCGAGCTGCAAACCTTAAGGTCAACAGTTGGAAACTACCAGCCGCTCCAGGGGAGAAAGATGAGGCTTTCTGCTCCCATAAAGATTTACAGCCTCGGAAACCCTGTAAAGGGTTGCTATGGGTCAGAACCGACTCGACGGCACATAACA
>NW_006408719.1:514896-521923 GCF_000296735.1 Chrysochloris asiatica
TATATATATGTATGTATGTATCAACAAATCATATACTTCATTTCATTTCAATAATTGCAATCACCTCAGTGTAACACAATTTATTCCACTTCCTTTCTGTGATTCTTGTTGCCATTTCTCCTTTATTCCCAACTCCTATCAGTTTTATCCTCTGGTAAATGTCCTTTTGTATTCAATGGTTGACCTTTCTATGGTGCATATACCTAACTAGTGTTGTTGTCCCCCTGTCTATTGCTGGGCTGATAATTGAGCCACGAGGATAAGTTAAGTTCCAGAACTGAAGTGTGACAAGAACCACAGTCTTGGGGTCTTCCAGTCTCTTTCTGACCAGTAAGCCTGCTTCATTTTATTTTATTTGTAAAAAATAATTTTGAATTGTGTTTCACATTTTCTTTCACTCTATCCAGGACCTTCTAATGTGATCTCTTTCAGAGCAGTTGGTAGTGATAGCCAGGTATGATATAGTTATTCTGTTTCAGTGTAATGCCAGGGGGCATTCTTAACTTCTAGTTCAATGGAATCAGTGTGATGTCTCCACCTGATAGTATTCCTCCCTTTGAAATGAAAATGTCTAGACCCAAAGAGCATAGAGTTGAAGGGACAGGAAGCATAATTTTTTCAAGTGTCTGACTAGGAGTAATAGTGAGTGGTGCCATTCCCATTTCCAATCCTTGGTTCCTGGACCCATGGATCCTGACAATTGGAGAAATAGCACCATATATTAGATGCTAGTTTAGAGCATACACAGCCTCCTCGAGAGCATTGCCCCCATCCCTGTAAGATATTGTCACTTAGCTGGTGCTGCAGTTGTGTCTTTAGAAGGCAATTCCATCATTCAATAAAGTCAGATGCTTCAGGATGATGAGGAACATGGTAATATCAGTGAATTCCATGAGCATGGTCCATTACCACAGTTCATTTGCTGTGAAGTGAGTCCCTTGATCTTAGGAAATGCTGTGTAAGATACCATGATGGTGGATAAGGCATTCTGCAAGATCATGATAGTAGTTTTTGCATAAGCATGTCCTGCAGGGAAGGCAAATCCATATCCAAAGTAAGTGTCTATTCAGGTAACAACAACAACAATAAAACGCTGCCCTTTCCATGATGGAAGTGGTCTGATGTAATCGACCTGGCACCAGGTAGGTTATCTGACCCACAGAGTCATGAAATTGGATGGACCCATGCTCATGTAATTTACTGGTCTTATCATGGTCCTTCTTCAGATGATCTCTAAATTCAGGTTGGATAAATTAAAGGTCATATTTTGGCTCTCGTGGACTTGTTTTAATTTTCTTCAGCTTCAGTTTAAATTTGCATATGAGTGATTGATGGTCTGTTCTACAGTCTGCCCCTGGCCTTGTTTTCACTGATAATATGGAGCTTTTCTATCTTCTCTTTCCACAGATGTAGTCAATTTGATTTCTACGTGTTCCATCTGGCGAGGTCCATGTGTATGTTCCGCTGTCTGAAGACGGTATTTGAAATAAACAAATCATTGGTTTTGCAGAAATCTATCATTCATTCTCCAGCATCATTTCTATCACCAAGACCATATTTTCCAACTGTGGAGAAAAGATTGAAGTTGTCAAGGACTTCATTCTTCTTGGATCAATTATCAACACTCACAGAAGCAGCAGTCAAGAGATCAGATGATGTATTGCATTAGGCAAATCTGCTGCACAGGAACTTTTTAAAGTGTTGAAGAGCGAAGATGTCATCTTGAGGACTAAGATGTTCCTGACCCAAGCCATGGTATTTTCAATAACCTCATATGGATGTGAAAGCTGGACAGTGAATAAGGAAGATCATAGAAGAATTGATGCCTTTGAATTGTGGTGTTGGAGGAGAATACTAAAAGTGCCATGGGCTGCCAAAAGAACCAATAAATCTGTTTTGGAAGAAGTGCAACCAGAGTGCTCCTTAGAGGCCTAGATGGATAAACGTCGTCTCTCATACTTCGGACATATTATCAGGAGGGAATAGTCACTGGAGAAGGATTTCATGCTTGGTAAGATGGAGGGCCTGAGAAAAAGAGGAAGACTCCCAACGAGATGGATTGGTCAGGTGGCATCATTGATGGACTCAAGTGTGGCAGTGGTAGTGAGGTTGGCCCAGGATCGGACGGACATTGTTTCATTCTGCTGTGCATGGGGTCACTATGAGTCGGTTCCAATTCAATGGCACCTGACAACAATCATGGCCCTTCAGTCACTTTCCACCTCCAGAAATTTCAGTGAGGTGGAAGGTGACTGAATTTTTATTTGGTTAGTTTCCCACCCTCTAGCAAGCAGATTTTTAAAAAAGTTTTTATTGTGAATTGAGTGATAGTTTACATGGGGGAAACATCAGTTTTACACACATCCTATTGTATTCGTTGTATTGCAATGATTATAATTGTATTCGTTTCATTGCAATGATTACAATCCCCTGCATGCTTCATCATTCAACAGTATTTGCTTCTATTCCCTATGTTTTTGTATTTTTGTTTTTTTTATGTTCACCAAAATACTCAGGAATATACGATCATTTAAATAGCCAAAAGGAACACCCTGCAAGCCTGCTCCCTGACCACCAGCACATACCCCCTCTCCCTCCATGAGTCTAGAGTTCTTAGCTGCTCCGTTTCTCCATGTCATCATCTCTGTCTTCATTTGTGGCATTGCCACTTCTCTGGGTAGGGTCCCACACTCCACTCCCACTCTTCTACCTTGATGGTCCCAGCGTCCTTTGCTCTGGGACTGTAAGATTGACCACTCACCCCTTTATGCTACAAAACTTCTACCTTTATAGTGTGGCAATCACAATTAGTCATGATAACAATTGACTCACTATTGAATCATGATAGTCTTGTCTCCATCTCCTTTCACCAGACCTGTCTAGACAGGATGAAAACCACTCAGTGGGGATTCTACATTTCCCCGCACATTCGGAATCTAAATTTCCTCATGAAAACTTGTAAGCCAGTCACTTTATGCCTTTACAGTCCCCCTATTTCAGATAGCCAATGTCTAAGTTGCCCATCCCTGTCAACCCTGTGTACAGAGGGGACAAGAATAACTCTTGCTGTAAAGATTCTTTTCTTCTTGGTTGGTATTTTAAGTTATTACATCCATAAGTATAGGTCAAATCATCAGATTGTAGTGATTTACACTTATTTTCTTTAAAAATCAAAACAAAACAAAATTGCCCCTCTTTTCCTTCCTCTAGTCAGTTTCTGAACATCTGGTGTGGCGCTATGGGATAATGCGCCAGACTGCAAAGCCGTTTGAACTGCAAGGTCGGTGGTTCAAGATCACCAGTTGCTCCTCGGAAACCCTGTATAGGGTTGCTATGGGTCAGATCAGACTCGATGGCACTTAACAACAACAACAGTGATTCAAGCTAGGTCCAATGGGCACTATCTGCAAGTCTGGGCATCCTTGTGCATCACCCCTCACTTCATATCAGATGGACGCTTCACTCTCAGCTCTAGCCCTCCATGACCATGTCCTTGTCCATGGGCTCAGGAGTTCCCAGGCCTCACCATACTTCAGGCCAACCAGCTCTCACCATACTGTAGGTCAATGGGGGTCTATGTAACTTGGTTGGACTCAGCCCACCTCTTCATTGCTTCTTTTCCCCCAACTTCCACTCACCAGTAGACCAATGTGGTCACCAACAAGCTTACATGCATGCTCATGTATTCTCTTTGGGTTTCAGTCTTGGGAGGGGGTTTATCCAGAAGGGACTTGATTGCTTGCCTTGCTTGTTCTTGTAGTAGCCAATTAGACTGCCATTTTTGTTTTTGTTTTCCTTGCTTGTCGTTCTTTCGAGAAGTATCTTCTGTTCCTCTAGCTACTCCAGGCTGGTCTGCATGTCTTTTCAAGTGGGAATTTCCCGTCTCAGAAGGTCTGGATGGGGACCAGGATTCCACCTAAGGTCTTATACACTACAAAGGCTTGGCAAGAAGCCTCTTTCACTGTGCAAGAGCAAAAATACAAGTGGGGACTAGAGTGCATCTGATCCAAGCCATGGTATTTTCCATAATCTCATAGTCATGAATAAAGAATACCTTAAAAGAATTGATGAATTTAAGTTATGGTGTTGGAGGAGAATTTTAAAGTACCATGGCCTGATAAAAGAAAAAAAAAAATCTATGTCAGCAGAAGTACAGCCAGAATGCTCCTTAGAAGCCAGGATGACCAGACTTCCTCTCTCATATGCCAAATGTATTATCAGGAAGGACCAATCTCTGGAGAAGAGCATCATGCTTGGTCAAGTTGAAGATCAGTGAAAAAGAAGACCCCCCAAGAAATTAGATTTGCACAGTGACAGCAGCAATGGGCTCAAACATAGCAACAATTGTGAGGTTAGAGCAGGCAATGAGTGCTATGTTATGTTGTACAAAAGGTCACTATGATTAGGTACTGACTTGACATCACCTAACAACAACAACAACCTATATAAACCACACCTTATTTGCAATTTGCAGTGAAAACTTGAGCACACTTTGCTCTCTCATCACCAGAGAGCTGCTTCATCTATAAGTTCACCGCAAAAAAAATTATTCACCCTGGACCTTTCAGGAATTTTTTTTTTTTTTTTTACTTCTGGGCATCAAGCCACTCATTATTCAGTCTTGAAATTTTTCAAAAGCACATCAAGTGCTATGAGACCAACAAATGTGGGGTGCTGAGGCATCCATGGAAAGGTTGGCAGACCCGAACTTATCTGTGGGAAGAATCCTAGGGTGCCCAGTCCACTTGTTTGACCATTGTGGGCAACTGTGTAAGTATTGTGATGGCCTGAAAATTCATCGGTTTAGAACATACAGTGCAGGAATCCAAAATGTTAGACCTAGGTTGGAAAGGTAAACAGAGTGCTGCTTTGGGGAAATTGCCACTTTGTGTGCTGCATATTTTGTTACTTGATTTGCTGCTTACTGCTAAATATGCTGCTTTCTGCTAAGAGGTGCACCACTTAACTGAGGAGCTTAATATTTGAGTGGGACATATGCAGGACTGCATATCTGGTTAGTGAAGGACCTGTATGGTGGATTGTGTGGATCGGACATGAGGTTGGAGACACTTGCCTGCCAGTTTCTGAAGTTTGGTGGGAAATGCATGGAAAGATCTGCTGGAAGACCAGGCTAGCTGTGGCTGTTGTGTACATGGGCAACATTTGGGACTTGCCAGTCTTCACAATCATGTGAGTCATTCCCTTGGTTGGTTGGTTGGTTGGTTATTTGCTGTGGAGTCGGTTCCGACTCATAGCGATCCTGTACAGAGTTTCTGAGGCTGTAAATCTTTACAGGAGCAGAAAGCCTCATCTTTCTCCCCCAGAACAGCTGGTAGTTTTGAACTGCTCACCTTGAGGTTCGCAGCCCAATTCATAACCACTACACTACCAGAGTGCCTTAGCCCTTAAGTCCTATGAGAAGTTGCAGCAAATTGTGGAACCATTAGATGTGCGGGAGAATACTGAGAGGAAGAGGAGTGGTTCAATCAGGGATTACGGAGTGATATAGCAATTTCTGTTGTGCCACTGTAAGATAAGTACTAGGCTGCTAAATTTAAGGCCAACAGTTCAAAAACCTTGGAAACTCTGTAAAGAGTCTCTAGGATTCAAAACAGACTCGACGACACTTAAAAACAACAACTTAGAATTATAGGACAAAGTCAGACATTTGGGATGTCTTTAACTTCCACCTCATAGGGAACAGCCTCTTGCTGATACTTTAAAAGAAATTATTCATGCAGTTGGTGACAGAAAGGTAACATATTCCTGACTCAGTGGAATATGTGGTTTGAGGGTAATGGAGATAAACCAGAGAATGAAAAACCTTTGATTTCTGGGTGAGGTAAAAAAACACCCATAAACTAAAGCAGTTGCTATATTGCAATCACTTACCCAAGGCAAAAGCTATCTAGAATTGGTAAAAATGAATTTAACTATTTAGCTATTTAGATGCATATGGAAATACAGAGTGATAAGGAAAGGGTACACTCCTGGTATAGAACAAGTTTGCTGAATGCAATATGTCATTTGGTTTCATGACTGCTGCTTTCATGAGTGTTGATAATTGATCCAAGCAAAATGAAGTCATGGACAACTTCAATATTTCTCCAATTATATGGGAGTTGTTTATTGGTTCAGTGATGAGGATTTTTGCTTTCTTTACACTGAGGTGCAACCAATACTGAAGGCTGTGGTCTTCAATTGTCATCAGTATTTTAAGTCCTCTTAGCTTTCAGCAAGCAAGGCTGTATCATCTGCATATTCCAGGTTTTTAATGAGCTTTCTTCAGTCCTGAATGCACGTTTTTCTTCATATGATTCAGCTTCTCAGATTAAATGCTCAACATTCAGATTGAATAAATATGATGAAACAAACAACACTAGCACACACCTTTTCTAATTTTAAACCATTCAGTGTTCCCTTGTTCTGTTTGAAGAGCTGCCTCTTGTACAGATTCCTCATGAATACGATTAAGTGTTCTGAAATACTCATTGTCTGCAATATTGTCCAAAGCTTATCATGATCTACACAATAGACAGCATTTGCTTAGTCAATAAAGCATAGGTAAACATCTTTCTGGCATTCTTTGCTTTCAACCAAGATCTATTTGATGTCAGCAATGATATACCTCATTCCACATCTTCATCTGAATCTGACTTGAACCTCTGAAAGTTCTCTGTCAATGTTCTATCGTTGTGGTTTTTGAATTATTTTTAGTAAAATTTACTTGCCTGTGATATTAATGATATTTTCTGATGATTTCCACGTTCTGTTGAGTCACCTTTCTTTAGAATGAGTCACCTTTCTTTAGAATGGGCACAAATATGGATCTCTTGGAATCAGTTGACAAGATAGCTGTATTCCAAATTTGTTAACATAGGTGAGTGTGTGCCTTTAGTGCTGCATCAGTTTGTTGAAAGATTCCAATTTGTATTCATCAATTACGGTTGCCTTGTTCTTTGTCAATGCCTTCAATACACCTTGGACTTCTTCCTTCAGTATCATTGACTCTTGATCATATGTTACC
>NW_006408719.1:522023-537460 GCF_000296735.1 Chrysochloris asiatica
TTTTTGTACAGTGATTCTGTGCATTCCTTCCATCTTCTTTTGATGTTTTCGGCATCATTCAATATTTTGCCCATAGAATCCTTCAATATTGAAAGTTTGAGTTTGAACTTTTCCTTCAGTTCCTTCAGCTTGAGAAATGCTGAGTGTGTTCTTCCCTTCTGGTTTTCTACACATTTCATTGTAATATTTGACTTTTTTCTTTTCGAGCCGACCTTTGAAAATTTCTATTCAGCTCTTGTATCTCCTCATTTCTTCCATTTGCTTTAGCATCTTTATGCTGGAGAGCAAGTTTCAGAGTCTCTTCTGACATCCATCTATTTTGGTCTTTTTCTTCTTTCTTGTCTTCTTAATGATCGTTTGCTTTCTTCCTGTATGATATTCTTGATGTCATCCCACAACTCTTCTGGTATTTGATCATTAGTATCTAATTCATCATATCTGTTGTTTAGATGATTTCTAAATTCAGGTGTTTTAGATCATATTTTGACTCTTGTGAACTTGTATTAATTTTCCTCAGTTTTATCCTGAACTAGAGTATGAGCAGTTGATGGTCTGTTTCACAAGACAAAACTGGCCTTGTTTTGACTGGTGATATGGAATGTTTCCATTGTATCTTTCCACAGATGTAGTCAATTTGATTTCTGTGTACTCCATTTGGTGATGTCCATACATATAGTTGTCTTTTATGTTGTTTAAAAAAGGTATTTTCAATGAACAAATTATTGGTCTTGCAAAATTTTGCCATGCAATCTCCAGCATCATTTCTATCACAAAGGCTATATTTACCAACCATTGAGCCTTCCTCTTTGTTTCCAACCTGTTCATTCCAATCTGCAGTAATTATCAATACATCTTGATTGCATGTTTGATAAATTTCAGATTGAAGTAGTTGGTAGAATTCTTCAATTTCATCCTCACTAGCTATAGTGGTTGGTGCATAAATTTGGATAATAGTGGTATTAAACGGTCTTCCTTGTAGGTATATGGATATTATCCTATCACAGACAGTGTTGTACTTCATTACTGATCTTGATATGCTCTTTTTGATAATGAATGCAACACTATTCCTCTTCAATTTGTCATTCCTTGCATAGAAAACCATATAGTTGTCAGATTCAAAATGATAAATATCAGTCTATTTCAGCTTGTTATTGTCTACAATACTGATGTTTATGCATTCCATTGCATTTTTGACAACTTCCAATTTCCATAGATTCATTCTTTGTACATTTCATGTTCTGATTATTAATGGATGTTTACAACTGTTTCTCCTCATTTTGAGTTGTGCCCCATCAGCAAATGAAGGTCCTGAAAGTTTAACTCCATTTGTGTAATCATGGACAGGCAGCTCTACCCCAGTACTATTTTAAGTGTTTTCCAACCCTAGGGGCTCGTTTTCCAGCACTTTATGTGATAATATTCTTGTGCTCTTCATTTCATTTTATTATTCAATATTCTGGTGCTATCTGACAGTGTTCCACTGCTATTAATAATGTTTTCAGTGACTAAATATTTAGAAGTATTCAGTCTCTCATTCTTCCTAATCTGTCTTAATCTGGAAGCTCATCTGAAACCTGTCCACAATGGGTGACCCTGACTACTGGCATATCTTCCAGAGTTTGAGCAACACACAAGCCACCACAGTATGGAAAAAGGGAAGACATGTGGTGGGCTTTTATAAGTAGAGAAGACAAAAGTGATGGTGTGCCGGGTTATGTAACAGACTAGGTTACATACAGGGAATGCTTACTTGTTTCTTTTTAAGTGCCAATAATGTTGAGATTGTCAAAGACATTATTTTGCTTGTATTCACAATCAGCACTCATGGAAACAACAGTCAGGTGGTCAAATGACGTATTACACTAGGCAAATCTGCTGCAAAAGACATCTTAAAAGTATTATAATGTCAGTTTGAGGACTAAAGTAGGCATGACTCAAGTCACGGTATTTTTAATTGCTTCATAGTCATGTGAAAATTTGGCAATGAATAAGGAAAAAAATTGCATTTGAATTATGGTGTTAGTGAAGAATATTGAGTGTGCCATCGACTGCCATAAGAGCAAAATGATTCTGTCTTGGAAGAAGTACAGCCAGAATGTCCCTTAGACAGGAGGATGGTGAGACTTTGTCACTAATTCTTTGTTTGGATATCTTGTCAGGAGGCACCAGTCCCTGCAGCATGACCATGACATCATGCTAGGTAAAATGGAAGGCCAACGTAAAAGAGGAAGATTCCCAATAAGATGAATTGACACAGTGGCAGAAACAGTGGGGTCAAACATAACAACTATTTGAGGATGGTGCAGGATGCAGCAGAGTATTGTTCTATTGTGTATAGGATCTCTGTGGCTCACAATCACCTCAATGGAACCTGACAAAAACATCAAGGTACTAGATTTGTTTCTGTACTCATCGTCTCACATGAAAATTCTGGAAGTGAACAGGAGTTTTACCAGTTTCAATATTCTCCCCATATACCTATTATGAGAACTAGAGGAGGCTGGAGTTAGTTATTTCCTTCCCTTCATGTTACTTTGTTGATGTTGTTAATTTCCGTTGAGCATGTTCTGACTCATAGCAACCCTGTATATGTTTTTCAAGTAGTAACTGGTGGGTTTGAACTTCTGACCTTGTGGTTAGAAGTACAATGTTGATCTCACAGTGCCACACTAGGAGTCTCTCATGTTGACTTGTTGTGTTGTTGTGAAGTGCCATTGAGTCAGTTCCAACCCATAGCGACCCTGTATAGGGTTTCTGAGGAGCAGCTGGTGAGCTTGAACTGCCGACCTTGCAGTTAAAACGGTTTTGCAGTCTGGCACATTAACCCATAGCACCACATCAGGACTCCTTGGATCTGGTAAAATAGTTACCATGCCAGAAGGCAATTCTTAATGTGAACACAGGACTCTGGGTATGTCATTTCAAAATTATTACTTTCACACTCCCAGTATAAAGGGATTTTTTTTTTTAATTTATTTTTTTACTGCAAGTTTGGTTTGAACAGCAAGGTCAACAGTTCAAACTCATATGCCACTCCTTGGAAACACTTTACAGGTGGCTATGAGTTGGAACTGACTCAATGGCAGATAACAACAACAACAGTCTTCATAGTGAGGATCTGGTGAAACTTGGGTTTTCAGATGTCTTTATCTTTCAAACTAATCCATATTCAGTTTCCAGCAATTAGTCAATTACCCCTGAAGTAATTTGTTGATTTTCAGTTTTTACTCTAATAATTTGTGGGAAGGGGAAGACTTTTTGACTTTAGATACAACCATGATTAAGTTACTTAATATTTCTTGGTTTCTTTATTTCAGAATCAAAGAATAACCTTTGGCACTATAGGATAAACACTGGACTGCTAACCACAAGGTCAACAGTTCAAACTCACCAGAAGATCCTTGGTTGCTATGAGTCAGAACTGATGCCAAAAAAATGTCAACAGTATGAATTGACACAGAGGTTCAAATGAAGCATCAATTGTGAGAATAGCAAAGGACCAGGCAGTGTTTCATTCTGTTGTTCATAGGGTATCTATGAGGTCCAAACCCACTGGACAGCACCTAACAACAACAGCATATGCACTGAAACAGATCTCTAATTTGGCATGTCAGGCCCTGTTACAATTCAAAATTTTCTTTACTAACCTAAATGAGGACATAGATAATGTGTTGATCAAGAAGGAAATTAATATATTTAATGAGAGAAACTGGATTTTAAGTCATCTTATGTTTGATATAGAGTTTTAGTGTGCTGAATAATGTATATGGTAGGAAAAGGAGGCAACTGTGGATAGGAATAAGGAGCTCTGATAGCATAGTGGTTATGAATCGGGTTGCTAACCTCAGGGTCAGCGGTTTGAAACTACCAGGTGTTCTGCAGGAAAAAGATGAGGCTTTCTGCTCCCGTAAATATTTACAACCTTGGAAACCTTGTACAGGGCCGCTATGAGTCGGAACCGACTCCACGGCACATGGCAACAGCAACAACATGGATAGGTGCCAGAGATTCTTTATCCATCACCTTTATTATTCATGAGTATTTTTTTTCTAGATTATTTAGGTCAGATAACTTCTTGTAAAAACAAACAAAAAAACAATAACAATAAAACCAATAATATATCTATGTGTATGTGAGTGAGAGAGAGTGAGAGTGATATAGAGACATGTTTATTTAGGCCTGGGTTATTTCACCAGATAGGAATTTATCTCCTAAGAAATGAGTTGTGTAGTTCAAGATAACATAAATCATTAGACTTTTCCTTTGGATTTCTGAGAGGAAAATGCCCTAAATGTTTTTGGGAAAACAATTTGCAGTGCCAGATAATGTTACTGTCTCTTTAACAAAAACAACAAAAATTTGGTCTTGAGTATTTCTATTTCATTAACTCCTCCAACTGAGAGCTTATTATATAGACAGTGTTCTGAGAATTGTGAACAAGCAAAAGTTTTTTCCTCTGAGACTTTAAAACATGTGTTTGGGAAAGTCAACCATTTCACAAATTATTTTCATGTTCCATGCTGATGTGTGGTAAGGACCAAATAAGAGACACTGAAAATATAACAGAAAGCCTGGAAAGGGAGGGAGGGAAAATAGTGGTGGTATATTATCTGGGATAAGAGAATGCTTTCTGGCTGTAGGTTAAGGCTTGATCTTTATTCCAGTCATAGTAACGAGGATCTTCCTATAGCCTTTTACTCTGAAACAATATAGGGCTTTGAAGAACCTTGTAGTCTCTATACAAGAAGATATGTACATATTTCATGGAGAAACAGAAAATGTAAAGTTATAGTCTGTTTACAAGGCATAATCAAGGGTTAATTTTAGAGCATTTCTTTTTTTTTTTTTTTTTTTTGATTGTTTCCTTTTTATAGTAATGACAGTCCCCTATTTTACTCTGTCTGTTAATTAGAAAATAAAACTGGAAATAAATACCATTGACTCTGAGAGAGGGAGAAAAGAGTGGGTGCCAGAGTTCACATATGGAAATAGACCAAGGATCTATTCACTAGTCAATTAAGCTCCAATTGTAGGTTCTCAAGAAAATCAAGTCAGGTGTGAGCCAACAGATGCCAACAGTCCCCTCTTGACAGTCTGAGGATACTCCTAGTTAAGTATTCATGTGCTATGCTCTGGTTCTTACCAGATACTGCCAGAGAAAGCCTTTACTGCATACCCAATCCTTTCCTGAGATTTTTGTGACTCTGTAGGATAAGCACTGTGCTAGTTCAAGCCCACAAGCTGCTCCACACTAGAAAGATGAGGTTTTATGCTCCCAAAAAGATGTACAGACTCAGAAACCCTAAAAAAGGGGTGCTATGATTTGAAACCAACTTGATGAAACTTAACAACAACAACAATCCTTTTACATCAGCAAAAATTAGACCTTCTTAAAATTCTTTCCTGAAATTCTTTCCTGGTTAAAACATATTTAAGTTTCTTAAAGGCACTATTATAAATTTCAGGGCTCGTCTTCTTTCTGAAGGAGCATGATTATGGGTTCCCAAATCTATTTGGGATAGTACCTGTTTCAGACTTCCAGATTTGTAGACTCTTTAAAAAAAAATTTTTTTAAATTTTCTTTTAAATAAAATAAAATTCTGTCAATTCCTGGTGCCTTGTTTTTTGTCTATAACTTCAATGATGCTTGAACTTTTTCCTTCAGTACCATTCATTCTTCTCTCTTTTTTAATATTCAACACTGTAATTTTATTTCCTTAACTTTTATCATTTTTACAAAATACAATGACAACAAAAAGAGCATTATCAAAAACAGCAAATAGTTTATAGAATCTTTGCACCGGTTTGCATACAAATCACAGGTATCATGAAACTGGTGTCCATGTGGAATACTAAACACAGGCTGGTTACCCTCTTGGTCATGTACAAAACTACTGAAGACAAGTTTTGAAATAAGCACCAGTCATATTTTTGAGAACTAATTTGGTTTGTCCAACAAAGTAAACATTTTTTGCTGTGTGGCATTTTCTTTTCTTTTTTTTTTAAACACTGAAATCAAACCTAGAATGTAAATCTGTTTGGATTTGAATCAAATCATTTGAGATCCCAATTACCTTGAAAAACACTGAAAACATGTGTATAGAATAGTAAACACTAGTTCTACATCACACAATGTCTAAGGCAGCTACTATATCTCCAAGGAAAACAGCATTTCATTCAGTGGCTGCCCAAAATATGAAGTATGTCATCATTTTGCATTCTTTCTAATTTAGTTATGGTTTGCTCAAATAAGGCCATATTACTGGAACAAAAGCTTTATGCTCATACCAAACAAGCTCTCTGTTTTATAGATTCATTTGTATAGAACAAGCCCCCTTGCTCTGTACCCTGGGTGACCACTAAGAAATTGAGAAGCCATTATTTCCTGGGTGCTGAGAGGAAGCAGCACACTTAAACTCACAGATCATCTGGAAGCAAGCAAAAACACAGCTGTAAGTTGGTAGTGGTACTCAATCACCACTTTTTCCAGATACATATTTTGCTTAAATTGGGGAAGAATGGTCCAGTTTGTAATATAAATGATTTACACTCTCTCATATATATTTTTATAAAAACCATTGCCTGGTTAGCAATGAGTTAGAATACTGGCCTCAAATTCTGATCAAATCTTTCAGTATTTGATTAAAAAACAAACAAACAATCCAGCCAATAGGAGTTTAAAAGTGCACAATTAAACTTGACCATGATTTATACTATATACACACATCACTGAAACAGTTTTGAGAATATGGATAAAAAATTCTTGTATGGTGCCCCAATTTTCACAAAAGGAAAGCTGACATGTAATTTTCATCTTTAAAGATATGGAAAAGGAAGCAAGAAAGCAAAGCTGAGAGACACAGATGTTACACAAAGGGTAGTGGTTGCATTTGGTTTTGATCTTTGTACGAGCAACTCCCACACCCATCCCATAACCAGTTCCTGCTGTATTACACAGTTTTCCTTGCAGTCAAGACTGGAAAATGGACCCTACTCCTCCAGCAGCAAGTGTCTTTTCATGCCACTGCAGTAACACAGTACTGCTATTGTCAGAGGGGCTTTCACAGCTTTTATAAATATACTTCATAAGAAGGTCCACACCATTCTTGTCCAAAGACTGAAATGACTTTTTAATATCATTAGCTTTAAAAGAGATGAACACCTTCAAGATAATGCTGCCTGCCCGATCCTTCACTGCCTGACTCTTGGAGTTGATAGGGGTTTTTCAGAGCTTCTTAGAGAGTAGCTGCCATGTTTACTTGTTGCAGGCAGGAGTCCACCTTGCCCTCATGCAGCCCAGCCTGACCGTCACCTCCATCTTCCTTGTCCATGAACTTGTTCTCATCGTACTCATCCACATCCACCTTTCGGAACAGGGCCGATGACACCGTGTACTTTGACATCCCAGATCCTGAGCGGTGGCAAAGGCCTCCTCTCCTTGCTACCTCTACTAAAGCAACACCAGTCCAGCAGGAACCTGCAGGTTGGTACCTCCACTTCCCTCTTCCGCTCTCTACCATTCGTTCTTTATCATGTGCTACTTCTTGAAATGGTTGAATAGCCACCATTTGTTTTTGGTACAGTGACTCTGAGTATTTCCTTTCATATTCCTTATTTTATTTTATTTTGAACTGAGTGATAGTTTACATGGGAGAACATCATCTTTATACCATCGTTTCATTGCAATGATTACAATCTTCTCCGTGCATTATAACTCAACAGTATTTGCTCCCATTCCCTCTGTTTTCCTTTTCTTTTTTATTGGGGGTAGGGGTGGGGATATGTACACAAAAACACTCAAGAATATATAATAATTTAAACAACCAAAGGGCACATTCTGCAAGCCAGCCTTCTGGCTGCCAGCATTCAGTCCCTCTCTTTCCATGAATCTAGAGTCCTCAGCTGCTTCCTCTCTCCACGTACCCATATCTGCCTCCATCTCTGATGTTGCTGCTTCTCTGGATAGGGTCCCACATTCCACTTGTGCTCTTCTCCCGTGATGATCCTAAGGTCTTCTGTTTCTGGACTGTAAAATTAACTACTTGTCCATTTTTGTTACAAAATTTCTACTTTTACAATTGTGACAGTCGCAGTTAGTCATAATAACAATTACTCAATATTGAATCATAAGAAACTTATCCCATGTCTTTTCACCAGACCCGTTTAGACAAGATGAAAACTATTCACTGGGGAACTCTACCTTCACCTGCATACTCTTAAACTAAACTCCCTCTTGAAAACTTGTAAGCCAGTCCCTTCATGCCTTTATCACCCCCTCATTTTATGCAGCCAATGTCTAAATTGCCTGTCCCTATCTACCCTGTATACAGAGAGGATAACATTGATACTTGATATGAAGACTCCCATCTTTGTTGTATTTTGAGATATTACATCCATGAGTATAGGTCAACTTCATCAAACTGTAGCAATTTACCCTCATTTTCTTTATCAAAAATTGTTTTATTTGCTTCTGGTTGGGGCTTCAGTCACTGAAAACCAGGTAGGGTAGGCTCTGGTGAAAAGGGAGGGGGATCTCATGAAGGAAGCAGTCGTAAAACAACTCCAGAACTCCAGATCTATCATAAGACCCAGGATGTCAGTTTCCCGCAATCACAAGTGAAAAAATCACAATATTAAGGAAAAGACGGGCAACTTAGGAATCTGGAGACTGGACTGCCTCAGTGACTATCCTTCCCGGCAGAGTTTAGAGGTCGGGGCCAAAGCCAGCCCAGCTCAGAAAGCAGTGCTTTCAGCAAAAAAAAAAAAAAAAAAAGAGAGAGAGAAAGAGAGAGAGAGAGAGAGAGAGAAAGAGAGAGAGAGAGAGAGAAAGAGCTGCAGGAAACTACACATATCTCCTTCTCTCTCTCCTTGTTCCAACTTCATTTCTCAGCCCACACATCAGGCGGGACAGTTTTCCCACGGTACAGAGAGAGGGAGCTTGGTGGCGACTTATGACGTCACCTGTGGGCCCAAAATCTGAGGCTTTGCATCTGAGCTGGGGCGGGGAACTTTGCCTTTCTCCCAGGTAGCAGCTTGGAATTTCCAGCTATTGTTCTTGCAATCCGCAGCTGCTGTGCTGCCAGAGCTACCTGTATAGGAGTAACACAATGCAATCTGTAAAACCACAGCTTAACAGGACTCAACCATCCTGAGATTTGTGCTGACCACAGGCAGATAACTAACTGAACTTCAGAGACAAAAATAGTGGACAATCTTTCTCCCATTAACTCCCCAATATCTACCTGAACATTTATTTGGTAGTGACTAGAGGAGGGGCCTGAGAGAGGGTTACCCCCACCCCTGCTGGAGGCTTCTAATTGCACACACATTGACGGTGTAGCACAGGACAGTCGACCACAGATTCATTTCTGCTCCAAAGTGGTGATTTTTGTCTATGCATTTACATTAATTTTGCTTTTGGTCCTTTTGATCACACATCTTACCTGGAGGTGGGAGCTTTTCATCCCTATGTCATCTAAGAAGAGGCAGCAATCGTGGCCATATAGCCAAGTTATAAGCATATCCCATAATATTCCACCACTGAGACAAGACCCAGCAACAAATTACAGGCAATAGGAAAGACTATATGCTGATCATATTAATAATAATAACAAAAATAATAATCATGACGAATATGAGGCAACAAACCTTATAGAAACACATCCAAAAACAGAAGAAAGCAGCTGATGCAAATGAGCTGGAGAAAGACAAAGGCTTTATAGAGGAGGAAGAGCAGGTTCTGGATATATCCGAGAGGGAATTCAGAAGAATGATATGGAAACAAATTCAAATACTCCGAAAAGGGGTAGAGGAAAATAAGAAAGTAGTAAGGAAGTACTGCAGGAACTATCAAATAGGTTTGACACAGCATTGGAAACAATTCAAAACCTACAAAAAGATGTCCAGATGATCAATAATAAGATATCAGAAATGGGCAATAGGCTGAAAAATGGAAGGAGTGGACTAGAAGAGATGGAAGTCAGAACTAGCAAACTGGAAGACAAATCCGTTAATACTACCAAGATAGAAAAGCAAGCAGCTAAAAGGATAAAATAATCTGAAGAGACTCTAAGATTCATGCTGGATAACATGAAGAGGAATAATGTAAGAATTATTGGCATTCCAGAACAAGAAGAAGCAAAGAAGTCCACAGAGGAGATACTTGAAGAGCTTCTGGGAGAAAACTTCCCTACCATCTTGAAAGATGAGAAGATAAACATCCAAGAAGCCCAACGTACCCCAGGAAAGTTAAACCCCAAAAGAAAGTCTCCAAGACGTATAATAACCAAACTCTCCAAAATCAAAGACAAGGAAAGAATACTAAAAATGGCAAGGGAGAATATAAATATCACTTATAAAGGCAAGCAAATAAGATTAAGCTCTGACTATTCAGAACAAACCATGCAGGCAAGAAGGCAATGGGGAGACATATACAAAGCTCTGCAAGAAAAAAAGTATCAACCAAGAATCGTCTATCCAGCAAAACTATCAATCAAATATGATGGTGCGATCAAAACATTCCAAGATAAACAGAATCTGAGAGATTTTATCAAAACCAAACCAGCACTTCAAAACATCCTAAAGGGAGTTCTTTGGACAGTGAACCAACAAGCACACACAACAAATAGAGATTGACAGGTATGGCAACACCACCTGGAACAGAACGAGACTACAACAATAAACTCAAAGGAATGGAGAGATCAACTGAAGGTCAAAAACATATCAATGTCAAAGAAGGGACAAATGCAGCAAAAGAAGCCCAGGTGGTGGGGATGCCAAGTAAATTACAGGTTACAATGTAACCTTATCTACCCAAATGTAGATAAGAGTTAGTAGACTACAAGGTAACCCAAAAGAAAATGAACACTCCACAACATATCATAAAAATGAACTTCCAAATGGAACAAGCGAACATAGAAACTAGGAAGAAACCGACAAGAAACAACTCAAAGAACACAAATCCAACACAAGGAAAGCAGAACCAAAGAACGAACAGCACTGTCATAAAAGTAACATAATGACAGCAATTAATTCATGCTTATTGATAATTCCATTTAATGTCAATGGACTGAATGCACCAGTGAAGAGACAAAGAGTGTCAGAATGGATAAGAAAACAAGATCCATCAATATGCTGCCTGCAAGAGACACACCTTACACACAAAGACAAAAACAGACTAAAAGTTAAAGGATGGAAAAAAAATTACCAAGCCAACTGCAACAATAAACAAGTAGGAGTGGCAATACTAATCTCCAACAAAGTAGACTTTAAGATAAAAGCCAGCATAAGAGACAAAGGAGGACACTATTTATGATCAAAGGGTCAATTGAGAAAGATGATATAACCATAATAAATACATACGCTCCCAATGAAAGAGCACCAAGATACATGAAGCAAATCTTAATGGAACTGAAGGAAGGAATAGATAAATCCACAAATATAGAGGGAGATTTCAACACACCACTCTTGAAAAGGGATAGAACAACCAGAAAGAAACTCGACAATGTTACAGAGGAACTTAACAACACAATCAACCAACTTGACCTCATAGATGTATACAGAACTTTCTATCCAACAACAGCACAATACATATTCTTCTCCAGTTCGCATGGAACATTTTCCAGAATTCACCATGTGTGAGTCACAAAGCAAGCCTCCATAAATTCACAACCATCAAAATTCTACAGAGCATCTTCTCAGACCACAATGCTATAAAACTAGAAATCAACAATAAATAAGAAGGCCAAAACAATAAAGTCGAATACACGGAAACTGAATAACACCCTGCTGAAAAGTGACTGGGTAAAAGAAGAAATTAAATGTGAATTCACAAAGTTCCTAGAAACAAATGAGAATGAAAACACAACATACCAAAATCTTTGGGACATGGTGAAAGCAGTCCTGAGAGAACAATTTATTGCGATAAATACACACATCCAAAAAGACGAAAAAGAACCAAAAGCAAAACATTAATAGAGCATCTTCAACAATTAGAAGCAGACCAGCAGAGGGAACCTACAGTCACCAAAAGAAGGGAAATAATAAGATGAGAGTAGAAATAAATGAGATGGAAAACTGATAAGTTATAGAAAGAATCAACAGGACAAGAAGCTGGTTCTTTGAAAGGATTAACAAAATTGACAAACCATTGGCAAAACTAACTAAAGAAAAGAGGGAGAGGACACAAATAAATCACATTAGAAGCCACATAGATGAAGTCACAACAAAACCAAATGAAATAAAAAGGATTATAACAGAATACAACGAAGAGCTGTACTGCAAGAAATTTGAAAATTTGCATTAGATGGATACATGTCTAGAAAAACATGACCTACCTAAACTTACTCAGACTGAAGTAGAAAATTTGAACAAACCCAAACAAAAGAAGAAATTGATCAGGTCATCAAAAAACTTCCGACCAACATAAGCACAGGCCCAGACGGCTTCACGAGTGAGTTCTACCAAACACTCAGAGAACTGTCACCAATTCTACTCAAATTATTCCAGAACCTAGAAGAGGGTGGAAAATTCCCTAATACTTTTTATGAAGCAAGCATAACCCTCATACCAAAACCAGGGAAGGACATCACTAAGAAAGAAAATTATACACCAATATCCCTCATGAACATAGATGCAAAAATTCTCAACAAAATCCTAGCCAACAGAATCCAACAGCACATCAAAAATATAATACATCATGACCAAGTGGGTTTCATAAAAGGGATGCAAGAATGGTTCAACATCAGGAAAACAATCAATGTAATCCATCATATAAATAAGAAAAAGGAAAAGAACCACATGATCATATCAATTGATACAGAAAAGGTGTTTGGCAAAATCCAATATCCATTCTTGATAAAAACACTCAACAAAGCATGAATTGATGGGAAATTCCTCAACATAATCAAGAGCATATATACAAAAACCAATAGGTTATATCACGCTCAATGGAGAGAAAATGAAAACCTTCCCCCTGCGAACATGAACCACTCATATACAATATTGTGCTGGGAGTTTTAGCCAGAGCTATACAACATGATAAAGAAATTAAAGGCATCCAAATTAGCGAAGAGGAAGTAAAACTCTCCTTATTTGGAGATGATATGATCCTACACATAGAAAACCCCAAAGACCCAGTTAAAAAAACTATTAGACCTCATCGAAAGATTCAGCAAAGTGGCAGGGTATAAGATCAACATAAAAAAGTCAATTGGATTTCTCTATAGCAACAGCAATAGTGATGAAAAGGACATTAGGAAAACAATACTATTTACAATAGCCACACAAAGGATGAAATATTTAGGGATAAACATAACCAGAGAAACAAAGGACTTATACAAAGAAAATTACAAAACACTACTACAAGAAACCAAAAGAGACCTACAGAAGTGGTAGAACATACCATGTTCCTGGATAGGAAGACTGAATATCGTGAAAATGTCAATACTGCCCAAAGTAATTTGCACATGCAATGCAATCCCAATGCAGATTCCAACAACATTCTTCAAAGATATGGATAGGAAAATTACTAAATTTATATGGAAAGGAAAGAGACCCAGGATAAGCAAAGAACTGCTTAAAAGGAAGAACAAGGTTGGAGGTCTCTCACTTCCTGATTTCAAACTTTACTACATGGCTACAGTGGTCAAAACAGCCTGGTATTGATATAGTGCAAGGTACATTGATCAATGGAACAGAATCTAGAATAAAGAAATTAACTCAACCACATACAGCCAAATGATTTTCGACAAAGTGCCTAGGCATATTGTATGGGGAAGAGACAGTCTCTTTAACAAACGGTGCTGGCAGAACTAGAAAGTGATATGTAAAAGACTGAAACAAGACCTTTGCCTCAAACCCTAAACAAAAACAAACTCAACATGGATTAAAGATCTAAATGTGAACCCCAAAATTATGATGATCATCAATGAAAAAATAGGGAGAAATGTGAGGGTGCTAATTCAGGGCATATACAGACTACCACACATTTTTGAAAAATGCACAAACAAAAATAGAAAAAAATAGATGAGTGGGACATACTAAAAATTAAAAACTTGTGTTAATCAAAAGACTTCACCAAAAGAATAAAAAGGGAACCCACAGACTGGGAAAAAATCTTTTGCAATGTCATATAAGATAAGGGACTCATTTCTAAAATATATGGGAAACTACAACACATCTACAAGAAAAGACAAATAATAACCCAATTAAGAAATGGGCACAGGACACGAACACACACTTCACCAAAGAGGATATCCCAGCAGCCAACAAACATATGAATAAATGTTCATGATCACTAGCCATTGTTGTTGTTGTTAAGTGCCTTCAAGTCGGTTCCGACCCATAGCGACCCTGTACAGCCATTAGAGAGATGCAAATCAAAATAACAATGAAATATCACCTCACACCAGCAATAACAGCAAAGATAAAAAAAAGTAGAGGACAATAAATGCTGACGAGGATGTGGAGAGACTGGAACACTCCTGCTTTGCTGATGGGACTGCAAAATAGTTCAACGTCTCTGGAGGGCAATATGACACTTCCTCAGAAGGTTTAAAATAGAAATACCATATGATCTAGCAAGTCCTCTACTTGGTATTTAACCACAAGAAATACGACCCATATCACGAGTAGATATATGCACACCAATATTCATAGCAGCACTATTTACAATAGCAAAAAAATGGAGACAGCCAAAGTGCCCATCAACCGAAGAATGGATAAACAAACTGTGGTACATACACGCAATGGAATATTATGCTACCTTGAAGAGTAACAAGGAAGCTGCATACCACCGGTTAACGTGGATGACCCTTGAGGACATTATGTTGAGTGAAATTAGTCAGTCACAAAAGTAGAGATACTGCATAGGACCACTACTGTGAAAGACTAAGAAAAAGAACCCATACTAAAGGGGGTGGGGGAATTCTTTGCTGGTTGTTGGGATGTGGGAGGTGGGATGAAGGGAGGGGCGGAAGGGTGGAGCACAGGGCAGGGAATAGATACAGGATAGTTTGGGTGCTGAGGGAGGGACAATATACAAGAAAGGGGAGGGGAATGGAAGAACAAAGCGGATGGGAGAACAATTAGGCAGGTTTGCATGGGCTAAGTGGGACAGAGGTAAATAATGATGTATACACATCCTTGGAACAACAGGGCTCTGGGATACAGGGATTAAAATATGGTTGGAATGGGGAAAGGGGGGGAAATAATGTTACGATGCTTGGCTGTGTTTTGAATCTTGGTTTCCCTAGGATACCATTATAAAATAGACACTTGAGGGGGAGAGAGAGGAATAGCCAGAAATATCACCATAGAAAGCTTGTAAGTCCTTCTTCTGCCTATAACGGATTGTTGTTGTTGTTAAGTGCCATAGAGTCGGGTCCGCCGATAGCGACCCTGTACAGGGTTTCCGAGGGTGTAAATCTTTACGGGAG
>NW_006408719.1:538823-540747 GCF_000296735.1 Chrysochloris asiatica
TTGTAACCATGGCAATGAAACGATATACAATAGGATGAATGTAAAACTAATGTTTTCCCATGTAAACTATCACATTATTCACAATAAAACATTTTTAAAAGATGTTTTATTTATCTTCCTCTAGAAGAGTTCTAATTATCAAGTCATCGAGTTTAGGTTAAATGGGTATTATTTGCAATTTTGGGTGTTCTTGTGTGTCTGCCCTTACTTCATATCAGCTGGATGCTTCACTCTCAGCTCTAACCCTCCATGACTATGTCTTTGTCTATGGACTCAGGCATCCCCAGTTCTCACCACACTTTGGACCAACCAGCCTTCCACTTCTCTCTGCCATCTCCAGGTCAAGGAAAGTCTATGGAAGGTGGTTGAACTCAGCTCATTTCTTCAATGCTGCCTTTCCCCCTCTTCTACTTATCAGTAGACAAATGTGGTCGTCAGAAAGTTTACATGCCTGCTCATGTGTTCCTTTTGAGTATCAGTCTTGGAGGGGTGTTTGTCCGAAAGGGACTTGATTGCTTGCCTTGATGGCTTCCTGGTGAATAACTTGCTTATTCTTGTAGTAGCTAATCATACTGCCATATTTGCTTTGGATTTTTCTTGATTTTCTTTGAAGATTTATCTTTTGCTGCTCTAGCTGTTCCAGACTGGTCTTTTTGTCCTTTCTGTTGGGGATGTCCCACCTCAGAAGGTTCTGGATGCTATTCAGGATTCCACCTAATGTCCTATACACTGAAAAGTCTCCACAAGAAACCTATTTCACTGGGCAAGTTGTAGAACTCCTTTTAGTTATTCCAATCAGTTATAGGCTGAAGAAAGGCTTAAAAGCTTTCTGTAATCATGTTTCCAGATATCCCTTTCTATCCCATTCAAGTGTCTTCTTTACAACAGTAGGCAATGGAAACCAATATTCATAATACAGTCTGTAGACTATCACTTGCTTGCCACCCTGAGATTATCATTTTCCCCCAGCTCCTTGGAATCTTATACTTAACCACTTCTTCTGAACTAGTGGAAATAGTCTTATACCAAGAGTCTGCAAATTTGGGTGCCGACTCTGACTTTATTCCTGATCTTCTTTTTTGCACATCTGAAATATGAGTGTCTAGCTTACAATGTGTAATTATTATCTTTGTGTTTACCAATGTCCATTCAAACATGGTGAATACAAGATGTAAGCAGAATTTAACCCCAGTACCATTCAGCTTTAGTGTTTAATGTATCACATCTGTTCTTCAGATGATCCCTAAATTCAGGTGGGATATATTCAAGATCATATTTTGGCTCTCATGGACTTGTTTTCATTTTCTTCAGCTTCAGTTTGAATTTGCATATGAACAATTGATGGTCTCTTCCACAGTCTTCCCCTGACCTTGTTTTGAATGATGATATGTACCTTTTCCATCATCTCTTTCCGCAGATGTAGTCCATTCCGTTTCTGTGTATTCCATCTGGTGAGGTTCATGTGTATAGTCGTCTCTTATGCTGTCTAAAGAAGGTATTTGAAATGAAGAAATCATTGATTTTGCAGAATTCTATCATGCATTCTCCAGCATAATTTCTATCACCAAGGCCATATTTTCCAACTACTGCTCCTTCCTCTTTGCTCCCAACCTTTGCATTCTAATCACCAGTAATGATCAATACATCTTGATTGCATGTTTGATCAATTTCAGATAGAAGAAGTTGATAGAATTCTTCTATTTCATCCTTACAAGCTTTCGTGGTTGGTGCATAAATTTGAATAATAGTGCTAATAACTGGGCTTCCTTGTAGGCACAAGAATATTATCCTATCACAGACATTGTTGTACCTCATGACTGATCTGAATATGTTCTTTTTGACAATGAATGCAACACCATTCCTCTTCAATTTGTCATTCCTGGCATAGTAAACCATGTAGTCATCAGATTAAAAATGGCCAATA
>NW_006408719.1:542172-550071 GCF_000296735.1 Chrysochloris asiatica
TAGAAGAATTGATGCTTTTTAGTTCTGGTGTTGGAGAAGAATATTGAAAGTGCCATGGGCTGCCAAAAGAACCAACAGATCCATTTTGGAAGAAGTGCAGCCAGAATGCTCCTTGGAGGCCAAGATGGCCAAACTTCGTCTCTCTTACTTTGGACATATTGTCAGGAAGGACCAGTCACTGGAGAAGGATATCATGTTTGGTAAGGTGGAGGGTCAGAGAAAAAGAGGAAGACCCCCATAGAGATGGATTGGCCAAGTGTGGCAACATTCTGAGGTTGGCCCAGGATCAGGCAGTGTTTCGTTCTGCTGTGCATAAGGTTGCTATGAATCAGTACCGACTCGATTGCACCTAACAAGAGCAACAACAACCATTCAGCTACTCTGAATGTAAGTCATTTTCTTAAAATGTCTGAATTAAAAACATTGGGAATATATTTAATACGTGCAATGGTAATTCGGAAGGAAAATATGTAACTTTTGTCTTGCATTTATGAACTTCAATTTGTTCTTTGAATATTTAACATTTTAAAGCAGATTTCATGTGTGCTCATGTTCTTTCTGACTATACTCTAAACTAACTGAGGGCAGGTACCATGTGTCAATTCCTAGTTACAGCCACCCCATATAGCTTTTCCAAGGCTGTAAATCTTTACTGGAGAAGAAAGCTTCATCTTTCTCTCACAGAGCAACAGGTAAATTTGAACTATTGACCTTGCAGTTAGCATCCCAGGTCATAATCCACTATGCTACCAGAAGTCCTTATCCATAGGTATTGTTGTTGTTGTTGTTAAGTGCAGTTGAGTCATTTTGGACTCATAACTATCTGTATCTTTACTACTTGATCTGAAATTAGTTCTGATTAGAGACTATATTTTCTTATTTGTATAGCCAATCTTGCCATATCCGAGGAAGGTCAGGATTTATAGTTCATGTGGGTGCATTTCTATTTTCAGTTTGGATAGTATTTTATATTCCTAGTGCTGTTGTAACAGAAATACCACATGTAGACTTCTTTAAGGAACAGACATTTATTTTCTCAAGTTTAAATATCTACAAGTCCATAAGCAGTGTACCAGCTTTAAGGGATGGCTTTCTCTGTCATCTACGGGAGAAGATTCTTGTCTTTTTTAGTGTCTGTATCTCCAGAGTTTCTTAATTATAGTCTTCATGTGGCAGCTATCTTCCCCTACCTGTGCTTATCTCTGTGTCTATGTTGCTCTTTATTACTCAGAAGTGAAGAGTTTTAGGACATGTATACGTACACTGATATGGCCTCATTAAAATAACAAAGAAACCCTTACTTCAAAGTAGCATCATATCCATAGGTATAAAAATCTTGCACTGCCATTTAGTGGATTCCGATTCATAGTGTCCTTACATAAGGCTTCCCAGACTGTAAATGCATATTGGAGCACACAGCCTTATATTTCTTCTGAGGAGCAGTTGGTGGGATTAAACCATTAACCTTGCAGTTGGCAGTCCAATGCTTATCTCATAGCACCATATCCATAGGTATGGTTGTGGTGGTGTTTGTGTGCCATTGTGTCAATTCCTAGTCACAGCCACCCCGTATAGCTTTTCCAAGGCTGTAAATCTTTACTGGAGAAGAAAGCTTCATCTTTCTCTCACAGAGCAACAGGTAAATTTGAACTATTGACCTTGCAGTTAGCATCCCAGGTCATAATCCACTATGCTACCAGAAGTCCTTATCCATAGGTATTGTTGTTATTGTTGTTAAGTGCAGTTGAGTCATTTTGGACTCATAACTACCTTGTATGTGATTTCTGAGGAGTGGCTGGTGAGCTTGAAGCACTGACCTTTAGGTTAAAATCTACCTTGCAGTGCAGCGCATTAACCCACAGTACCACACCAAGACTCCATCCATAGGTATGTTGTTGTTGTTGTTAAGCATCATGGAGTCAGTTCTGAGTCATAGTGACCTTATATAGGATTTCTGTGGAATCACTGGTAAGTTTGAACTGCTGACCTTGCATTATTCTACAGAGCTACACCATAGGTATAAAAGTTAGAATTTCAACACATCTTCTTCTTGTTGTTGTTATGTGTCAATTAGTTGATTCTGATTCACAGATACCCTATGTACAACAAAGGAAAACATTGTCTGCTCCTGTGTCATCCTCACAATTGTTGATATACTTAAGCCCATTGTTGCAGTCACTTTGTCAATCCATCTCATTAAGGGTTTCCTAACATCCTGAAAAGCAAAAAGATAAGCACTCAAGAAGTTCAATGAACCCCAGGAAGGATAGACCTTAAAAGAAAATCACCAAGACATATAATAATAAAGCTCTCCAAAATCAAAGATAAGGACAGAATTCTGAAAGCAGCTAGGGAAAAGAGAAGTGTAACATACAAAGGCAAGCAAATCAGATTAAGCTCAGATCTTTCAATAGAAACCATGCAGGTAAGAAGGCAATGGGGAGACATATATAAAACCCTGAAAGAAAGAAAAAAATACTGCCAACCAAGAATATACCCAGCAAAGCTGTCAATCAAATATGATGGTGTTATCAAAACATTCCAGGATAAACAGAAGCTAAGGGATTTTGCCAAAGCCAACCCTGTTATGAAAAACATACTAAAAGAAGTTCTGTGGACTGAGAACCAACAAGAACATACAACAACCAGAGAATGACCTATGTGGCAGCATCACCATGAACTCAATCGACAAATGGAAGATTCACAAACAATAAAATTATAAGAAAAGAGGATCTGGGAGGTCAGTCTATGATCAAAACAATTACAATGTGAAAGAAGGTAAATGCAGAGGAACAGAGATCTAGGTGGTGAGAAGGTCAAGTAGATTACAGGATAAAATAGACTGTCTTAAATGGAGGAAAGAGTTAATGGAATATAAGGTAACCACAACAGTGGGGTTGTCATGGGGGGGGTTAGGTCAGGTGTTGGGGAGGGCAATACAAGAAAGGGGAGGTGGTGAAAGAACAAGATAGATAGGGTAACACTGAGACAGGTTTGCATGACCTAAGTGGGACAGAGGTAAATAGTTATGCATGCTCAACCTTGAAACAACAGGGTTCTATGACACAGGGATCTAGGCATAATTTGAAGAGGGGAAATAATACTAAAATGCTTGACTGCCTTATGAATATTGATTTCCCTTGCCTATTATTGTAAAATAGACACTTGAGTGGGATAGAAAGGAATGTCATGAAACATGATTACAGAAAACTTGTAAGTCTGTCTTCAACCTATAACTGATTGGAATACCTAAAAAGGGTTCTAGAACTTGTCCACTGAAATAGGCTTCTTTCAAAGTCTTTGCAGAGTATAGGACCTTAGGTGGAATCCTGAGCCCCATCCAGAACCTTATGAGGTGGGACATTCCTACTAGCAAGGAAAAGCAGACCAGCCTGGACCAGCTAGAGCAACAGAAAATACATCTTCAAAGAAAGATCATTAGGAAAAACCCAAAATAAAAGTCAGCATGACTGGCTACTACAAGGATAAGCAAACTGTTCACCAGAAAGCCATCAACGCAAGCAATAAAGTTCCTTCAGGACAAACTCCCCTCTAAGGCTGAAACTCAAAGGGAACACATGAACAGACATGTAACCTTGCTGGCGACCACTTTGGTCTATTGGTGAGTGGAAGAGGGGTTAGGCAACAATGAAGAAATGGGCTGAGTTGACTCCCATTGACCTGGAGATGAGAGACAGAAGAGGAAGGGCTGGATGGTCCAAAGTGTGGTGAGACCTGGGGACACTTGAGCCCATGGACAAGGACATAGCCACAGAGGACTAGAGCTGAAAGTGCAGCATCCAGCTGATATGAAGTGAGGGGAGATGCACAAAAAACACCCAAACTTGCAGAAAGTACCCATTTGACCTAACCTCGATGGCTTGATAATCAGAACTCGACTAGAGGAAGATTACAAAACCATTTTTTTCTTTGATAATATAAAGCTGACCTATACTCATGGAGGTGGTGGTGGTGGTGGATATGTGCTGAGGATTCAGTTCTGACTCATAGCGACCCTGCACAGGGTTTCCAAGGCTGTAAATCTTTACGGGACCAGAAAGCCTCATCTTTCTCCTGTGGAGCAGCTAAATACTAACAGAGAAGGAAGAAGTCTTTACATCAAGTATCAATGCTATCCCCTCTGTACACAGGGTCGATAGGGATGGGCAACTTAAACATTGGTTACCTAAAATGAGGGGGCAATAAAGGCAAGAAGTGATTGGCTTCAAAGGATCCAAGAGAAAGTTTAGTTTAAGAATATGCAGGGGAAGATAGAGTTCCCACTGAATAATTTTCATCTTGTTTAGGTGGGTCTGGTGAAAAGAGATGGGGATAAGAGTCATATGATTCAATAGTGAATAATTGTTATCATGACTAATTGCGACTGTCACAATTGTAAAGGTAGACATTTTGTAATACAAACAGGTGAGTTGTTAATCTTACAGTCCAGAAACAGAGGACCCTAGGATCATCAAGGGAGAAGAGCACAAGCAGAATGTGGGACCTTATCCAGAGAAGCAGCGATGCCAGAGACGGAGGCAGTGATGGGGTAATGGAGAAGAGGAGCACCTGAGGACTCTAGATCCATGAGAAGAGAGGGACTAAGAGCTGGTGGCCAGGAGGTAGACTTGCAGAGTGTGCCTTTTGGAGGTGTAAATGATTATATATGCCTGAGTGTTTTATATATATATATATATATATATATATATATGCTAAAGTGAATAGAGAGAAATACTGTTAACTGATGGTACATGGAGGGGATTATAATCATTGTAATGAAACAATGTGTATGATTTGTTGAGTGTAAAACTGATGATCTGCCCTGTAAACTTTCACTCAACCCACAATAAAAGACTTAAAGAAAAAAAGAATATTCACAATAAAAAAAGAAGTACATAGACTAATAAGGAAGACATGTCAAGTAACCATAGCTTCGCATTTGGATATTTTGTTTAATAAAGGTTTGTATGACTTTATAGCAACACTTTATGACTAACTCTTGAATATGCAATGCATTAATCAAGTATATGGAAATTTGATTCTCAACTGATTATCTCATCTCTCTTGTTCATCTTCAGATTTGGTGAGCATAGGTTGTGTGGATCTCATACACTATTCTATTTTCCTTGTAAATGTGGATCTCATACACTATTCTATTTTCTTTGTAAATGTAGAAAAGTAAGCCTTATGAAGTATTAGTTGAATGAATGAGTCTGAGTAACTGGATGCATAAGGAAAAGTTATATCATTCAGAGTCAGACTCTTTTGGAGGTCATATTTTGGTCATAAGGATCACTGAAGGTACAATGGTTAAACATGATTCCTAAATGAAAGGTTGGTGGTTGAAACACACTAGCCACTCTGTGGGGCAAAAGACTTAGAAATCTACTCCAATAAAGATTTAAGCCTAGGAAATCCCCTGGGACAGTTCTACTCCATTCTAGTGGGTAACTATGAGATGGAATTTATTTGATGGTACACATCACCAACAGTTTTGGGCATGAAGATGGGGATTTTATATTGTTATTGTTAGGTGTCACCTAGTTGGTTCCGACTCACAGAGGCACTACGCAAAGCAGAATCAAATTGCCCACTCCTGCGCCAGCCTCACACTCGTTATGTTTGAGACGACTGTTGCAATCACTATGTCAATTCATCTTGGGGGGGGGGGTCATCCTCTTTTTTGATGACCCTCTACTTTACCAAGCATGATGTTCCTTTCCAGGAACTGGTCCCTCCTGATAACATGTAAGACTAAGTCTTGCCACCCTACCTTCTAAGGAACATTTTGGCTGCACTTCTTCCAAAACAGATACATTGGTTCATTTGACAGTCCATGGTACTTTCAATATTTTACATAAAAATCAGAATTCAAATCTCCAGTCTTCCTTACTCATTGTTCATCTTTTGCATGCATATGAGGTAACTGAAAACACCATGGTTTGGGTCAGGTTTGCATTAGTCCTCAAAGTGACATTTTAGCTTTGTAGCACTTTAAATATGTCTAAATTCTCTATGACATCTTAGCTTTTTAGCACTTTAAATATATCTTAAATTCTTTAATCTAGTCATTTAATTTTTGACTGATGTTTTATGAGTGCTAATTGTGGATCTAAGTAGAATGAAGTCTTTGACAACTTCAGTATTTTCTCCATTTATCATGATGCTCTTTACTGGTCCAGTTGTGAGGATCTTTTTCACTTACACTAAAGTGCCATCCACACCACAGACTAGTCTATGATCTTCATCACTAAATATTTTAAGTCCTCTCCACTTCTAGCAAGCAAGATTGTGTCATCTGCATATCACAGGTTGTTAATGAGTCTTCCTTCAGTCCTGACAACATGTTCTTCATATAGTACGGTGGTGGTGGTGATGTGCCGTGGAGTCAGTTCCAACTCATAGCGACCCTGTACAGGGTTTCTGAGACTATAAATCTTTATGGGAGCAGAAAGCCTCATCTTTCTCCTGCAGAACAGCTGGTACTTTCGAACTGCTGACCTTGCGGTTCACAGTCCAATTTGTAACCACTACACTACCAGAACTCCTTTTCATATAGTATGAATACTTGCTCAGCCTACACACTTAATAACTATGGTGACAGGATATAGCCCTGATGCACACCTCTCTGGATTTTAAACAATCCATGATTTCCTTGTTCTGCTTGGTCTATGTAAAGGTATCTCATGAGCACAATTAAGTGCTCTGGAATTCCCATTCTTCTCAATGTTTTCCCTAATTTGTTAAATTCCACACAGTTAAGTCCTTTGCATAGTCAACAAAACACAAGTAAACATCTTTCTAGTATTTTTTGCTTTCAGTCAAGATCTATCTGACACCAGCTGAGATATCCTTAGTTCCACATCTTGTTCTGAATCCAGCTTGAATTTCTGGCAGTGCCTTGTCAGTGGACGGCTGTAATCATTTTTGAGTGACCTTCAGCAAAATTGTACTTGCATGTGATATTGAAGACATTGTTTGATGACTTCTATATTTCAACAGGTCACCTTTCTTTGAACAGGCACAAATTTGAATCTCTTCCAATCAGGGGATCAGGAAGATGTCTTCTACATTTCTTGGCACAGACAAGTGAGCACTTTCAGTGCTGCATCAGCTTGTTTGAAACTTTTAAATTTTTATGTTGTCAACTTCTGGAGATTTTTCAGTTTAGCTTGGGCTTCTTCCTTCAATACCATTGGTTCTTGATCATATGCTACATCTTGAATGGTTGAATGTTGACCAATTCTTTTTGGTACAGCAACTCTGTATATTCCTTCCATCTTCTTTTGATGCTTTTAGTATCATTAAATATTTTGCCCAAAGAATCCTTCCGTATCTCAAGTTGAGTCATAATTGTTTCTTCAGTTCTTTCAGCTTGATAAATGCTGAATATGTTCTTCCATTTTGGTTTTCCAACTCCAGGTCTTTTATACATTTCATTATAATACTTTACTTTGTCTCCTTGAATTGCTGTTTGAAATTTTATCTTCCCCTCTTTTTTTTAATGTTTTATTGAGAATTATATAATAGTTTACATGGGAGAACATTAGTTTTACATTCCTTCTATCGTATATTGATTTATTGCCATGGTTACAATCCCCTCCATGCATCATCAATCAACCAAAGGGTATACCCTGCAAGCCTGCCCCCAAAATCCCCCCCCACCAGTCTTCAGCACACAGTTGCTCTCCCTCTCTGGATCTAAAGTCCCCAGCTGCTCCATCACTCCACATCATTATCTCTGCCTCCATCTCAGGCATCACTGCTTCTCTAGGTAGGGTCCCGCTCTCCGCTCTTCTACCTTGATGGTCCTAGGGACCTCCGCTCCTGGACTGGAAAGTTAATCACTGCCTTCCTTGCTATAAAATGTCTACCTTTACATTTCCAACCCTCACAATC
>NW_006408719.1:550356-551749 GCF_000296735.1 Chrysochloris asiatica
ATTACTCTTTTTTTTCCTCTTCTGGTTGAGCTCTGATCATCCAGTCATTGAAGCCAGGTCAAGTGGGTATTATCTGCAAGTGTGAGTATTCTTGTGCATATGCCCTCTCTTCTTATCAGCTGGATGCTTCACTCTACACTCTAGTTCTCTGTGTGTATGTCACTGACCCTGGGCCCAAGAGTCCCCAGGTCTTGCCACACTGCTGGCCAACCAGGTCTTGACCTGGGTTCACAGAAGTCTAATGAACATTGTAGGGCTTAGCTCGCTGCTTCATTACTGTTTTTCTATCTCTTCCCCTTATCGCTGATGAGTGTGGTCACCAATCAGAGTGTGTATTCCCATGAGTCTTAGTCTTGCAAGGGGGTTTGCACTGAGGGGATCTGGCCACTTGCCTTGATGGTTCCTGGGCAAACATCTTGTTTGTTCTTGTTTTAACAGTCAGTCTGCCTCTACTGTTTTGTATTTTTCCTGTAGGTCTTTCTTTCAAGAAGTATCTTCTGTTCTTCTAGCCGCTCCAGGCTGGTCTGCTTGTCCTTTCAAGTGGAAATTTCCCATCTCTGGAGATCTGGATGTGGTTCAGGCTTCTACCTGTAGTCTTATGTATTGCAGAGGCTCTACAGGAAGCCTCTTACACTGGGCACGTTGTAGCTCCATTTTAGGTATTCCAATCAGTTATAGGCAGAAAACGGATTTACAAGTTTTCTATGGTGATGTTTCTGGCTATTCTTTCTCTTCCCGTCCAGTGTCTATTTTATAATATAATGCAAGGAAAACCAAGATTCAGAAGACAGCCAAGCATCTTAACATTATTCTCCCCTTTTCCCTATTCCAAACATGTCTCAATCTCTGTATCCCAGAGTCCTGTTGTTCAAGGTTGTGCATACATCATTCCTTACTTCTGTCCCACTTAGCCCATTCAAACCTGCCTAATTGTTCTCCCTTCTGCTTTGTTCTTCCATTCCCCTCTCCCTTCTTGTGTATTGTCCCCCTCCTGAGCACCCAAACTATCCAATGTCTAATCCCTGCCCTGTGCTCCACCTTTCCCTCCCTCTCCTCACCCACACACAACATCCCAGCAATCAACAAATAATTCCCCCACCCCCTTTTGTGTGGGTTCTTTTTCTTAGTCTTTTACAGTAGTGTTCCTATGCAGTATTTCTCTTTTTGTGACTGACTAATTTCACTCAACATAATGTCTCCAAGTTTCATCCATGTTATGCGGTGGCTTGCAGCTTCCTTGTTATTCTTCAAGGTAGCATAATATTCCATTGTGTCTATGTACCATAGTTTGTTTATCCATTCTTCAGTTGATGCACACTTTGGCTGTCTCCATATTTTTGCTATTGTAAATAGTGCTGCTATGAACATTGGTGTGCATATATCTTCTCGTGTT
>NW_006408719.1:552660-562400 GCF_000296735.1 Chrysochloris asiatica
GTACCAAGCTGTTTTGACCACTGTAGCCATGTAGTAAATTTTGAAGTTGGGAAGTGACAGGCCTCCAACATTATTCTTATTCTTAAGCAGTACTTTGCTTATTCTGGGTCTCTTTCCTTTCCATATAAAGTTTGTAATTGTTTTTTCCATCTCTTTGAAGAATGTCCTTGGAATTTGGATTGGGATCACATTATATGTGTAAATTATTTTGGGCAGTATTGACATTTTCACAATGTTAAGTCTTCCTATCCAAGAGCATGGTACATTCTTCCATTTTTCCAAGTCTCTTTTGGTTTCTTGTAGTAGTGTTTTGTAGTTTTCTTTGTATAAGTCCTTTGTTTCTCTGGTATTGCTTTCCTAATGTCCTTTTCAATGCTGTAGTTTTCAGTATAGGGGAATCCAACTGATTTTTTTGATCTTATATCCTGCCACTTTGCTGAATCTCCCAATGAGGTCTAGCAACTTTTTACTGAGTCTTTGGGTGTTTTTTTTTACATATAGGATCATATCGTCTCCAAATAGGGAGAGTTTTACTTCCTCTTTGCCAATTTGGATGCCTTTAATTTCCCTGTCTTGCCATATAGCTCTTGCTAAGACTTCCAGCACAATATTGAATAGGAGTGGTGATAAAGGGCAACCTTGTCTGGTTCCTCTTCACAGAGGGAAGACTTTCAGTTTCTCTCCATTGAAAGTAATGTAGGCTTTTCACTCTTCTTATTGCTTAACTCAGAGTAACTTTCACAGGTGTTTTCTGTTTCCCTCTTTTATGGCAGTGGTTATTGGTTCTTGCCTGGGTTTTGGTGTTTTATAGAGTGTGATTGTAGCTTGGCTATATGGCAGCAGTTGCTGACTCTTCTTGAGTAACACAGGGAGAGAAAGAGTCCTCCAAAGGCAGAAGGGGGGGGCATATAACAGCAAAACAACACCAGAGAAATGAAAAAAAAAAATGAGAGAAAGAAAAAAAACACACACTAAAAAGTAGCAACAACAAAAATAAGACTGATTACTGCAGTCTCTAATCACAAAAAAGGGACAGGAGGGAGAGAAGAAAAAGAAGGGAAAAAAAAATGTGTAGCCTAATATGAGTAGACTTTAATGTCCTCTCTTCAGGTTCCTGCCTTTGAAACTGCCCGAGAGATTCCAAGTTGCCAGTGTTGGTTGTTATGCTACACCTCAGGCTCCAATCCAACCTTTGGCCTGCTTTGCTTTTAAACTTCCTTTCCCTCACTACAGCCCTCTGCTTCTCTTTCCCGTGTTAAAAAACAGAACAAAAAAGAAACAGATATTAAAAGTTCAGGGCCTGCGCTTGGGCTGAGCATCTGTTTGCATGCATGGCAGAAGAACCCGCCATCGGTGAGGGTGGGGGGTGGCCACATGGCTCAGGCTCTCCCTCTATTCACCAGAATGGAGGTGGGCAAACAGTGGGCTTGCCAATTACTAGATATCAGAAAAAAAGAAAAAAAAATGGGGGGAAATCAGAACAAAGCAAAACTGACAAAATATATTATCTACCTTTGTCCCACGGTTTCCATAGCGTTTTTCTGTGGTGTTTCTGCTCCTCCTGTTTCATCTTGCCTTTTGGTCTTGCCCAGGATGTCGGCTCCGGCTCTGGGTCTCCGAGGCCGACCCAGCAGATTCAAAAGTACTTGATTTTTTTCACTTCAGCTCAAAATTCCACAGACTATAAGCCTTCAAACCTTTAAAATATTCCTATCTCTGTGGTTCCGAGTTTTGGAGCTCTGCCCTGGATCGGCTTTGCCTAGTATTCTGTGTTATTGCGGATGGTGAACTTCACTGAACCTCCACCCAAGCTTCCATCAAGCCCCTTCCCTTCCTTTGATTTTGAGGGTTTGATTATGATGTGTCTTCATGATGTTCTTCTGTGGTATCCTGTTTGGGGTTCCTTCAGCTTCTTGAATGCTTATCTTCCCATATTTTACAATGTTAGTGGCCTTATCTTCCAACAACTCTTCGACTATATTTTCTGTATTTTCTTTGTCTCTTCCTGCTCTGGAATTCCAAGCATCCATAAAAATAAATTCCTCTTTGTGGTGTCCCACATGAATTTTAGGCTTTCTTCACATTTTTTTCATTCTTTTTTTCTGATTGTTCTTCTTGCTTACTAGTATTGGGAAAATTATCTTTAAGCTCACTAATTTGAGCTTCCATTGATTAAAATCTACTTCTTGCGCTTTCACTGTATTATCCATTTCTGAAATGGTATTAATCTATTGGCAGGTTTTGTGTTGTCTGCAATCCTTCATTTATGTTGTTTGATTCTTCCTATAGTGTTATTCTGATTTCTTCCTTGTTTCCTTCAACATTTCTGTCAATAATTTGGAGGTATATAAATATCATTCTGTTGAATGCTTTTTCAGGTAGTTCAAATGGCTGTTTTTCCTCAAAAAACATTTTCCAGCTCTGCCTCTAGGTCACTAGTTTGGGACCTTTGTCTTGTTTCTTCCTGTGAACAGAAATTGTCTGCCACTTTTGAGACATTGTGGTGTTTTGTATTTTTATTAAGTTGATGATTATATGTTGGTGTATTCTTAGGCACCTCCTGGTGGTAGTGATTATGGAATGAACTTGTATACCATCCTCTGTTTGTTTCTCATGCAATTCAGTTTAGGATGGATTTGGCCAATGTTGTTTGCTGTCATTGATCCAACATATTATATTGGCTTTTGCTCAATGGATGAGGGTATAGAGGGCATAAGGCTTTGTCTGACCTGTATGGACACATTTGCTGTCTCCTGTTGTGTGAGGCAAGAAAAAGAATCACACACACAAGTGAGAAGGAAAACAAATAAGCAAGCAATAGTGAAAAAGAAATTCATTAATAAAATAAAAGGCAGGCAACAACTAGAAAAATAATTCAATAACCAAAGAGAGAAAAGAACTAAACACAATTAGGAAGATGAATAAGCGAAAGGGAATTAAACCAGACAGTAGAAGAAAAAAAGAAAGAAAGAAAAGCAGCAGAAGTTGGAAAAGAGAAACAGTAAACAAAAGATTAAAAAGTACAGTGGAGATAGAAAGAATGAAAAGTACGGAAGAGGAAGAGGAAAAAGAAAGAATAAATAAACAAAAGCAATGAAAATAAAAATTCAGGGTAGGTGCCAGACCCAAAGAGGAGAAAATTCTGGAGTCTTCTGCCAGCCAAGGATCTCACTTTGAGGGTAGGCAAGGGATGAGACGGTAACACTCTTAATCCTAGATGTAGTTCCTGTAGGGCTAGGTGTTGTCTGTTTTCAACATCAAATTCAGAAGTGTTTAATCCAGATCCCAGAACACTGGGGGATCATGGTATTCTATCCCAGAGGGCAGCCAAGGGTGAGAGTTCCTGCTAGTCCAGGACTGGCCATAACCAGTTATGCAGGTTTGGAGTAGGTCCTACCTGATCCCAAGTGCTGGGGTTGGTGCTGCCAGTTCGCCACTCCCTTTGATGCAGTTCCGACAGCCTGCAGAGCAGTAGCTTCCCTGTGAATGTATATAGGTGAGGACCAATCACACCTCTGATTACAAGGGTTAATGTAGATACAAGAAAAATATTGTACCTTTCTCTCCACCAATATACTTTGCACCACCTACTGCCATCTTGCTTTCAAACCACTTGAAAAGTGGTGGCTGGCATAGGTCACCAGTCTCCTTTTTTTTTTTTTTCCCTGTCCTATATATCTGTTCAGCTGTTTCTCTTAGTGAGGGATAGTCCAGAGCTAGCCAGGGCTGGCTCTGAAGTTTTGGAGCAGGGCCTGCCTGAACAGAGATAATGCAGATAGCTTCCCTATCCTTTAATGTGATTCACAACTAAGTGCTCATCTATGTGCAGTTCTGACCAATGATAGAGTGGGAACTTCTGAGTTTTTTTATTTTTTTATTTTTTTATTCACACTCCTCTGGTGACCCAAGGTGTGACTCTAGTCTTAGCTAGTCTAACAGGCTTTTTCAGATTTCTCTTAGGCAGAATATAGAAGTCACCTCTTTGTTCCAGTGCTGCCCATCACATTTAATGTCTCTTTCTCTTAAAAGTTTTCACCATTTCTTTGTACTAGTTACTTTGCCTATGCTTGGCGCCCACATTAGAGATCAGAGTCTTTGCCTTTGTCATATGGATCCCATATCTCAGCCTCTGGTTTATATTTTGCATATAGTAGGTCTTTGGAAACAGCTTGTTTAATTGAATTAAATTATTCCCTAGGTAAGATTGTCAAATTGAGCCCTTCAAAGAATATGAAAATTTTATTGACCCAGTGGTTTCAGGATCACTGATTTTCTCCTTTTAGAACAAGTACATTGGAACATTTAACTATTTTAGGTGGGACTCTGTTTAAGATGTATCACATGTGATTTCAGCTTCAGCAAACAGGTAAATATAACAAAATCAATGCAACACCTTTTCTGTTTGAGTCGGGTTCTTTATAGCCACTTTATTGTGAAGTGTTGTCAGGCTTTGAATTCCTGTTGTGGCTTGCCCAAGTGCACCTCAAGGTTAAATGGCTCCTTAGGTGCAGTTCTCTTATAAGTTACGATGTTTCTTTCTTAAAAATTTATTTGCAGGTGTTTGTCATTGAGTTTATTTTCATTAGGATTCTCATTGAGTTTATTCATCATCAATCTGTGGTTCTCTGTAATATCAGGCCAAAGTGAGAGCTGCTAGGGACAACCAGATGAGGAAATTTATTTAACCACAAATCATATGGTTTTTGTATAAAACTAAATCAGTAGTCTTTGTACAAAATTGGCAAACTTGACAATATATTTCTGACTATTTGTACATTTTACCCTTAAATCCAGTTTTGCAGCTGATGCCTTTGGGTAGTTGAAGTTGTTAGAAGCCTGACCCCTAGTCCAGATAATCATTACCAACTATATATTTTCTTTGAATGAAGTACATATAGCACAGTTCTATGTTTTAGTTTTCTGAATTTAACAAATGCAGTCTTTGTCTTTTACCTCAAGAGAGTATGATAAAATTGAAAGATCATATTCATTACAATTTTAAAGAAACATCAGAAATATTTTCTAGATATATTGTTTATCTTTTGCTTTGACATTCAAAAATATCTTTCAAGCTATTATTGATTAGATGCTTGCCTCTTATTCTAATTCAGAGTATGCTAAAAAAGTAATTGCTTGCAATGATCACACACATTTTTCTGTAGCCTGAGACCCCATTGATAATGAGTTGCAGTGACATGAAGGAGATGTTCCTCTGACATATTCAAAACACCAAACCTAATTCATCGAGTTCTTTTCAAAGAACACAATATTCTTTTGTGTAACCCTCCTTTGGTCACATTCACCTCTATCTGTTAATTCATAAATAACAGGTTGGAAGCATATATATATATATATTTGCTAAAAGTCTTTTATTCATGTCCAGTGATTTTCCTCTGTCCTGTATAATCAGTTCAGTATTCGGTATTGAGAAGAGTTTTCTCTCTACAGACTGAAGAACTTAAGAGACTGTATATAAGAAGGAATCTTGAAATCATCCTATTTAGATTCCTGTCCTCAGCAGTTAAGGTTTTACTCTATTTTTTTCTAAATGAAGTTTGTAAGCAGTTCTACTCTGTCCATATCAGGTGCTATGAGCCAGAATTAACTCAGTGGTAAAGGAATATTTTTGAGGCCCACAGCGGATTTGATTAACATCAATGGAGATAGTTAAGTTCACTTAGAGATTACTACGTCACTTTCCACCACTCGTCTGTCAGTTTTCCGCACTGTGGTGGCTTGTGTTGCTGTGATTCAGAAAGCTATGCCACCAGTATTTTAAATACCAGCAGTGTTACTCATAGTGCACAGGTTTCAGATGAGCTTCCAGATGAAGACACACTAGGAAGAAGGAGTGAAGAACTACGTCTGAATATTTAGTCACTGAAAACCTTATGAATAATAGAGAAACACTATCAGATATAGTGCCGGAAAATTGCCCCTCAAGCTGGGGCACTAAAAATGCAACTGGGGAAGTGCTGCCCCCTCAAAGTAGAGTTGACTGTGATGACACAAATGGAGTAAAGCTGATGGGGCACAACTCAAAAGGAAGAGAAACAGCTGTAAACATCCACTGATAATTGGAACATGGAATGTAAGAAGTATGAATCTTGGAAAATTGTAAGTGTCAAAAATGAAATGGAATGCATAAACATTAATATCTTAGGCATTAGTGAGCTGAAATGGACTGGTATTAGCCATTTTGAATCTGACAACCACATGGTTTACTATGCTGGAATGACAAATTAAAGAGGAATGGTGTTGCATTCATTGTCAAAAAGAACATATCCAGATCAGTCACGAGGTATAACACTGTCGGTGATAGGATAATATTCTTGCGCCTACAGAGAAGCCCAGTTAATACCACTATTATTCAAATTTATGCACCAACCACTAAAGCTTGTGAGGATGAAATAGAAGAATTCTACCAACTTCTTCTACCTGAAATTGATCAAACATGCAATCAAGAAGTATTGATCATTACAGGTGATTGGAATACAAAGGTTGGGAAGCAAAGAGGAAGGACCAATAGTTGGAAAATATGGCCTTGGTGATAGAAATGATGCTGTAGATAGCATGATAGAATTCTGAAAATCAATGATTTGTTCAGACAGCATAAGAGACAACTATACACGTGGGCCTCACCAGATGGAATATATAGAAATCAAATTGACTACATCTGTGGAAAGAGACGATGGAAAAGCTCCATATCATCAGTGAACAAGGCCAGGGGCAGACTGTGGAACAGACCATCAATTACCATATGCAAATTCAAACTGAAGCTGAAGGAAATGAAAACAAGTCCACGAGACCCAAAATATGACCTTGAATATATCCCAAATGAATTTAGAGATCATCTGAAGAACAGATTGATATGTTAAACACAAAAGACTGAAGACCAGAAGAGTTGTGGGATGACATCAAGAACATCACACATGAAGAAAGCAAAAAGTCATTAAGAAGACAAGAAAGAAGGAAAAGGTCAAAATGGATGTCAGACAAGATACTGAAATTTGCTTTCCAGTGTAGAGATGTTAAAGCAAATGGAAGAAATGAGGAGGTCCAAGAGCTGAACAGAAAATGTCAAAGATCAGCTCAAGAAGATAAATCCAAATATTACAAAAAAGATGTGCAAAGACCAGGAAACAGAAAATCAAAAAGGAAGCATTTCTAAAGCTGAGGGAACTAAAGAAAAAATTCAAGTCTTGACTTTCATTATTGAAAGATTCTCTAGGCAAATTATTGAATGATGCAGAAAGCATCAAGAGAAGATGGAAGAAATACAGAGAGTCACTGTACCAAAAGGAAATGGTTAATGTTCAACTGTTTCAAGAGATAGCATATGATCAAGAGCCAAAGAACAAGGCACCAGGAATTGATGGAATAAAAACTGAAATCTTTCAAGAAAGTAAGGTGGCACAGGAGGCATTCACTCATCTCTGCCAAGATATTTGGAAGACAACTATCTAGCCGACTGATTGGAAGAGATCCATATTTGCGCCCATTCCAAAGAGAGGTGACTCAACAGAATGCGGAAATCATAGGACTATCACTTTGATACCCTATGCAAGTAAAGTTTTGCTAAAGGTAATACAGAAACAGCTACAATCATACAATGACAGAGAACTTCCAGAGGTTCAAACCAGATTCAGAAGAGGACGTGGAAAGAGGGATATCATTGCTGATGTCCGATGGATCTTGGGTGAAAGCAGAGAATATCAGAAAGATGTTGCAAAGGCTTTCGATTATGTGGATCATCACAAGCTATGGACAACATTGTGAAATATGAGTATTCTGAAACACTTAATTGTGCACATGAGGAATCTGTACCTCTACCAAGAAGCAGTTATTCGAACAGAGCATGGGAACACTGAATGGTTTAAAATTAAAAAGGTGTGCAATAAAGTTGTATTCTTTCACCATACTTGTTCAATCTGTTCAAATAATCCGAGAAGCTGGGTTATCTGAAGAAAAACATAGCATCAGGATTGGAGGAAGACTCATTAACAACCAGTGATATTCAGATGATACCACCTTGCTTGCTGAAAGTGAAGAGGACTTAAAACATTTACTGATGAAGATCAAAGAACAAGCCTTCAGTATGGATTATATTTCAATGTCAAGAAAACAAAAATCCTCACCAATGGACCAATAAATAATATTCTTATCAATGGAGAAAAGATTGAAGTTGTCAAGGACTTCATTCTTCTTGGATCAACTATCAACACTCAAGGAAGCAGCAGTCAAGAAATCACAAGCATTATGCACATCTGATGCACAAGACCTTTTTAAAGTATTGAAGAGCAAGGATGTCAGCTTGAGGAATAAGGTGTGCCTGACCCAAGCCATGGTATTTTCAGTAACCTCATATGCTTGTGAAAGTTAGACAATGAATAAGGAAGACTGTAGAAGAATTGATGCTTTTGAGTCATGGTGTTGGAGGAGAATATTGAAAGTGGCATGGGCTGCAAAGACAACCAATAGATCCATTTTGGAAGGAATGCAGCCAGAGTGCTCCTTGGAGGCCAAGATGGCCAAACTTCGTCTCTCGTACTTCGTCTCTCGTACTGGACAGTAAAAAAGAAGGAAGATGGAAGAATCGATGCATTCAAATTGTGGTGTTGGTGAAGAATATTGAATACACTATGATCTGCCAGAGGAATGAACAAATCAATCTTAGAAAAAGTATAGCCAGATGCTTCTTAGAAGCAAGAATGGTGACACTTAAGCTCACTTTCTTTGGACACATCATCCAGAAACACCAATCATTAGAAAAGGACATTATTTTTGTTAAAGTAGAGGGCAAAGGAAAACTTGGAGTGCTGGTGTGATGCTGTAGGATGAGCACTGGATCACAAGGTCAATTTGAACAGCAAAGTCGATGGTTCAAATGCACCAGCTGCTCCCAAGTGTGGAGAGCAGCTTGGCTTCTGCTGTTTGACACAGTACTGGCAGAAGGAGAAACATCATGCAAAGCAGATGCGTCTCAGAAGCTGGTCTCTATCTCCTCTCTAAGATAACTGAATTCACTTGTAAAAATATATAATATTGCCATATTCACAGCTTTTGCTATGATCTTTGTAAACCTTAGGGAAAAACTGGTCTAGCAACAATTGTTTTCAGCTTCGGTGGATTGAATTCAAAGGGAATTGTATGAGTCACTCCCATTCACAGAAAACCTAAGTACAAAGTAACTGCATTTATGAGATCACAAAAGCAGATAACAAACTAAAGTGAAGCTGACTGACCCCTGTAGACCTCACCACAATCAATTACTAGCCAGAACTCACAAACCCCCACTATTGCATACAGACACCTTCGTAAATAGGCAGGGAATAGTGAACATAAGTGAAAGGTGGTCAAAACTTAATAATCTACATTTCCTGCAGAAATTAGCCAGGTTGGGCCTTATGCCTCACAGCTTCAAAAGAAGAACACATAGGAACACTGTGGTTAAGCAATTTAATGAATACTTTAGAAAAAACAAGATAATTGAGCAGATGTTAGTAATTCTTTTGTTATAGAAAATAGTAGTACATTATGTAGGATAGAAAATTGGCAATTAGCTAGTAGAAACAATAAAGTAGTGTAGGCATTGACGATTAATAGAAACTTATGTTACTAAGAGGATGTAATCAGAGGTCTGATAAGTGGAAATAATTGGTGTAAGGTTTAACTTGGTCATTCAGAGGGAATAAGAAGAAACAATCTATCACTTACATAGGAGAGGAGATAATGTTAAG